>NC_140173.1:127381904-127385110 GCF_963971535.1 Notolepis coatsorum
ATTTTACACGTGCCGCGGGTTAAGTCAAAACTCGCCCTAACTAATTATTGCAAGTTTGAGACTCAAAGAGTCTCAACAAAGTCCTTTCAAATCCTCCAGTTGGTGAACGCTCAATGCTGCCACCACTGGTCGCCAATAAGATCAGCACCTTGACCTGTGATGGTAATGTGCTTTATTGGTGACCAGTGGTGGCAGCACAAACTTTCCCAGAGAAACACAGAAGAATGCGCCACTACCGATTTGAAAGGAGACTTCAGAGAGAAAAGGGTAATTTTATACTGTATTTCAGCAGCTTGTGTTTTCACACCACCGGCCTTTATCAAGACTTTTTCTATTGATCCCTTCAAAAACACAATATATATATACAGTATATGTACATAATGTAATGCATATGAAGCTCGTCAAGAGAGCTACAGTTTACCACACAGTCTGTGTTGCACACCTCTTCTACACTCACACCTATTTTCTTCCCATTACATCTCCTTGTTTTCTTAATTAATACTTTTTGTTTAATGTTTGCCATGTGTGTGCGGTCTCCCCTTTGTTGCATTGCCAGACATTTGTAACAGTCGTAAAAACATAGTGCCCCCGTGTATATTAAAGGTGAATCAAAGATACTTAATGTAAGCAAGATGGCACCTTTAAAGCAGAGGCAATGGGATGAAAACGGAACAGATCCCGTCTCTAAAATGGGCGGATCTTTTTACACAGGTGTGATCATGAATCATGTGAAATCGCTGAACAACTCTTCCCTCTGGATCTACGAGGCTGAAAAACGTCAATTCAGTGGCAGAATGTTCACTGAATGTTCACAATAAACTTCAGAGAAGGTCTGATTCTTTATCTCAATTTCTATTGGGCAGACACATTCTGGTCAAAACCTCTACATTTCCCATTGGGGTGAATGGAACCTGTGCCTCTTTTAGTCTTCTAAATTGGGGGGGGGGGGGGCAGTAAACCACTTGATGGGATATACAAATGGGTTATACAGGAAATGAGAACAAGTTGGTTCCTCTCCCTTTCTGAAACATCTCCGGATTTCATTTGAATGCAATATATATAATAGGTGTGGTGTTGAATACTCACCACTGGGCTTATTGGTCTGGTTACGGCCTCTTGCATTTCCTGGCAGGGCCGCCGCTAGGGGCGTGCAAGCAGTGCAACTGCACGGGGCCTCGCGAAAAAGTTTTTTTTTTTTTTATTTACTTTTTTTTTTTTTTTTTTTTTTTATAAAAATAAAAATAAATATAATGTTATTTAACAATCACTTTCCATCACAGACCGAAAATCTAGTTTTGCTTACATGCTTATATATTTCACATTAGACACGTTTGTAGAATAGTGTAGACACGTGAATGTGTCTGTCTTGTTCCGGGCTCTGCGGCTCTGCAGATATACTGTATGCACTTCTGCGCGCTTCCCTGGTGATTTGATTGGTTCGTTCGTAATATCGTTGCAAGTGTGATTGCATGCGTCACACTTTGACGTTAACGTCTAGCTAGCACCAGTTTCTACTTCTAGTCTAGCACTCTCTCTACTTACTAGTAGTTAGTAGCAGCAGTTATTACAAGCATCGATTAAGTTAGGTGACATTTAGGTGAAATACAATACGTTTGGAAATTAATTGTGCGTTATATTGTTTTAAAGCAAATTATGGACCGCTTTATGTTTGTTATCGGAAAAAAGCGAGGGAGAGCAGTGGATGATGATGGTGGAGATCCACACATTCCTAATTCCAGCAATGGAAATGCTAACGTGGTGGAGGACATTGTGATGCCAAACATGGAGGATAACGACAATGAGAGTGGAGGAGGGGGGGCGAGAAGAGGTACCGTTAGCTACCATAGCTGCCATCATTGGCGGCAAAAAGCCTGGTGGTCCTGTGGATTTAAGCCAAAACCCAGCTGAGGGGCAGAGGTGTCCTAAATTAATGTCTCACCCCACTAGAAAATTTGGAACTCAATCGAGGGGGTTTAACAACTCTTGGTTCGAACAATATCAATGGCTGGAATACAATCTGGGAGTGTGCCAGTAACCAGTGTGCTTTGGTGGGCATTGAAATGCAGCGACCACAGCCGAGGAGAAAAGCACAGCCTCGCCACCTGCAGGCTGCAGGGGTTCATGGTGAACAGCCAAAGAGGGTCAAGAGAGCGATTGGAAACGTCAGATGACTATCGTAACCACTGTTTTTTCCCAGTAATCGACCGACTGGTTAGTGAATTGAACAGACGTTTTTCAGCTGAAAGCTGTCACATTCTGAGAGGAGCAACAGCTCTCAACCCCATGCACAAAACATTCATGGACAAAGATAGTCGTTTGCCAATGGCTAAACACTATGGGGTAATGGAGGAAAACATCTCTGCAGAACTTCACCAGGCAAAGCGACTTATTGAAAGAAAAAAACAAAGTGGAGCTGTCGTCAACACCACCCATGACGTGCTGGTGCTATTAAGGCCATACAATGATGCGTTCGTTGATTTGTATAAACTTGTGTGCATCTCAATGACATTGCCCGTCACATCAGCTGCGTGTGAGAGGAGCTTTTCTTGCTTACGCCGGTTAAAGACCTATCTGAGGAATAGAAGCGGAGACGCTCGAACCAGCAACCTGGGTCTGCTGGCGATCAGTTCCAGAAGGACCAAAGAATTGGACGTCAATGCAGTGATCGATGGCTTCGCTGCAAATCACAACAACAGGCGGATCGTTCTCCTGTGACTGGGTGAGTACCAGTCTTTGTTGACAGACACACACACACACACACACACACACACACACACACACACACACACACACACACACACACACACACACACACACACACACACACACACACACACACACACACACACACACACCAACCTGGACCCCCTGCAATTTGCATACCGCCCCAACAGGTCCACGGAGGACGCCATAGCCCATGTGCTGCACACAGCAGCATCACACCTGGACAAGAGGCAGGGGAACTATGTGAGAATGCTATTCATCGACTACAGCTCAGCATTCAATACCATAGTCCCCTCCAAACTCATAGCCAAGCTCAGGGACCTGGGCTTGAACTATGACCTCTGCCAGTGGGTCTTGGACTTCCTGACGGGTAGACCCCAGGTGGTGAGAGCAGGCAACTGCACCTCCTCATCCATCACCCTCAACATAGGGGCCCCCCAGGGCTGTGTTCTGAGTCCCCTCCTTTACTCCCTGTACACACA
>NC_140173.1:127385310-127407810 GCF_963971535.1 Notolepis coatsorum
CACCCGTTTAAACTTAGTGAATGGCAGCTCTTGTTCTATCGAAGACCCGTAGTTACATCCGTTCCCTCTGACTTGCCTCTAAAAACTGCAACAGGGGGGCAGCTTCTCAGATGGAACATACTGTAAAGGTGTGCCACACTGCATACAGTGTACACATGATTTTTATTCATTTCATTACTGTCCTTTTAGCCATGATTTAGCCATGGAAACTGCTAGCAAAACAAGGACACATGTGTCAGTGTCATAGATGCAAAGTCATGCAGTCAGTGTTACATTCACTCCCAGTCTACTGTAAAGAAAGATGTGGTGCAAGGGAATTTCAACATATACTCTACCAGATGACCAAAAAACTGGGTTGCACCTGTTATGTTGTGCGTGTGTGTGTGTGTGTCTGTGTGTGTGTGCGTGCGGTGTGCATGTGCGTCTGTGTGTCTGTGTGTGTGTGTGGTCTGGGTTGCACCCGCCATCACCCCAATCATCACACACATAATAAACCTCTCCATAAAACAGGGACACGTCCCCAAGGACTTCAAAATTGCGAGGGTGACCCTCTGCACAAAAAGGGCAGCAATTAGACCCAGGCAACTACCGCCCTGTTTCTATTCTCACCTCCATCTCAAAAGTCATGGAAAAATTGTCTACGAACAGGTCGAAAAGTACCTAGCGGAAAAAAATCTAATCTACGAATTCCAATCTGGCTTCAGAACATCCCACTCCACTGACACATGCCTTCTCTATTTGAATGACCACATCAAACAAGAGGTGGACGCAGGCAAATACTGCGGCATGGTCATGCTGGACCTACAAAGGCCTTTGACACGGTCAATCACTCCATTCTGATTGACAAGCTAAAAGCAATTGGTTTTGATAGTCTATCAGTGAGCTGGATACAATCCTACCTTGAGGAGGGAACAGATGGTGGAGGTAAACGGTACCCTATCCCCCCCCCTCACAGTGAGCTGTGGTGTTCCACAAGGAAGCATACTAGGACCGCTACTGTTCCTAATTTATGCAAATGACATGTCGTCAGCTTGTGACTGCAACTTGTTCCTGTTTGCGGACGACTCAGCCCTGCTGGTCTCTGACAAGAACAAGTTACAGGTTGAAAAAACCCTCAGCTCGGAACTAGGCAGAATCTGCATATGGCTCGCTGATAACAAACTATCATTACACATGGGCAAAACAGAGTCCATTCTCTTCGGTTCAAATAACAAACTCAGCAAGACCGACGGCTTCTCAGTTACAGTGGGTGACAATATTGTCACAAGGAAAGATGAAATTACCTACCTGGGTTCCATCCTAGAGGCTAATCTCTCCTGTGACAAAATGGCATCCAATGTAATAAAAAAAAGTCAACCAACGAACTCGATTCTTGTACCGGATCTCCTCTCTGGTAAACAAGAATACCCTGAAGACTCTGGCAGGAGCACTCATTCAGGGGTACTACGACTATGCTTGCACCTCATGGTACCAAAGCACCTCAAAGGCGCTAAAAACTAAATTACAAACATCTCAAAACAAACTGGTCAGACTACTGCTTGACCTTACTCCTAGAACCCACCTCACCCCTGCCCACTTTGACAACCTAGGATGGCTTAGAGTAGACGACAGAGTACAGCAACTTGCAATGGGCCTGGTCTACAAGATACACTACATGACCAAGGTACCCATGTACATGTCAAAATACTTCCCAAAGGTCAGTGAATACCACGATCACAACACCAGAGGGAGCTCCACAAATCATGTTAAACCCAGATTCGGCTCAATAAGGGACTAAACACGTTTCGCAATTATGCCACATCAATGTGGAACGCCCTACCCAAAGCTGTAAAGGAATGTGGATCACTACCCACTTTCAAAACCTCTCTCAAGGGACGGGAGACTGCAATTCAACACTGGCCCCTGTAAATATCCTAACCCAACCCCCTCCAATGTACAGTCATTTACCTAGTATGGTTTTGTCAATAGTCCAATGTACAATTTTGTTTGTTTGTACAGTGTCTCCCCCCCCCCCCCCCCATAATGTACAGTTTTGCTTGTTTATACAGTGTGCCCCCCCCCAACCACCTCCAATGTAAATTACCCAGTATGGTTGTCAATATCCCAATGTACCCAACCCCCCCCACCCAACCTCCTCCAATGTACAGTTTCTACGTCAAATGTATATACTCCCTTTTCTTGACTCCTTCTGTATCACAAACAGTACTGTATTTGCAAATCTGGTATGTCATAAATGTATAGATGTAGCAGTACTGACTATCTGTATGTCATGTATGTCATATATGTCCTGATGAATTGAAAATGGGGGACCCTGATGTAAACAAGACGAAAGTCTTTCTCTGGTCTGCATCCCCTTAACAATTGTGTGTATTGAGCTGTACTGTATTGTACCCATTCTGCAATCTGTTAATAAAGTTTTCAATCAATCAATCAATCAATCAATGTGTAAGTGTAACGTCCACACTAGAGGCTTAGTAAGTACTATCGGTTACTAAAGTTGCTACTAAAATACACCACGATTAGGCTACTTGGGGTATAATCTAACTATAGTTTGGGCATAAAGTCATAACTAAGTGGCCAATCAACGATTAAAGATACAAAGTTCCATCATCATGGTTACCGTGGGGGCGCCCCAGTGGCGAACCACATAACGCGCTGAGTTGCGGCACGGCCGATTTTTATTTGTCAAATGTCTTCCCCCCACTCTGTCTCCCGTTTCACCTCTCTCTCTCTCTCTCTCTCTCTCTCTCTCTCTCTCTCTCTCTCTCTCTCTCTCTACTGGACTGCCCAGTAGAATAAAGCGATAAACGCTAAAAAATAAATCTTTATCATGGTTACCGTGCGCATTCTCTTTCTTGCTAGCATAGCCACTTGGCGTCAGAGCACATTGTAGCAAGCTAGATCGATATTGAAATATCATATCAGGCGGCCGGGTAGCGCAGCAGACTAAGCGTCTGTCTACCACCACAGAGACAGTGGGATCGAATCCAGCTGTGGTGCTTCCGGGTTGGCCGACCGTCCATACTAACACAATTGGCAGTGTTAGCGGGTGGGAAACCCGGCGAGGGTGGGTCCTGGTCGCGTCTATGCCTTCTACAATGCTGTTCGGTTTCCGGGTTCCTCTGATTGGCCACTAAGCCCACGTGACCCTACGCTAGCACGCCCCCCTTATGGCTGAGAGTAGTGGCAGGCAGAGAGCCTTGCTACTACTAGCCGAGTGATGAAACAACACTATTGCTCCGTGATCATAGCCATCCATCTCTAAAGCTAACCACTATTTGTAAAAGCCACAACCACGTTACCATATGTAATAATGTAAATCTTTGTGTCGTTGTACATATTCGGCTAGTAGTAGCAAGGCTCTCTGCCTGCCACTACTCTCAGCCATAAGGGGGGCGTGCTAGCGTAGGGTCACGTGGGCTTAGTGGCCAATCAGAGGAACCCGGAAACCGAACAGCGTTGTAGACTGGTCGTTGTAAACAGCGACTCCTACAGTTCGGTTGGGGCGTCTGCACAGCAAGGGAAGGATCTAGGAGAGGTAGTGTGACCTTCCACACGTTACACTCTCCCAGTGAGAGTCCGCGCTGCCAGGTGAAAAGAAGCTGTGGGCTGGGTACACATGTGTCGGAGGAAGCATGTGATAGTCTCCGCCCTCCCAGACCGACGGTAGGGGGTAGAGTGTGCAACGACCAGGAAGGGGATTGGGAATTGGCATAACGACTAACATTGGGATGGGAGAAAAATCGGAAAAAAAGGAGGAAAAAGATAATTAAAAAAAAATATATATATATATCATATCAATAAATTAGGTCTCTACTCTATCATTTACATTATAACTAGGCTACATTTTAACTTACAGCTGGTGCAACAGGTTTAGGTTTACTTTATTTGTTCAAGGGGGACAGTGTACATTAATAAAACATTTTACAAATGTAAATGCACCCAATTTTAGCCAAAAGGCAAATTTCCATTGGCAGTCCCCCTGCCAGAAGGTACAGGCTAAAATCCTGTGTAAAAAAAGGGTTAGCAATAAAAACAGAATAAAATCAAGATAAATAACATTAGAATAAAAACACAACAAAAGCACATAGACATAGTAGGGATACAGGTCACAATACAGTCATGGACACAAGGACAGAACACATCATGACATATTAGGAGACCCAGACATAGACAGACGCACCATATCCACACACACACACAGACACCTCAGTGTTGACAGTTCAGGCTGCTGATACCATATGTAGCTAGTCAGCTATTCATAGTAAAATATTGAGTAACTAGAAAACATGCTAATCGCAATTAAAGGTTTATCTATTGCTGGAGGCTCATATCACAAAGCTCCTGTGTGTTGCTGGTGAACCTAGCTTGGTGGCTCGGCATACAAAACGATTGCCATACACATTTTTATCCCATTTATTTCCATGAATTGGATGAATTCTTGATAGACACCTCTCTCAGAGCTATCTTTAGTTTGCTAGCTGGCTGGGTGTTGCCGTTGTCTTGATGTGAAGCTGATGCCTTTGGACCGCCACTAGGGGACAGAGTGGCTAACCACAATTGAGTGAGTGAAGTGCAGACATTGATAAAGCTTTTCCAGGAGTCCACAGTGCAACAGGCACAGTGTTGTATTTTTTATGTTAATGTGGATGCCTTCTAGCCCGTCTTTGGAAACACTGACGTCAGTACCACACCGGCCAACTAAAGTTAGCGCATGCTAGCTAACATCAGTCCTTACAGGTGTTTTCTTCGCTCGCGACTTTTAGCTGCTCGATATTGTGAGGTTTGGTTCGTTCCCCGCCACACGCTCTCCTGAGGTAGGGTGCTGATTGGTGCATTCCCCGCCACACGCTTTTTGAGCGATTGCCACTTTCATCATGCAGCTGTCATAGTTTGTGATTAGCGCCCCAGAGGGCTTTATATACCTGGACCTTCCTTCTATCGTTGTCGGGTCGTTCTGGAATACAACTGCATTTGCCTGCTTTTTCCCCGTTGCTGTTCCTGGTCTACTTTCTCTCCAGGACCTTTCTGTGGAGAACCGCTGTTGAGAACCTTGTTCCCCGTTTGGAGCTGCGCCTCGTTTTACCCGCTTTACGCGTTGCGCTTGGGTGAGTGGAACCAAACCCCTCTGGATTATTCTGATTGTGTGTTTTAGAAGAGACACTGAAGATTTCGTTTTGTTACCCCTCTGGATTATTCTGATTGTGTGTTTTAGAAGAGACACTGAAGATTTCGTTTTGTTTGCACTGACTCAGCTAAGTTGTGTGTTGTGGGGAACACTGAAGACTGTCACTGTCAATTGGTTCTGGACACAGCTAAGGGAAGGAGGGAACCACACTGCCTCTGTGTTTCGTTGGACTGTTTCTGATACCTCTCTCTCTCTCCGTTTTCCACCTTGAGTTAAAGCTGGGAGTATCTGCAGAGCCGCTACAACGTCACATGCCAATTCCCCACCGCTATCACCAGGAGGATTCTGCAGAGCCGCAGATGACTCTGCCGAAGGCAGTCTCCCTGTTTGTTTGATAATAGTACTTTACCCTTTTTTTGACTCTGTAAATAAATACGCCCTAGTATTTGGCTAACTCTGAACTACCTGTCTGTGCCGTTGCGTTTGAGGTCGGTTACAAACCATAACAGATATGGGATTCATATGTTTCACTCGGTTTCTTGCTGGAATATGTGTGGTCCATGCTCAATCGATGCATAAGCTAGAGCAGTGGTATGGTTTTTCCAATAGCTGAGAGGGAATTTGATAAAACTGTGCACTTTTGTAACAGCTCTTTGCAATTTGGCATGATTATGGACTAGGGCTCTAGACCTAGGCTATTATGTTTTCAACCCCAAGGAATTCATTTTCAGTTGGGTACTCAGTTGTACTCAATGGGTACTTTACTTACGTCTGAATTATGGGTCCATAGCCTGAAGTCTTATCTGGTACAGGTCCAAAGTTGATAACAATACCACAGAAAATGTGTGTTTTACACATGTTTTTGTAATGGTATGTATATATATCCAAAATGGCCATTGGCACCAATGCATTGGCACAATGCCAGAGATGTCAAACGAGTCGTCTTCTTTCACCAGAGAAAAAAAACATATATCCGCAGAAATATCCCTCATGTAAGATATCGTCATTTCCAGAATTTCATTGGCTACAAAAACGGTCAATAATTTTCACCGTCAGAGGTGATTGGTCCGGTCACCGGTAGGCAAAACCGGAGGTTGTCACTTTTTCTAAACTGACGCTCGTTGACTGTTTGGTCTTATAACCCGAAATTGGAAGCACATAATAGTAGGGTGTCAATCAAACAGCGGCCATTTTAGCTTTCAACCAATGTGTTGGTTGACAGACAATAACACAGCGTGACTGCGACAGACGTGCTGCAAATGTGCTTCAACATGCAGAACGTTAAGAGGTTAGTGGACATCTCACTGTCACAAAAAAATCCAAAATGGTGGGCAAAATGGCCATTTTGGGGGGGATTGATTGATTGATTGAAAACTTTATTAACAGATTGCAGAATGGGTACAATACAGTACAGCTCAATACACACAATTGTTAAGGGGATGCAGACCAGAGAAAGACTTCGTCTTGTTTACATCAGGGTCCCCCATTTTCAATTCATCAGGACATATATGACATACATTTACATTTACATTTACATTTAGTCATTTAGCTGACGCTTTTATCCAAAGCGACTTACAAGTTCTGTACGACAAGCATCAGGAAGGGCACAACTCTATCAGCTGAGCAACAATGTTCATCAAAGTGTTGAGTGCTACAGTGTAGGTTAGTTTATTAGGACAAGTGCATGACAGTACGGTTAGTTAGGGTTAGATTTTTTTTATTGTTTTTTTTTTAAATTCAGATAATGGTTGAAGAAGTGCGTCTTTAGTCGACGGCGAAAGATTGGACGTGATTCGGCTGTCCTAACATGACATACAGATAGTCAGTACTGCTACATCTATACATTTATGACATACCAGATTTGCAAATACAGTACTGTTTGTGATACAGAAGGAGTCAGAAAAGGGAGTATATACATTTGACGTAGAAACTGTACATTGGAGGAGGTTGGGTGGGGGGGGTGGGTACACTGGGATATTGACAACCATACTGGGTAATCTACACTGGAGGTGGTTGGGGGGGGGGGGGGGGCACACTGTATAAACAAGCAAAACTGTACATTGAGGGGGGGGGGGGAGACACTTACTTACATTTACAGGGCCAGTGTTGAATTGCAGTCTCCCGTAGGTGTCCCTTGAGAGAGGTTTTGAAAGTGGGTAGTGATCCACATTCCTTTACAGCTTTGGGTAGGGCGTTCCACATTGATGTGGCATAATTGCGAAACGTGTTTAGTCCCTTATTTGAGCCGAATCTGGTTTAACATGATTTGTGGAGCTCCCTCTGGTGTTCATCATCATCATTAGGTGGCTTCTTCGTTCCGAAGGTTGCCTATCACTCTCCAACCCATTCTGTCCCCACTTCTTCTCTCCAACTCCGTGACTCCGCCTCTCACTCCACTCCAATCACAGACATCGTCTACCCAGCCTCTTCTTGGTCTTCCACTTCCTCTCTTTCCATCCACCTTCCCCATCACCACCTTCTTGAACATCTCCCGCTGGATCCTCTCAGAACATGCCCGCACAACTCCATCTTTCTCTTTTTCAACCTCTCCAGCAGCTGTCCTCCTTGCATATCCGCTCTTCTCAGTACCTCCTCATTCTTGATCTTATCCTTCCATGTTATCTTCAGCATCTTCCTCAGTGTCCACATTTCAAAAGAGTCTATCATCCTGGTGTGTGATCGTGGTATTCACTGACCTTTGGGAAGTATTTTGACATGTACATGGGTACCTTGGTCGTGTAGTGTATCTTGTAGACCAGGCCCATTGCAAGTTGCTGTACTCTGTCGTCTACTCTAAGCCATCCTAGGTTGTCAAAGTGGGCAGGGGTGAGGTGGGTTCTAGGAGTAAGGTCAAGCAGTAGTCTGACCAGTTTGTTTTGAGATGTTTGTAATTTTGTTTTTAGCGCCTTTGAGGTGCTTTGGTACCATGAGGTGCAAGCATAGTCGTAGTACCCCTGAATGAGTGCTCCTGCCAGAGTCTTCAGGGTATTCTTGTTTACCAGAGAGGAGATCCGGTACAAGAATCGAGTTCGTTGGTTGACTTTTTTTATTACATTGGATGCCATTTTGTCACAGGAGAGATTAGCCTCTAGGATGGAACCCAGGTAGGTAATTTCATCTGACTGAGCCTTCTCCTATATTTCCATGTTGAAACTTTATTGAACACTGACACTGGTGGAAATGGAGACATATTGACAGATGGCCAGCTGAAACCTTACACCAATCACAGTATGTACAGGACACGACATGCTGAAAGCAGAGGGACTAGTCTGATCAATAGCACTCCAATCTGTCTTCTATCAACCCCACTCACCGCCTTTACTAAGATATGTACAAAACATTGGCCTAATATGAGGCGATGAGACTTTAATATCTAACAGTAGGAGAGGAACTTTCCCCCAATGTTTGACAAAAGAAGGAAAAGTTTGTTTATGCTCCCCCCACCCTCTCTCTCTCTCTCTCTCTCTCTCTCTCTCTCTCTCTCTCTCTCTCTCTCTCTCTCTCTCTCTCTCTCTCTCTCTCTGTCTCACAAACATAGTTTTGATTGATTGATTGAAAACTTTATTAACAGATTGCAGAATGGGTACAATACAGTACAGCTCAATACACACAATTCTTAAGGAGATGCAGACCAGAGAAAGACTTTCGTCTTGTTTACATCAGGGTCCCCCATTTTCAATTCATCATAACATATATACACGACATACAGATAGCCAGTACTGCTACATCTATACATTTATGACATACCAGATTTACAAATACAGTACTGTTTGTGATACAAAAATAGTCTAAAAAAGAGAGTATATATATTTGACGTAGGAACTGTACATTTGTGGAGGTTGGGTAGGTGGGGTTGGGGGCGGAACTGTACATTGGAGGTGGTTGGGGGGGGGGGGGGGGTTGGGTAGGCGGGGTGGCGGAAAGAGGGTCTCGTGTATTATTGGGTTAGGACATTTACTGTACATTTACAGGGGCCAGTTTCGAATTGCAGTCTCCTGTAGGTGCTCTTTGAGAGCGGTTTTGAAAGTGGGTAGTGATTCACATTCCTTTACAGCTTTGGGTAGGGCGTTCCACATTGATGTGGCATAATTGCGAAACGTGTTTAGTCCCTTGTTTGAGCCGAATCTGGGTTTAACATGATTTGTGGAGCTTCCTCTGGTGTTGTGGTTGTGGTATTCACTGACCTTTGGGAAGTATTTTGACATGTACATACCTTAGTCGTGTAGTGTATCTTGTAGACCAGGCCCATTGCAAGTTGCTGTACTCTGTCGTCTACTCTAAGCCATCCTAGGTAGTCAAAGTGGGCAGGGATGAGGTGGGTTCTAGGAATAAGGTCAAGTAGTAGTCTGACCAGTTTGTTTTGTGATGTTTGTAATCTTGTTTTTAGCGCCTTTGAGGTGCTTTGGTACCATGAGGTGCAAGCATAGTCGTAGTACCCTTGAATGAGTGCTCCTGCCAGAGTCTTCAGGGTATTCTTGTTTACCAGAGAGGAGATCCAGTACAAGAATCTAGTTTGTTGGTTGACTTTTTTTTATTACATTGGATGCCATTTTGTCACAGGAAAGATTTGCCTCTAGGATGGAACCCAGGTAGGTAATATCATCTTTCCTTGTGACAATATTGTCACCCACTGTAACTGAGAAGCCGTCAGTCTTGCTGAGTTTGTTATTTGATCCGAAGAGAATGGACTCTGTTTTACCCAGGTGTAATGATAGTTTGTTATCAGCGAGCCAGGTGCAGATTCTGCCGAGTTCTGAGCTGAGGGTTTTTTCAACCTGTAACTTGTTCGTGTCAGAGACCAGCAGGGCGCAGTCGTCTGCGAACAAGAACAAGTTGCAGTCACAAGCTGACGACATGTCATTTGCAGAAATTAGGAACAGTAGCGGTCCTAGTATGCTTCCTTGTGGAACACCACAGCTCACTGTGAGGGGGGGGGATAGGGTACCGTTTACCTCCACCATCTGTTCTCTCCCCTCAAGGTAGGATTGCATCCAGCTCACTGATAGACTATCAAAACCAATTGCTTTTAGCTTGTCAATCAGAATGGAGTGATTGACAGTGTCGAAGGCCTTTTGTAGGTCCAGCATGACCATGCCGCAGTATTTGCCCGCGTCCACCTCTTGTTTGATGTGGTCGTTCAAATAGAGAAGGCATGTGTCAGTGGAGTGGGATGTTCTGAAGCCAGATTGGAATTCGTAGATTAGATTACTTTTCGACCTGTTCGTAGACAATTTTTTCCATGACTTTCGAGATGGAGGTAAGAATAGAAACAGGGCGGTAGTTGCCTGGGTCTAATTTGCTGTCCTTTTTGTGCAGGGGGGTCACTCTCGCAATTTTGAAGTCCTTGGGGATGTGTCCCTGTTTTATGGAGAGGTTTATTATGTGTGTAATGACTGGGGTGATGGCGGCTGCTGAGTCTCTGAGGAATTTGGAGGGGATGTTGTCATGGCCAGTGGCCTTGTTAGGTTGGAGGGCGCTCAGTTTTTTGAGTACCTCATCTGTTGTTACCATTTCCAGTTTGAAGTCGTCTTTGCGGACCCCTAGGTTTTTGTAGTATGCTACTATGTGTTCTACCCCATAATGCCCTGAGTGGGAGGGTAGTTTATTAACCAGTGTTATGGCTATGTTTGTAAAGAATATGTTTAGGTATTTGGCCACACCCAGTTTGTATGTGATGAGAGTGTTTTCTGTCTTTCTGTTTATGTTTGTAAATCTGGTTTTTAGTTTTTTGCTGCAGCCTAGTTGGTTGTTGAGTAATTTCCAAAGTTTGCGGGGTTTGTTTTTGTTTTCCTCAGTTTTGTCATTGATGATTTTTTTTGGCGGTTTTGATCATGGTGTTTACGTCATTTCTTAGTCTGTTTCTTTGAGTTTTTAGTTCAACCACGTGGGCTTGGAGTTCACTGTTTGAGCTTTTGGTAAGCTTTGTCTGACTTTTATGAAGTTCAGAGCATTTTTTGTCTCTGGTTTTCATAGCGGTCAGTATTTCAGTGTGCATCCATGGCTCAGCGCGATTTTTAACCCTGGTGGTTCTTAGGGGTGCCATGTTGTTAAGTATTGTTGTGAATTTGGTTTTGAATGTTTCTTCAACCAGTGTACCACTGAGCTTATCTGACCAGTCCATGCTCTCCAGTTCTTGGTTAAAGGCCTCTCTAGAGTAGGTTTTGAGGTCCCTAGATGTGACTGTTTTGTGACAGCCGGCCTTTTGTTTTAGCTTTTTGCGGGTACAGAAAATCATATAATGATCACTTAACCCGCATGCTATCACCCCTTTGTTGGAGATCATGGACTTGTCAGAGGTCAGAATGAGGTCAATGGTGGTTTGTGTTGAATCACATACCCTTGTGGGTTGGGTGATTAGCTGGCTGAAACCATGCAGATCACAAAACCTACTGAAGGCCTTGAAGACGGGTGCTGCTTTACGTAGCATATCCGTCCCCAATAAGAATCTTCTCTACACCCTCCACCCCAGCTAAACACCCATCAAGTGTGTCATAGAAGCCACTCTGTTCTGGCGGTCTATAGATTGTGCCTACTAGTACTGATTTTTTGTCCTTTTGAATAAGATTTCAATCCAAACAGTTTCAATTTCGTCATGGTTAACACATTGGGTGCCGGGCATTGTGCCCATCATTATACCCTGTCTGCCAGCGCTGTAAGCCTATGGAGATGTTTACCTTCTTTGCAGGGCTATACATTTTTAAATATTATACCTATATCTGCATTACTATGGCCCATTCAACATCGATTATCTATCGTTCCGGATGTGGGAACGTTATATTTCTTCATTCATACATTGTTGTGTTAATACCGTCTAGAATATAAGTATGTTTTAAGCTTTTCTGCTGTAATTCCAAAAACGCTAGTTATAGGCCCTGATGCATATGATAGATTATCGATTGGCGTTTCTTTCCTATACACGCTATATTAAAAAATTCAAATGTATATGATCGGTATACATTATGCTTCATCATGCGTGAAGGAAAGGGGGGGGGGGTCGTTTATAATTCCTTGATCGTCAGTAACGGCTTTATTTAGTATGGGTTGATATATTGATCAGACTGATTGCAAACAAAGAAATGGACAATTGGGCTGAAAATAACGTTAGTGTCCTCTTACCGTTCGCCGATAAGACTGGAGGATCCATTTCCGGTTTGTATGGCGCAATAAATGCCGAAATCATATCGATTATTGCATTTCGAAAGCGATCCAAATGCACTCGAGTGTTTGTCTGGACCCACGTAACAAGATATTACTGCCAGAAGAATTTCCTTGATGCACCGATCGCCACTTCCGGTTTAGCGTGAGTGTAACTCGCCCGACCATCCACCAGGCGGCGGGAATTGAGGCGTTGCAATCTCAGACAGGGTTCCGCTGCAGTCCGGAGGGAGACTGGATGAATTATGAATGCCATGGCGAAAAAATTAAATATTGATCCCAAAAACGATTTACGCCGTTGTTGGCGTTCACGCATGGCGGGCAATAACGACTTACGCCGTTTATGGTGCACAATGTGTTAAGGTCAGTACGGTTGATGAATTTGGTATCTTTGTGAACACACAGACACCACCTCCATACTGATTCCTATCCCTCCTGACTATTGAATAGTTTTCGATTTCAATCTCTGGATCCTGTACAGATGAATCTAGTTTTGTTTCTGTGAAACACAATATGTTTGCCTTACCGGTCATAAACAATTGCCTGATTTTAGCCAGTTTAGGTCTCAGGCTGGTAGTGTTAAGGTGGAATTGTGGAGTCCATTTGTGTTCGTTATCTGGTTTATGTCGTCGAGTTCAAGGTGTTGATTGTCTGTGTTCCGTTCTGTGGTGTCTGGTTGACCGGGTGGCGGTAGATGGGGAGGGGGGGATGGGGTCCTATGTCCATTGTTGTTAGCCCCGTTAGCTTCCTGGGTCCTTTGTCCATTGATGTTAGCCACGTTAGCTCGCCGGCTAGCTCGCCGGCCATCGGGCGATGCCTCGCTGTTTTGGTCCCGCGAAGTGCTGGGCGCCACGATTGTGAACCCCGGTTCAGGTACAAGTCCATAATCCACAGGAGGGAAAGTAGAAAATGCGCAAAATACTTTGTTGTTGTTCTGTTTCGTTGGTTGCGTTGGTTAAGCCGGGAGCTGCGTAAAATGCGACCACCCATGTCGAAGCTGGAACACTCACCAGTAACCTAGATGGTGTTCAGGTAAGAGAGGGCTTTTACAGAATGTCTGTATAGTTCTCTTTCTTCTGGTATGGCTGCCTGTATGATTCTTTATTTCAAATGTTTACAAATAAATAAACAATAAACAAATAATATCGCGAAATGTTTACAAATAAACAAGCGAAAAGGATAGGTTTGAAGCCAAATGACTTATAGAACAACCTACCCCTAATTCAAGAACAAATTCAAAAAAGTTAAAGGGGAACTATCTTATAAATGGCCTTTTTCAATGTTTAGCATTGTTTCCTAGCTATGTGGACTTATATTAATATGATCTATGTCTGTAATTCTCATATTGGCGCATTCTTCCAATTCTCCTCTCACAATATTCACCCTCACTGAACTGAGTCATCTGAAAATATGATGATTTGTGATGTCAGAAAGACACCGCTGCATGATAATCATCATGTCCCGCAGCAGTTTACCATTGTGGTTGGAGCCCAGGCTCAAAACGGCTTAAGATCTTGAGGTAGAAAAATGCTGTTTTTGAAGACTTGATTAGAAATACAAAACAATGAATTAAAAAAAATATATAATTACAGAGGTGTTCCATAAACTCACAGGAATTGTGTAAAAGTGCCCAAATAGTGAAAGAAATAGTAAAATAGTTCCCCTTTAAAGTTTGCAAAATAAAACAATCAACAAAAAACAATCCCGAAAAGAACATTAAGCCAACATAGGAAAATCAATACTTAATCTGCAATACCCGAGTTACATGGTAGACTAGAGGAAACAGATTCTAGGTTAAATTTGACTATAAGATTCTAGAACACCGTTTTTAAACATATTTTTAAACTTAAACTTACTGCTCTTTTTTAATTTCATCCGGTAGATTGTTCCAGAGTTCACTCCTTTGACTAGAGAGTGAGTAGGTAATGCACTAGAAAAGCATGACAGTTAGTAATAAGACAATAAGTAATGTTTTTGTTTATATATTTTGACACACAGCAACCGTTGTTTTGCACATAGCAACGGTTGTCTCTTCCCCATGTGCAAAACAATGTGTGCAATGTTTGCAAAACTATGTTACAGGCAGCCATGTTGGAAGACAGAGAACTACACAAACATTCAACACAAGGCCAAACAAACTTCAGCAGACAGGCAGACATACAGAAAGACAGACAGACACACTGAAAGACATACAGAGAGACAGACAAGCAGACAGAAAGACATACAGAGAGACAGACAAGCAGACAGAAAGACATACAGAGAGACAGACAAGCAGACAGAAAGACATACAGAGAGACAGACAAGCAGACAGAAAGACATACAGAGAGACAGAAAGACACACAGAGAGACAAAAAGACATACAGAGAGACAGACAGAAAGACATGCAGAGAGACAGACAAGCAGACAGAAAGACATACAGAGAGACAGACAAGCAGACAGAAAGACATACAGAGAGACAGAAAGACACAGAGAGACAAAAAGACAGACAGAAAGACATGCAGAGAGACAGACAGGCAGACATACAGAGAAACAGACAGGCAGACAGAAAGACATACAGAGAGACAGACAGACATACAGACAGAGAGAAAGACAGACAGACAGAGATACTGAAAGACATACAGAGAGACAGACAGAAAGACACACAGAGAAACACACAGATAGACAGAAAGACACACAGATACACAGACAGAGAGACAGAAAGACATACAGAGAGACAGACAGACAGAGACAGAAAGACACACAGAGAGACACACAGATAGACAGAAAGACACACAGAGAGACAGGACAGAAATAGTGACACAAAGAGAGACGTGTAACCGTCACTGCTGCTATTCCTTCCCTTTGTCTGTTTGTTTTTGCTGCTTGTATCTATAGCCACCAACCTACTGCATGTACTCGACTGACAGCGACCCAACCTGACATCATTCACCTGCCCAAAAACAACACTTCCAAATGATTGTCTTCTGTCCAGTGTGTGTATGCGCGTGCGTGCATGTGTGTGACGTGTGAGAGATCCTTGCCTAACGTCCCTGAACGATGAAATCCTGTCCCGTCTGAATAGAAAGAAGGAAGTCGGCAGTAAACATTTGGATGCACTTAAATGAAAGATACGTGAAGATCACAAAGCAGATCGACCGTGTTTGTAGACAGTCTATCCAAACAGAGGAACGGACCCTGTTGTTAAGAAATGCGGTAAACGATCTGTCTATATGGCCGAAGTTTTTAAAGTGGTGAGGCTGGGGGGGGGGGGGGGTTGAAGAGCACAGACATATGACATAGATTTGAGAGCATTTTGCGGGTGGCTTTGGCAGCTGGGAAGACCACTATAGCTCCCCCCGGTACTACACACCAGGGGCACATAAAAATTGAGGAAAGAAAATGAAAGAAAACGGAGGAAATTTGCTTTGAAAGAAACCACCCCTTTTCTCCCAGGGAGACCTATAAGCTCCCTATGTGTCTCTTTCCCTGTGAGCCCTCCTTGAGCCATGGGCTGTTATGTATATGGGCTCAGATTGACGGCTGTATGTTCGCCCCAACACAGGATATTACAGAACAGAGAAGAGAAACCTAATGTCGCTCCGAGGACGCTCAAGTAGGAAATCTGAGCCCGGTGAGAGGGCAGAGAGAGAGGAAAAAGAAGGAAAACCTCAATTATGGTTTGTTTTACGTGAGAAGTGAACCTATTAGAGAAATAAACAGCGGCCCACTTTGAGGGGTGAAAGAGATAGTTTGTTTAGGTGCTGCTCCTGCACGAACACACTTTACACATCAGGTTTTACTCAATCTCCTCCAAACATAGAGCACTTCCTTGTTTTTATTAATAGACCCTCCAATGAGACAGAGAGCGGGAGAGAGAGAGAGAGAGAGACAGAGAGAGAGAGATAGGGAGAGAGATAGGGAGGGAGGGAGAGAGAGAGAGGTTGGGGGTGTGTGGTGTGCGAGTGAATAATGTTAAAAACAGAAACCACTGCCTTAACTCACACAGTTCTGTCCTCCTATACTCTCCTGTCACCTAATCAATCTCCCCAAGAACTCCCATCTGCTGCAGAGGTCCAGCTCATAGGACCTCTCTCAGATGGTACCATTTTGTTCTGCGTCAGGTTACATAACGGGTCATTACGATAGCGAGCTCGAATGTCAGAAACCATCCAGACTTGTTATGATAGGTGCTCACTCTGTCATTATTCACACATCATCCTCGTGGATTTATTTTAGCAAACCATTCATTTGTATAGCAAATGTGTCAAAGATTGACAGGTCTACATGCTCTGCCTGTAGCGTAAGGTTTATAGTCTCCCGGAATATATAAATGTTAAGGACGAGCCGTCTGCATTGTTTTCGGACCGTTTCGTGAGCTGTACTGCTGTGCCTAAAAGTGTTGGATCTGTCAGAGATGTTATATAGACAGACCTGTCAGAGATGTTATATAGACAGACCTGTCAGAGATGTTATATAGACAGACCTGTCAGAGATGTTATATAGACAGACCTGTCAGAGATGTTATATAGACAGACCTGTCAGAGACGTTATATAGACAGACCTGTCAGAGACATCATGTAGACAGACCTGTCAGAGACATCATGTAGACAGACCTGTCAGAGACATCATGTAGACAGACCTGTCAGAGACATCATGTAGACAGACCTGTCAGAGACAGACAGACCTGTCAGAGACGTTATATAGACAGACCTGTCAGAGACAGACAGACCTGTCAGAGACATCATGTAGACAGACCTGTCAGAGAAAGACAGACCTGTCAGAGACATCATATAGACAGACCTGTCAGACATCATATAGACAGACCTGTCAGAGATGTTATATAGACAGACCTGTCAGAGACATCATGTAGACAGACCTGTCAGAGACATCATGTAGACAGACCTGTCAGAGACATCATATAGACAGACCTGTCAGAGACATCATATAGACAGACCTGTCAGAGACGTCATGTAGACAGACCTGTCAGAGACATCATGTAGACAGACCTGTCAGAGACGTCATGTAGACAGACCTGTCAGAGACATCATATAGACAGACCTGTCAGAGACATCATGTAGACAGACCTGTCAGAGACATCATGTAGACAGACCTGTCAGAGACATCATATAGACAGACCTGTCAGAGACATCATGTAGACAGACCTGTCAGAGACATCATATAGACAGACCTGTCAGAGACATCATGTAGACAGACCTGTCAGAGACAGACAGACCTGTCAGAGACGTCATGTAGACAGACCTGTCAGAGAAAGACAGACCTGTCAGAGACATCATATAGACAGACCTGTCAGACATCATATAGACAGACCTGTCAGAGACATCATGTAGACAGACCTGTCAGAGACATCATGTAGACAGACCTGTCAGAGACATCATGTAGACAGACCTGTCAGAGACGTCATATAGACAGACCTGTCAGACACATCATGTAGACAGACCTGTCAGAGACATCATGTAGACAGACCTGTCAGAGACGTCATGTAGACAGACCTGTCAGAGACATCATGTAGACAGACCTGTCAGAGACATCATGTAGACAGACCTGTCAGACACATCATGTAGACAGACCTGTCAGAGACGTCATGTAGACAGACCTGTCAGAGACATCATGTAGACAGACCTGTCAGAGACGTCATGTAGACAGACCTGTCAGAGACATCATGTAGACAGACCTGTCAGAGACATCATGTAGACAGACCTGTCAGAGACATCATGTAGACAGACCTGTCAGAGACATCATGTAGACAGACCTGTCAGAGACATCATATAGACAGACCTGTCAGAGACGTCATATAGACCAGGGGTGGGCAATTATTTTTCCCGGGGGGCCGAATGAGCAACTGAAAATATGTTGGGGGGCCGGGCCAAAATTCCAAACTCAATTATGCATAATATATATTTTATTTCTATATAAAAAGCAGTAAATGGCATTGTTTTGACCCCTGGTAAGAGTGTATGTTATTATTTGGCAATTAAAAGGTGAGGTTAGCTTTCAAAAATATTATTTATTCAAATAGAATTTATTTCCAAAATGATAAACAAAATGTGAAACATTAATAACAAAGGGCATTTTGAGTTTCATATACTATTGAAACAAGGATTTTCTTAGCTTTCTAAAGACATCACTGTAGATCATTGTGCTAGTCTGATACACAAGCTTGAGACGTGACGGCCCCCGTACTACTCTGACGTCACTCAGGAAGTAAACACTGGTCATATAGCACTAGACTGTAACGTATCGTCCCTGTAAGATACTTGTATTAAATACCCATCTACGCCCACCTGCCTACCTCTCGTTCTTTCTACAATCACATCATCTTATAGCAAAAATAAACAAGACATGTCACTGAACTGTGTAAAGAAAAGTGTCCCAGTTTTGTAGCCTTTTTTACTTTACATGCCTATATTAAACATTTAATGTTTTCAGAACTGTGCAAAAAAATAAAAAAATAAATATCAAGTGTCCCATTTCACTTGTTATATTTCCACATTTTAGTGTTCTTCAGTTTTTTTTTTTCATTCAGTGTGAGAAATCCAGTCTCTGTTGAGCTTTAACAAGTCCATCAAAGTCAGGTTGCATGTCTGAGGTGGAGATGCGAAGCACAGCTGCCAGATGTTCATCAGTGAGAGAGGATCTGTACCTGGACTTGGTAAACGTCATGACTGAGAATGTCTGTTCACATAATTTATGTAGGTGGATCCAAAGAGAACCAACATCTTCTGAGCATGTCTCCTAAGCGTATATTGTGCGTGTGAACGTTGACATGAAATGAAAAAAGTAAAAAAAAGAAAAAAAAAATTATCATGTAATCTTTCGCGGGCCGGTCAGAATCATCGCGCAGGCCGTACAATGCCCAGGTCTGATATAGACAGACCTGTCAGAGACATCATGTAGACAGACCTGTCAGAGACATCATGTAGACAGACCTGTCAGAGACATCATGTAGACAGACCTGTCAGAGACATCATATAGACAGACCTGTCAGAGACATCATATAGACAGACCTGTCAGAGACATCATGTAGACAGACCTGTCAGAGACATCATGTAGACAGACCTGTCAGAGACATCATGTAGACAGACCTGTCAGAGACATCATGTAGACAGACCTGTCAGAGACAGACAGACCTGTCAGAGATCATATAGACAGACCTGTCAGAGACATCATGTAGACAGACCTGTCAGAGACATCATGTAGACAGACCTGTCAGAGACATCATGTAGACAGACCTGTCAGATATGTCATATAGACAGACCTGTCAGAGACATCATATAGACAGACCTGTCAGAGACGTCATGTAGACAGACCTGTCAGAGACATCATGTAGACAGACCTGTCAGAGACGTCATGTAGACAGACCTGTCAGAGACATCATGTAGACAGACCTGTCAGAGACATCATGTAGACAGACCTGTCAGAGACATCATGTAGACAGACCTGTCAGAGACATCATGTAGACAGACCTGTCAGAGACATCATGTAGACAGACCTGTCAGAGACATCATGTAGACAGACCTGTCAGAGACATCATGTAGACAGACCTGTCAGAGACAGACAGACCTGTCGGACACATCATGTAGACAGACCTGTCAGAGACGTCATATAGACAGACCTGTCAGAGACATCATGTAGACAGACCTGTCAGAGACAGACAGACCTGTCGGACACATCATGTAGACAGACCTGTCAGAGACGTCATATAGACAGACCTGTCAGAGACATCATGTAGACAGACCTGTCAGAGACAGACAGACCTGTCAGAGACATCATGATCACATAGACAGCCAGTGTGTCTGGACGTCAGCCTGTGTTGCCTGCAACAGCCTCAAGTGTGTTTTTCCTTTTTTGTGTTTGCTCTTTGTGTCAGGCAGCAGTCCCCACAACTGCGAGGGTGACTTGTGTCTCACGCCCCGTGCCAAGATACATTTTTTTCTACTGCTGACCCTTTCTTTTCTCCTCTTAGACTGTTCTCTCTGCATCCTGTACCCGTGTTTTGCCCTCTTGAGCCTTGTTTGTTTACGCTGACAGTGGAATGGAAAGCGCTCCTTGCTCGGGGGAGATGCGTCCAGGAAGGGCACCGCTCGCTCCCTTCTTTTCTCGCTTTCCTCCCCTTTCTTGTCAGAAATGCAGGCGGACAGCGGGGGCAGCCTGGGCCTGCGCTGGGGGGTCCCTGGAGACACCCCGGACCCAATGACCCATCCACCCACCCACCCACCCACCCACCCCCTCGCCATAATAGCCGGGCGGAGTGAGCCGGAGGAGGGAAATGAATGGCAATGCAATGGGGTTTTCCAAAAACCCGAGCTCCTTACAAGGCCTCTGTGAACTTTATTGTGCTGAAATTACCCATATTCTCCCCAGAAACACCACCAGGGCCCTCAGCGTGTGACGCCGGGGAAAGAAACATGAATTACGTCTTGGGTGGCTTTCTCACAGTGCTGTTCAGTAAGCTCTACTCTACTGTAGGCCCTGGCTGTTTGTATCACTTACAGTATATGTCTCTTTCTCACAGCGCTGTTCAGTAGACTCTACTCTGTAGGCCCTGGCTATTTGTATCACTTAGTTCCCCTCGTATCTCATTCAGCCTCCCTCTACATTTCACAACTCATCATCTCTTTCCTCTTTCCTGAGTATGTGTGTGCGTTTGTGTATGTGGTATGTGCATTCATTATGTATGTGTGTGTGTGTGTGTGCTTGCATGCACGCATGTATATGTATGTGTGTATGTGTATATGTATGTGTATGTGTATGTGTATGTGTATGTGTATGTCATGTGTATGTGTATGTGTATGTATTGTAACAAACCGTGTATAATACAGGCTCGCCACAGTCCAAAAACCCACAAGAATTAGCAATTTCCACACACACAGTGTCTTTTGTTTACTTTATTTAAATCACACAAATAATAGCCAAACAATGCCCTGCACCAGCATGTCCAAATGTCCCACTCACCACAAACGCACGGAAAGCAATAGAATGGTCAGCCAGTCCGGGGGTCGATACAAAGAAGGGGGTTCGTTGCCAGAAAAAGGGATTGTTCAATACTCAGGTTAGTCGCCCAGTCCAGGGTCAGTACAGAAAGAAGAATCTCAGCCAGTCCAGGGTCGATACACACACGATCGCCTACTCGCTTTCTCCTCTCCTTCTACCACCTCTCACTGTCACAAACTCCGAATGCAAACTCTCTCTCTCTACAACAATAACACTCTCCAACACATGACTCTGTCGAACCTAGTGTTTATGAATGGAGTGGGACCCCGTGTGTGCACGTGAGATGTGTGTCAAACTAATTATGAGCAGGTGTATCTAATCCGTACTAATCACATAGTGGGTGTGTCGGGCATGTGTGCGTATGAGGTGTGTGCTGCGCCTATGTGCTGCGCATGTGTGTGTTCCATCAGTGCCAAACTTCTACCTAATTGCTCCACTCCGTCCTCTACGGACATTATGCGGGGAACGGGGAAATAAGGACACGTTATAAACGCTCCCGTGCCTCGCTCCCCGCACCAATCGGCCACCCTGTCTTTCCCCGCTCGCCGTATCCCGGCCACCTCGCTTTGAGGCGCTCAGCTTTGTCACGCCAGCCCGGAATTCCTTGTCGGCGAGCGGCGCGTTGCGAGTGCCACTCGCTGTCACTTCCGGGATTCCCCTCGCTGCGGTTGCTGCCGAGCCAGATTCCTGCGCCTCGACATCTTCCTCTCAGTGGCGTCCCGCGCCGGTTGCCACAGTATGTGTATGTGTATGTGTATGTGTATGTGTATGTGAATGTGTTTGTATATGTGTTTGTTTGTGTGTGTGTGTGTGCATGATTGTGTGTGTGTGTGTGTGTGTGTGTGTGTGTGTGTGTGTGTGTGTGTGTGTGTGTGTGTGTGTGTGTGTGTGTGTGTGTGTGTGTGTGTGTGTGTGTGTGTGTGTGTGTGTGTGTGTGTGTGTGTGTGTGTGTGTGTGTGCGCGCACGCGTGCGTGCATCAGTCTCTAAATAGCACCCAGTGGATTCCTGTGTGAAGCAGTAGACCCAGATAGAGCAGTAAATCTGAAAGGGAAGCTGATAAATCGAAGCCCTGCTGACAGTTAGACTTCCTCCCCTCACAGTGGACTTCGCTCCCTGACCTTGGGAAAGAACCACCACGTGCCCCACTGCTCGCGGTTCAGATGACCTCGGCAACGCGGAGCAGAGCACGAAGAGACCTCGTCACGTAGCGCTTAGCTAGTAAAGA
>NC_140173.1:127412810-127524310 GCF_963971535.1 Notolepis coatsorum
GCAATCCGCAACCATAATAATTCACCACCTTCATAAGAATTCGACACCTTGACAGCATGATACCTTTCTTGGAAGAGCGTTGTTTATTAAATAAACAGAACCTCATAATCAGATGTTATCAGATTGTATTGTCATTGCTATCGCCTCTCCTGCTATTCAGTCCAATAGTGGCTCAGGCCTTGTCGTTAGCCAAAACCCTCCTTGTGTTAGCCGAAGCTAATGATGATGTGGCATCCCCCCCCCCCCCCCCCCCCACCCCCCCCACCCTCGACGGTGAGAGGGATGAGCGTCTGTGATGGTTCTTCTCTCGGTCGTTCTTAGTCTCAGTCTAGTCTTTAACCTTCTCAGTCTTTAACCTTTAAACACACATTTTAAACGTCTGTTTCATTAATGATGTCCAACCTCTCTCCCTCGCTCCTGTGCCTGTTGCGGTTCTTATCAGCTTGTTGATGTTCTTGATGGAATGTAAACACCCTGCTCGCTGCTCAGTGTGCTGCTCACACTGACTGCTTCCACCACCCTCTGCTAAACCATGCACATTTCGACCTCTCTGACCCGGCCCCTCCAGCTGCTGTCAACTCCCCCAATATACATTACATACATTGAAAACACAGATATCTCTCAATGTGTAATAGTGATCAACGTATCCAAATAAATGTGTGTGTGTGTGAGAGAGAGAGAGATTGAACTCAGAGGACAAAATGGGATGTGAAAACATGAGAACACAGACACAACAGACAAGCCATTACAAAGAGAATGAAGCCCAGAGAGAAAGCTGTTGCAGACAGACAAGTATAAACACAACCGTTTCTCCTCTCTGTCCTTCTTCCTTTCTTCCTTCCTCTCTCTCTCTCTCTCTCTCTCTCTCTCTCTCTCTCTCTCTCTCTGTCTCTCTCTCTCTCTCTCTCTCTCTCTCTCTCTCTCTCTCACTAATTCTAATAGAATGGAGGACACAAGCAATCACACGATTCTTTGGGACTGGCAACCTTTGTATAAACACATTCATGGACAGCCTTTCCCCCACTGGCTCTTGCCGCAACGCCGGGAAGAGTTCACATAAGGTGGACATGAACCTCGGTTCCCAGTGCAACACAAACATGTTCTACTCCATCAAAGATAATGGACCACTGAGGGGGCTCTCACGAAGGATTTTCAGACCACTTTAATTTTCCTCCCAGCTTGCTAGATCAAACTGGTCTATCTGCGCCTATGCTTGAGATGAACCCATGCCAAAACATCAACAACGGCTCACATAGATTACCAATCTACCAAGACTTGTGGGAACACCTAGAACATCAACACAGGGCTCAACCAGGAATCTCTTCTCACACCGGATTAGGAGCCATCCCCAGATCCTGTTTGTTCCTCCCTCCCTCCCTCCCCGCAACAGTGATTTGTGGGGGGGGGAATGTAAACGTTTATCCAAGTCGTTTGATATCCAGCCACAGTACCTTCAGGTCCTTCAGGGTTGATAGAGTGCACTGCAGACAATGGGATCCTGCAAAGGAAGAACCATCTCAGCTCTGCTTTGTTTTCAATCTGTGAACCAGCCAGTGTATTTACAGTCTTGAAAACATTCCATGCCATCTGGAATGTGATAACAGATCCAAAACAACACAACCTCTTCTGTCTTTTATAATTAATTCACACATCACTCCAATTTACAATGGTTGATACTGATCCGTAAACAGCTCTTATCTTGACGCCTAAAACTGACTCATGTTTCTTTGTCTGGAGAATTCAGTTTTTTTTTTGTTTACCCAGAGCACATATAGCTACTATATATTCTTATTCAGCAACCATGTGCTTCACACTCCGGGAGTTACACACCTGGGAGCTGCCCAGTACAGCCATGGTCTTCTACTTATGGCCACAGAAGCTCCACTGGGTCAAGTCAAGTCAAGTCAAGAGTTTTAATTGTCACGGCATACAGGTATACAATGAAATGCGGGTGGTCTTGCCCGCAACGATGTGCAATACAGTGGTACATATAATAGAATCAAAAGAAGAAAACAACATTGTGCAGTAAACAGGTAACAGGTAACATGGAGTGACATCTCGGTATCTGTACATAGTTATTTACAGAGCATATGGGACATGCTAGTTAGCTTTGGTAGTGCAATACACTGTTCCTGTTATTCTAATTTAAAGTGTCCTTTCCTTTGGCCATAAGTGTGCGTGTGTGCGACATGAGTGTGTGCCCGCTTATGTTAAAGTGTTAAGTGGCTGCTCGTGTGTGAGCGTGCACAGTGTGTGTTCATATGTGCTTGTGTGTGGACAGTTCAATGTTCTGAGCACTCAATGTTCATTGTTCATGGCTCTGATGGCCTGGGGGAAGAAGCTGAGCCTAAGCCGATCTGTCCTAGTAGCTGGGGTTCGCAGGCGTCTGCCTGACCTCAGCAGCTGAAACAGGCTGTTATTGGGGTGGTGAGGGTCTTTCATTATCCTGCAGGCTCTGGATTTGCACCTCTTGTTGTATAGAACCTGCAGGGGGGGTAGTGCAATACCCGTGGTACGCTCGGCTGAGCGCACCACTCTCTGTAGGGCCTTCTTGTCCTGTGCCGTGCTGTTTCCATACCAGGCAGTGATGTTTCCGGTCAGGATGCTCTCTACAGCTCCTGAGTAGAAGGACTGGAGTATCTTCCCCGATACTCTGAACTTCCTTAACTGTCTCAGGTGGTAGAGGCGCTGTTTCGCCTTCTTTACTACTGTGTCTATGTGTGTTGACCATGTCAGGTCCTCTGAGATGTGGACCCCCAGGTACTTAAAGCTGCTCACCCTGTCCACGGTAGCCCCGTTAATCATCAGTGGTGTGTGCGTCTCCTGCTGTCCTCTCCTATAATCCACGATCAGCTCCTTGGTTTTACCAATGTTCAGGAGCAGGCTGTTGTCCTGGCACCAGCGTTCCAGTACCTCAACCTCCTCCCGGTAGGCCTTCTCGCCGTTGTCCGAGATCAGCCCCACCACCACCGTGTCGTCTGCGAATTTCACTATGGAGTTTGAGCTGAACTTGGCCACACAGTCGTGTGTGTAGAGTGAGTACAGCAGGGGGCTCAGAACACAGCCCTGGGGGGACCCGATGCTCAGGGTGATGGTGTTGGAGGTCTGACCCCCCACCCTGACTGCCTGGGGTCTTTCGCTCAGAAAGTCCAGTACCCAGGCGCTCAGGGCGGAGCTCAGACCTAGCTCGATCAGCTTGTCCACCAGTCTGGTGGGGACTATGGTGTTGAACGCTGAGCTGTAGTCAATGAACAACAGTCTCACATAGCCCCCCTTCTGAGGTCCAGTTGGAGGTTAAGTTCCTTGCTCAAGGGCAGTTCAACAGTGTGACATTGAGGAAGGGCAGTTACTCATGCATCTCCCCCAACTAGATTATCCTGCTGGCCTGGGGATCAAACTGGCGAGCTGTCGGTCACAAGCCCTCTTCTCTAACCTTCTCTAACCCACCAAATATATAAAATATATAAAAGAGTCCCATGCTAATGGTTCATCCGAGAAGCCATATAAATGTCAAGGCAAAAGAGCAATGTATTAATCTCTGTTGTTTCTGTTGGTCAGCCAGCAGCTCAGCCAAAGCCTAGAATCCATTATGCAACAAGACTGTTGGTGGCCGGCAGCGGGTATATCTCAATCCACCTTTTGTGACCATGCCTCTAATCTGAGCCCGTTGAGGAGTAGTTCATGTTTTTAGTTTTATGAGAATAGCGCCACCATGAGGCCAGATGACTCAGAGATTGACAGGCCTCCTTGCTATGGTAAGTAAAATATAGCCTACATGTTATGGTAAGTAAAATATAGCCTACATGTTAAGTTTGGTGGAAATCGAATAAGGAGATACACTCATTTGAATATTGAAAGTTTGGTCTGATGGTCCAATCAATAGAGTTCATCCTACAGGGGTCATGGATGTGCACCGCAAATGTTAAAAGATTTGAATGAAAACTGTTAAGAGACAAACTAATGTGAAAACTGAACATTTGGCCTAATGGTGGCACTAGAGTAAAGGTCATGGAGTCACTGAAATCAATACTTATGTCTGCTTGTTTACGTTGCACTACTTTTATTGTCTTTTATACCTATTCTTATGTCTGCAATTTATGCATTGTTTTTTATTCTGTCAACTATATGCTGATTGTATGCCTATGTTCATTTTATACTAATTGCAGTGGGCCACTCTGGACTGCCATCCATGTATGAAAAGTTCTATATAGATAGATATCTATCATAAATATAGATGATCTCCCTGTCTCTCTGGCCCCGTCCTGTGGGGCCTGTCAAGGTGGTGTGATGGTCAAGGTGGTGTGATCCTCCCTGTGCCATCCTTGATGTGGCTAACCGCATCGACAGCAGCGGCTATTCTTCCTCAAACTGGTTCTGATTACCACAGGCACGATGGATCCACTCTACATCTCCCTCAGTTTTCCTATGCTTTCTTTTATAATTTTTTTGTCCTTAGCTCTATTTATTAAAATGTTTTAAAATGTTCTTATGTACCTTAGATACTATTGTTACCTTGTATATATGTGTGTTTCATTACATGTATATATACTAGGGATGCTCGATATTGGCTTTTTTACCGATACCGATATACCGATATTGTCCAACTCTTAATTTCCGATACCGATATCAACCGATACCGATATATGCAGGGTCCCCCCCCCCCCCCCCCCCCCCCCCAAAAACCGAATAATTTCAGGTAATTAACATTACATATCTCTTGTTGTGGAATTAACACAACATTATGCATACTTTTGACAATAAATAAAATCAGAATTTGTTCTTACTTGCTTGCCTGGGTAAATAAAGGTTATAGAAATAAAAAAAAATTAAAATAAATAAAGGATTATTTATTTTTTTGAAAACCGATACCGATATTTTCCGATATCACATTTTAATGCCAATATCGGCCAATAATATCGGACATCCCTAATATATACATTCATACCAATTATTCGCCTGTTCTATTCTCCTTCCATCTATCATCCATTGCAACACTATATTATCACCGACATCCAAGTTGGGGGATCCCCTTTAAAGGGGAACTATCTTATAAATGGCCTTTTTGAGTGTTTAGCATTGTTTCCTAGCTATGTGAACTTATATTAATATGATCTATGTCTCAAAATTCTCATATTGGCGCATTCTTCCAATTCTCCTCTTACAATATTCACCCTCACTGAACTGAGTCATTTGAAAATGTGATGATTTGTGTTACGACCCCTGTGAGTCTAAGGGTAAAGGGCTGTAACATAACAGTTGGTTGACAGAAAAGATGGACCAGGTTTGTAAACAACAATGATATTTATTGAATAGAGGCAAAGGAAGCACATGTAGCTCAGGGGTGAGCCCAGGCCAAAACAACAAACAAACACCACTATACTCCAAATAAACACAATCTAATCTATGGTAAAAGAGATTACATTACCTAAACTACTCTTACCTAACCAAAACAGGAGAAAACAATGTCCAAAGGAAATGGCAGCTCACCCCATCTGTGCTTCCTGAGAAAGAGAGAAAAACACATTAATTATACAGAAACAAAAGCAGAATATGTACAAAAACAAACTATAAGTAACAATGCTCTCTCTGTGGCCATACACACACAAGGAAATTACTACTAAGCACCAAAGGCCAATAAACGAGATGCAATACTGTCAAAGTTACAGGTTTACCAAAAACACAACATGCCTAGCCTCATGCCAGAGAGAGAGAAAGACTGAAGTGAGAAGCCATGTTTTAACAGGTGTGGGGTGATCCATGATTGGGGGGTGTGGATTGAGTGTTGGAGTCTGGAAAGCCATCCACCAATCACTGCTGTGTTGCAATAATGGAAGGATTGGCCTGGCAGGGACCAATGGGGAAGGGAACAATGGCTGGAGGGAGGAAACAAAATGGAGAACACACACACATGGAGACACACACTGGGGAATATATACATTGGGATGTAACACCCCCATACATAAGACAAAAAACATGCCTACATAAACTACCAACCAAACATGTTTTTTTTTTTTCATTAACAACGAGATAACATCCCCGAGATAACATGCACTCCAAAACAAAGAGCTATGAAAAAACTAGCAGCAACATAAAACGAGTCCACAGCAACATAGACCGAGTAGACAGAAAAAATAGATCAAGTCGACAGCAATATACAGTAGAACGAGTCGACAGCAAACTTATGCTTTATGCTGAGGTTATAATTTTGCACTATGAGCGCCCAACGCATGAGGCGCTGATTGTGGTTGTACATCCGCGACAGAAAAACCAATGGGTTGTGGTCGGTGTATACTACCACTGGTAATACGCTCGAACCGACATACACCTCAAAATGTTGCAACGCATACAACATAGCCAAAGTCTCCTTTTCAATAGTGGAATAGTTTAGTTGATGTCTGTTAAATTTCCGGGAGAAATAACAAACCGGGTGACTGACACCATCATGATCTTCCTGTAATAACACCCCTCCAGCTCCCACCCCGCTGGCATCCACCTCCAGCTGGAACGGCAGGGAGAAATCTGGAGCAGAGAGAACTGCATAAGAGAGCTTTAACACTATCAAATGCATTTTGACAATCAGCTGTCCACATGAATGGTTTGGACGGGCTACACAGGCTAGTGAGAGAAGTGACGACAGAAGAAAAGTTCCGGCAAAAACCACGGTAATACCCAGCCATCCCAAGGAATGTACGCAATTCCCGCCTAGTAGTAGGCACTGGAAAAGTTGTGATTGCAGATATTTTTGCATCCACCGGACGCACTTGGCCTTGTCCTACCTGCTTACCAAGATAGGTAACCGTAGCCTTGCCGAACTCACACTTGGCAAGGTTAAGGGTCAGGGAGGCTCCAGCTAAGCGGTCAAAGACAGTTTGCAAGGTTGTCATGTGGTCACGCCAGTTGGTCGAATAGACAACCAGGTCATCGAGATAGGCATTACAATTTGGAACACCAGCCAGGACTAGGGTCACCAGTCGCTGGAAAGTGGCCGGGGCATTACGCATTCCAAAAGGCATTACAGTATATTGCAAAAAATTGTCAGGAGTAACAAACGCCGAGATTTCCGAGGCACGGGGGGTCAAAGGGACCTGCCAGTAACCCTTTAACAAATCTAGTTTGCTAACATAGGTGGCAGATCCAAGGTTGTCAATACAATCTTCCATGCGGGGCAGTGGGAAGGAATCAGGCACGGTGACAGCATTTACCTTTCGGAAATCAGTACAAAATCTAGGAGTTCCATCCGATTTGGGAGCTAACAAGCAAGGTGAACTCCAGGGACTGCAACTTGGCTTGGCTAAACCATGTTTTAACAAATAGTCAACCTCCTGTTGCATCATGGCCCTCTTGGTGATGTTAACACGGTATGCATGTTGCTTGATAGGCACAGCATTGTTAACATTAATATCATGGGCCAATACAGAAGTACAGGAGGGAACATCACCAAACAGAGCCATGTAGGCCTGAATCAAATTTGTGATGTCCTCTCGCTGCTCCTCAGGTAAGTGTGCTAAGTGAGTGGGCAGGTTCAATAACATCTCAGTGTTGGACAATCTAGCACCCTGATGGGCTGCATTGCGCAACTCCAAGCCATCTACATCCTCATCACTAACGTCAGGAGAGTCCGGAACTATTGGAGTTGAGGCAACAGCAGAGACGGCCAGTCCGGCTGTCTGGTCTGAGGTCTTCACCTGCACACTATCTCTGGAAAAATATGGTTTAAGCATATTGATGTGGCAAACACGAGAGTGACGTTTACGATCAGGGGTGCGAACCACATAGTCTGTATCACTTATCTTCTTGTCTATTGCATACGGTCCGGAAAAACGAGCGGAAAGAGCAGAACCAAGGATAGGTAACAGGACTAGAACCTTATCACCTGGCTGGAAAGATCGAGAAACAGCTTTCTCGTCATAGTGCCGTTTCATAGTTCTCTGGGAAGAAGAGAGCGCTTCTTTTGCGAGAGAGCACGCCTGATGCAGTCGCTCTCGAAACTGGCTAACAAAATCTAGAACATTAGTGGGTGTGCTGGCACCCTTTGACATGAACCGTTCTTTAAGAACTTTCAGAGGCCCTCTAACAGTGTGCCCAAAAACGAGCTCAGCAGGACTGAAACCAAGAGACTCCTGTATGGTCTCTCGCGCAGCAAATAGAACAAGGGGGACACCCTCATCCCAATCTTTCTCTGTGTCTAAGCAATATTTACGCAGCATGGACTTTAAGGTCTGATGCCAACGTTCTAGAGCCCCCTGAGTTTCAGGGTGGTAGGCACTGGACACTATATGTCGGATACCCAGGGACTGTAACACTTGCTCAAATAACCTAGACAGGAAGTTGGTGCCTTGGTCCGTTTGTACTACCTTAGGCAGTCCAAACGGGGAGAAGAACTTCGTCAAAGCCTTAATTATTACAGGCGCTGTAATTCTGCGAAGAGGGATAGCCTCGGGGAAACGGGTGGCGGTACACATTATTGTCAACAAAAACTGATTGCCGGCTTTGGTCCTTGGCAACGGACCAACACAGTCAACTATGACATGTTCAAATGGTTCACCGACCGCTGGTATAGGACAGAGGGGAGCAGGTGGAATTACCTGGTTTGGCTTTCCGGTGATCTGACAAGTACTACAGGTACGACAGTACTGTGCTACATCGGACTTCAAACCGGGCCAAAAGAAATGTTGAAGTATTCTGTTGTATGTTTTAGTGACTCCCAAGTGTCCAGACCAAGGGTGGTCATGGGCCAAGAACAGTACATGCTGACGATAAACTGCAGGGACAACAATCTGATAAACAGTGCTCCAGTCTGGTACCTGATCTGGTAGCCCTATCTCTGATTGTGCATGCTCTGCCAGTCTAGTACCATGGGACCTCCATGTACGCATCAAAACTCCTTCATCTACAAAATAAGAATGCAACTCTCTCCTCTGTTCTGTTTCAAGAGAAGAGAAACATTTTGCAAGAGAAGGGTCAGCCTTCTGGGCAGTAATTAGCATTTCACGAGTAACGGGTAACTTCAATGCGTCGGAACTAGTTACAGTTGTCTGTGGGGGTACCTTACTATGAGTCGGTGGTTTGTCAGCGGTATCAGAAGTTGGAGCCAGCAACTCCTCCCTGACAAAGGCTGAAGCAAAAACAGAGTCAGACAAATTAATTTCATCACCTCTCTTTTTCAATTGAGCCCGAGTGACAACACTTGCAGAAAAAACTTCAGGGAAGTTCTGTGACAAGTCATCAGGCAGAGAATCTGTGTCTGGGTGATCCAACACTTCCAGCACAGCGTTCACCTGTCCTCCAGCTAAATCATTTCCCATGATAAAGGAAATGCCTTTAACTGGCAAGGAAGGTCTCACCCCTATTTTAAAGAACCCAGTGACCAAATCAGATTGTACATGAATACAGTGTAACGGGGCTGGCACGAAACCCATCTCAATACCTTGAACTAGGACACTAGAACCACAGGAAGATTTCTCAGACAGAGGTAGTACATCAGAGAGGATAAAGGATTGTGAGGCTCCAGTATCTCGTAAGATCTGAACTGTACACTGATCTTTTGGATCCCCTGTCAAGGAAACTAAACCCTTGGAAGTAAATGGCCTGAAACAAGGATCGAGAACATCCTGATCATTGTGCATCTGTTGATCGGAATCAGGTGCCATTTTAATCAGACCAACCCCTTTGGGTTGTCTAAAGTTCTGAGAGGACGGTTGCTGCTTACGTTTCAATGTTAAACAGTCAGAAATAACATGACCAGATTTATGACAGTAGTAACATGTCCGCTCCTCTTTTGAGCGTGGAGGTGACATTTTTGGTCGGGGGTGTGTGAATTCTGAATGGTTGGGGACAGAAGGTCTCTGAGAGAAATCATGGGGGAGAAACGAGTCACGCCTATCTACAAACACAGTTTTATGGGTTAGCGCAAACTCATCAGCTAATACAGCAGCTTGCTGCAGAGTGGACACTTTCTGCTCACTCAGGTAAATTACAATACGCTCTGGCAAACGATTCTTAAACTCTTCTAATAGAATGAGTTCTCTGAGAGAGTTAAGATCTGAGGCCTTGCTTGCTGCACACCATTTATCAAAGAGAGTTCCCTTCTCTCTAGCAAACTCTACAAAGGTCTGGTTGACAGCTCTCTTGTGACTGCGAAACCTCTGCCTATAAGCTTCGGGCACAAGCTCATATGCACGAAGGATGGCAGCCTTCACAGTATCAGACAATAGACTATCTTCTAGGGAAAGTGTTGAACAAACCTCTTGGGCTTTACCAGTCAATTTGCATTGAAGCAACAAAGGCCAGACCTCTCTTGGCCAGCGCAATGAAGCAGCAATACGCTCAAACACATTAAAATAAGTATCAACTTCGGTCTCTCGGAACGGAGGCACCAAAGCAATGTGTTTACTTATATCAAAAGTGTGTGATGAATAAGCTGTGGAGGAGGACATACCCGGGCCTTGTGGAGGAGTCGGTGTAGCAGAGTTGGATCCACTCCTTTGGTCTCCCAGCTCCAACTCCCGCAGTCTGAGCTCTTTTTCCACCTCAAGCTCCAACCTACGGATGTTAATAGCCCTTTCATTTTCCGCCTCAAGCTCCATTTTACGAAGCCGATACTCCGCCTCACGTGCTTGTGCCTTCTCCTGAGCCTCCATCTGGAGACGGGCTATTCTAACCTTGACCTGGGCCCCTTCTCGAGACCCAGTTGACACAGGAGAGGTCAAGTGAAAATGTGGCAATGTGACGTTCACACCTGCCTTTTCAGCACCATGGGCTTGCTCCTCAGAAGGCGGTGCTTCTGTAAGTTCACCAGGAGGACTTGCATGTTCATCAGAGACCGCAGGTAAAACAAGCGTCCCCTGCTCCAACAGCTTATCTACCACAAGACACCTGATATCCTGCTTAAGATGCTTTTGTTGAACCGAGAGTTGAAAATGTGTGGCAATCTCCACTAAGTCTGCCTTGCGGCAGCTATCTAGCGCTTCCCAAGTAGGATTGCTCAAGAATTTCCCCAGATCAAAAGTACTAACTGCCATTATTTTTCTCTTACACAAATGCCATTTTTACACAAATTAATTAATAACTATACAAGTGTAAACAAACACAGTTCACCAAATCCATCAACCAACAATTGAACACGGGTTACAAAATCCAGGCAGAGCCCCCATTTATGTTACGACCCCTGTGAGTCTAAGGGTAAAGGGCTGTAACATAACAGTTGGTTGACAGAAAAGATGGACCAGGTTTGTAAACAACAATGATATTTATTGAATAGAGGCAAAGGAAGCACATGTAGCTCAGGGGTGAGCCCAGGCCAAAACAACAAACAAACACCACTATACTCCAAATAAACACAATCTAATCTATGGTAAAAGAGATTACATTACCTAAACTACTCTTACCTAACCAAAACAGGAGAAAACAATGTCCAAAGGAAATGGCAGCTCACCCCATCTGTGCTTCCTGAGAAAGAGAGAAAAACACGTTAATTATACAGAAACAAAAGCAGAATATGTACAAAAACAAACTATAAGTAACAATGCTCTCTCTGTGGCCATACACACACAAGGAAATTACTACTAAGCACCAAAGGCCAATAAACGAGATGCAATACTGTCAAAGTTACAGGTTTACCAAAAACACAACATGCCTAGCCTCATGCCAGAGAGAGAGAAAGACTGAAGTGAGAAGCCATGTTTTAACAGGTGTGGGGTGATCCATGATTGGGGGGTGTGGATTGAGTGTTGGAGTCTGGAAAGCCATCCACCAATCACTGCTGTGTTGCAATAATGGAAGGATTGGCCTGGCAGGGACCAATGGGGAAGGGAACAATGGCTGGAGGGAGGAAACAAAATGGAGAACACACACACATGGAGACACACACTGGGGAATATATACATTGGGATGTAACAATTTGTGATGTCAGAAAGACACCGCTGCATGATAATGTTCAGGCGCCGGCGCCGCGGCGCAGTGGTTTAGGTGCCCAGGCTCAAAACGGCTCGGGATCTTGAGGTAGAAAAATGCTGTTTTTGAGGACTTGATTAGAAATACAAAACAATGAATAAAAAATATATATATATTACAGAGGTGTTCCATAGACTCACAGGAATTGTGTAAAAGTGCCCAAATAGTGAAAGAAATAGTAAAATAGTTCCCCTTTAACATATTGGGCGCCAGCCATTACCCTTATCCTTGTAGCTAATGTGCCAGGTTTCCATAGCATATTTTCACTGTGCGTCACTATGTTTGGAGAGCTACAGTATATCTATATTCTATATTATAGCTATGGACACAATACTATGGTCATGACAGTGACTTTCTTCCGTCGAACATGTAAAAAAGAGAAAAAAATGTCATGTATACGTTCGCGCGTTATCCCGTGGTGAATATTGTATAGTTTAGGAGTGATCCGGGCTAATTCCTGAAAAGCTGAGTTATAGGGCGCTACATGAATTCTGCTATAAGCGTTGGCGTTTCTTGCCTGGACACGCTACTATTTCCAAATCAAATGTATAATAGGTATTATGCTTCATCATGAATGCATGAAAGGGGGGGGGGGGGAGTCGGTTTTTTATGCTTTGATCGCCAGTAACGGCATTCTTTTTGAACACCACACATGCTGATCAGCTGGATCGATATGAAAACATTGTAGGATCAAGGTGGAATTGACGTCAGATAGTTCTTACCTTTGATCGGGGTTATTCCAAAAAGAATATTCCAATTCCAACTTATGGATAGAGTGTGCTAGATGTGTTTCGAAGTGGTCGGATGAAGCGATTTACTTGGCTCCATCTAAATTCTGCACGGTGATATATAAGGTTTCAAAGGGTGGGCGATACTGCCACCTAGCAGAATGCGGCCGGTATTGGGCGATCGCAGAATGATTTCCTATGGGAACACGAGGTCCGTGAATGAATAATGAGTGTTACGATTAGTACGCTTCTTTGGCATGGTGAACCCAGATGGCAGAGTACAGATTGATGAGACCGGAGACAGAATGTGACGATGAACAGTTTACTTAACGACAAGGTACATACATGACTAACACACACAGGTAACATTTAACAATGATCGCGCCCAGCAGGGCAGGACAGACAGGACTATATACACAGACTAATTGACAAGACACTGATAGACAGAGGGTAATTTACAAACAAGACACAGGTGTGGTAGACCGAAACAATAGAACACAGAGTACACTGGGGAACAATAAGAAATAACCAACCAGACTAAAACATAATTACAAACCACAGACAGGGGAACACAAGACTAACAAAGTGGAGACAACAGACAATAAACACAACAAACACAACTGACAATAAATAACAATGAGTTGGTGTGTGAGCTGATGCCAGATCGGCATCAGCCCACCGGGTGGCAATGTTGTGTGTTATTGTTAATGGGAGGTACTTGTGAATATGAATGTCTGAGTCCCACAGGACCAGGACCGGAGGAAGTGTTACAGTACCCCGCCCTCGAAGGTCGACTCCCAGGCGACCCAACAGGCCCCCCGGGAACGGGGAGGGTGGGGGGGACGGAAGCCGCATCAGCGAAAAGAGGAGGGGGGAGGATGGGGGTTCGAGGGACGGGGCCTGCGGGAACAGGAACGGGGGGAGGGGGCTGACGAGGAGGGCTGGAGCAGGGAAGGATGGGGGGAAGAGGCGACGGCTCCGGAGCGCGACCTGGGGCTGGGGTCTCCACGGTGGCGAGACCCCCCGCCGAACCCCGAACCGGAGGCTCCCTGGCGACAGGACGCGGTGCAGGACCCCCAACCGGGGTCCCTCCGGCAGCGGAATCCGACGTCGTCCTCCAGGTCTGCCATGGTGGTGGCTCGTCTTCTGGAACCTCCCAGGGCGGAGGAGACCTCGACCAGGCCGGCGAGGAAGACCTGCAGTCCTGGGAACCGCTTCCCCTGGGGCTGTGGCGTCGGGATCCGCGCCCCGTCCCCGACTCTCCCCTGCGGACCAGGCGACTCCCCACCCAGGGATCCAGCACCGGGGTGGCCGCGGCGCAAGCACCCGATGTCATCGGCGCCGCTGGCCCAGCCACTGCGTCCCATGGTGCCAGACCCAGAGCGGTCGCCTGGTCGGCACGCAGGACGGAGGCGCCCAGGATCCCGAGCGCGAAGCTGGCTCCGTCTCTCCTCTCTGCCGGGTTCAAGTTCGGCGCGATCATTCTGTTACGATTAGTACGCTTCTTTGGCATGGTGAACCCAGATGGCAGAGTACAGATTGATGAGACCGGAGACAGAATGTGACGATGAACAGTTTACTTAACGACAAGGTACATACATGACTAACACACACAGGTAACATTTAACAATGATCGCGCCCACAGGACCAGGACCGGAGGAAGTGTTACAAATGAGTACAAAAAAAAATAAAAGAAAAAACAACCAAAACCAGAGAAATCTCGCGTCTGGCGTTCAACCGCTGGCGAGTTAACCCAGGATATCTCTGGTCTGGCGCCGAATGTGTTAAACAGCCCATCTGAGGTTTCTCTCCTCCACGCCGCTTGTGGTTTTTTTTTTTTTTTTGCTAGGTTTTTAGTGAGTCGTTCTTTATCTTCATTGGGGAAAGTCTGGGAGTGTTGCATATTTGGATTTGATGGTGGTTTTTGTTTTTTATCTTTTGTGATGTTTCTTCTTGACTTGTACAAGAAGACATGTCCAGCCCATGGGGGCTATTCCATGTGATCTCGGGCTATACAAAATACATTTGATTTGATAGTTATTAATATTTTGATCCACTTTTTTCTCCTTATTTTTCTATTTTTTCTCCCATCCCAATTTCGTGTTTCCAATTCTCCCCTCCCGTCTTGAACGTTGCTCGCATATGCCCCCCACTGGTCGGTTGTAGGGAGGATAGAAGCCTTGCATCCTGTGCAGGCGTCCCCCAACCGACCTGTAGGAGTCGCTGTCCACAACGTCCAGATTACCACCCATCGACTTCCACCCGCTGACTCTGCCAATTGAGCCAGTATGACGGCTGGCCCAAGCCGGAGGCAATGCTGACACCCGGATTCGAGACCGGAGTCTCTTGCGTTGGTGACGAGTGTATAGAGGTATTAATATTTATTATTATTATTATTATTATTATTATTATTATTATTATTATTATTATTATTATTATTATTATTATTATTATTATTATTATTATTATTATTATTATTATTATTATTATTATTATTATTATTATATCGTAAAAAAATAAGTATGCATTGAAATGTCTGTAAGTCTCGACGGAGCGACATTGAAAATGAGGGTGACCTCAATTGTCCTTTCGAGAATAACTTTATTTCGAGTTTGCATTCTCATGAAGGATCTGCAGAGGCAGTGGTCGGGGTAAATCCATGATATGCCTAACACTGTCGTTCGGGGATATAATTAGCCTTTTCCTCCTGCTCTGTTATCAGGACCTAATGTTCCTCATGATAGCATCAACGACCACGGCCCACTTGCCTATCCATGTTTACAGATATGTGAGCGTGTGGCAGGCCCTTTCCTGTGTGCTCCCAAAGGAACCCATCGGCGGCTAGATTTTACATTTACATTTACATTTAGTCATTTAGCTGAGGCTTTTATCCAAAGCGACTTACAAGTTCTGTACGACAAGTCATCAGCAAGGGTACAACTCTATCAGCTGAGTAACAATGTTCATCAGGAACAATATAGAGATTTACGAGGATATATGGAAACCATTTAAGGAATATCTGAGAAGGGAAGATATAGGAGGGCTGCTATAGGATGAGTCCCCCCGCTCTCTCCCGCGGTCAGCCGTGACCCGGACCCCGGGAGAGACCGGAGACACGTCAGTGAAGGTGTTGTAAAGATGTCATTTATTTTTATTTCTTTATTTATTTTTATTTTTATGTACATTTTCTTTTCCTCTTTTCAATTATTTATATTTGTGTACGAGCTATTCTAATGGAGGTACCAATTAATGTACATATTATTTCTGTATGAGAACAGTAAAAACAAAACCAAAGATGCTAAGAGAGAGAAAAGGGGAGGGGGGAGGGGGGTATGTGGGTATATGTATAATCTTGTGGAGAAAAGGAATTAAGAATAACTGACTACAATGAAAACCTGAAATGTGTACTGTAAAACCCAATAAAAATATTGTACTAGAAGAAAAGGGAGGTTTAAAGGAAATAGAAGGATACGGGAGGAAGGAGGTTCAAGGAGGGTCCCTGGACCCATGACGCGCATATTTACCTGAGTCAGAATTAAAAAAATGTAGAGCAAGTATTATAATTTGATATGATGGTTTAAGGACGACATACACTAAGTATTAGTACCAAGTATCTGGGAAACCAACTGATGTGGGATTAATAACCAAGGATGATGGGGTATATATGTATGTAAAACAAAATGCAAGGTAAACTGAGTTTAAAACTTTTCTATATATCCCTGTTCAAGGAAGATATACATATCGTCATTGGATTTTGTACAGGCCAACGAATGTGCGATTACTATTCAAAGAATGACTTAGTCAATAATTGTATATATTCTTCTTTCTGCAAGAACGGTATTTTTGTATTTTTTTTTTATTTTCTCTTTATGGTTTAGGCCTGTATAAGGGCGATGTACACTGTCTGTGTAATCACCTGAAAAGGCAAACGGTGGAAGATTGACAATCAAAGATGTTACTATTTGTATGTTTGTGAATATAAATGCAAATAAAAATTGAGTTTAAAAAAAAAAAAACAATGTTCATCAAAGTGTTGCGTGTTACAGTGTAGGTTAGTTTATTATTTATAGATGGATGCATGGATGGATGGATGGACAGGCGGATGGATGCATGGATGGATGGAAAAGTGGGTGGATGGATGGATGGATGGATGGATGGATGGATGGATGGATGGATGGATGGATGGATGGATGGATGGATGGATGGATGGATGGATGGGTGGATGGATGGATGGATGGATGGATGGATGGACGGATGGCAAAATAGCCAAGCTAATGAAAGTATTTTTCTAAAATACATTTCTAATTAGATAATTTATTGTAAAAGTATTGTACAACCAAGTTGATTCAATTTGATAAAGTTCTCAAATGTGTGTACTCAAAGGACTGGATGGATGGATGGATGGATGGATGGATGGATGGATGGATGGATGGATGGATGGATGGATGGATGGATGGATGGATGGATGGATGGATGGATGGATGGATGGATGGATGGATGGATGGATGGATAGACATATGAACAGACAGACAATGGAAGAAAGAAAATATCAATGGAAAACAACAAGCCTGTTCGATAATTCCAGGGTCGCTTTGATTTGTTGGGTGTTCCTTAGGAAGCAGAGAAAACTAAGGAGCCACATTACAAGGAAGGACACGGCCCGTCTCCACGCCAGACCTTGTGTCTTGTGTGTGAAAGACGAGAGAGTCTACTGGAACAAACACTGATGAACTGGTAAATCCATTTGGGGCGTGGGCTGACATCACTCTCTCCACGAGGGGATTTGGTGAGGGGCCACGGGGAGACGGAGTGATTGTATAGGAGTCCAGAAACAGCCCCCATGGTGGAGTCCTCCCGCTGCAAGCCCTCTGTGGCGCTGAACGACACACTACAGCACCGAGCATCTGCCTTCGCTCAGAAGGTAATGAAACACTCCCATTGGGTTTCACGATTTCCTTCCGGGTTAGGGTCATAAAGGCAAGACGGTTGTGTGTGAATGTTATCACGGCACGTCGGTACAGTGTGGCAAGTGTTATGTGAAAAATTGCAGCGGCGAAGGCTGCGGGCTCCCTTTGAAGTCTCTCAGAGGGAGATAGATTGTGCTACACCATGCTATCTGTGAGAACTGGTGCACGGAAAACGTCATACTGTGTCTCGTGGAGACACGTGGCGACGACGGACACTGGCTCTGTGTACACAAACACGGCAAACAGCAACAAACATCTCTCTGTGTGTGCAGAGAACAGAAAACAATAGATACTGACTACACGTGTGTGCATGTCCATCAGAACCTACAGAATCACCATTTAATATGACCATAACATGATAATATGACAATTGTAATGATTCATAGGCTCCGTCGTCCCTGTTAAGTTGTGTGTCGTTGCAGCTCTTTGTCGCCAGTGGTTCACGAGTTAGGAACACAGGGCCCTGTTCCCCGTACCTGGCTAACTGAGTTAGCCGGATAATGTTCAGCATAGCTTGACTTAAGCCAGACATTTCCGTTCCCCGACGTCGGATTTTCTAAGTCACTATGGCAACAGATCGAAAAGTTTGAACCTGCTCCAGAGCAGGTTTAGTTGAGTTAGCTGGATATAAGCTGGCCACTCACCTCGGAACGAAATGGCAGCTCCCTTCCTCAGAGATTGATTGATTGATTGGAAACTGTATTAACAGATTGCAGAATGGGGTACAATACAGTACGGCTCAATACACACAATTGTTAAGGGGATGCAGACCCAGAGAAAGACTTTCGTCTTGTTTACATCAGGGTCCCCCATTTTCAATTCATAGTGACATTTATGACATACATGACATACAGATAATACAGATATATCATGACATTTATGACATACATGACATACAGATATACAGTACTGTTACATTTGTGACATACAAGATATGCAAATATACAGTACTGTTAAACAGAGATCCTAACAGAAAATATATATACGAGGGGGAGGAAACTTACATTGGGAGGGGGTGGGTGGGTGGGAGGGGGTGTTTGGACATTTACGGGGGCCAGTTTCGAATTGCAGCCTCCCGTAGGTGCTATTTGATCACATTATACCATTCAGAATAATGTTTTCGCAAGACGATTTCCAGAATGTATTGATTTCATAGAATGTGTGAAATAGGCCTATAATTAAAAACAATTCAAATACATTAAACTGGTCAAATAAATGCTGATAATAAATCATATTCAGCCTATGGATTTCCTACATACTGCATGACACCTGTTTGAGCTGCGGGATGAGGCGTGCTTGTTTCTGATGGAGAATGTGTCCCAGCTCGCTGCCCACCTCCGATGCCGACTAGATATCAATTGAGGGGGAATACGCGGCACAGCTATACCTACCTATTCGAAAAAAACATTATCTGCACTGACTTATATAAAAAATAAGTACAGATCACGTCTGAATGAATGTGGAGGATGATCTCAGAGTCGCTGTCTCCAAAATTAAACCCAGACTATGCGCATCCATCTCATTAGGTGAGTTGAACATTATAGCCTTCTAAATGAAACACGCTATATGTATTCATTTTATGGTTGTTTGATTATTGTGTTATTTTGTGTAGTTATTGTGCGTGTTAAAAGCCTCCAATGCATATGTGTGCGTGTGAACGTTTGCATGTTTCAACCACCTCTATATAATAGTGGGGGTCGTGGCTCTCTGACACCGTTATTTCGGGGGTCGCGGCCTGAAAACTTTAGGAACGATGTATTTATTATATTACATGATACCTAAGCGCATACAGTAGAGATATCCTCATAAGTATCTATTCATTCGTATCAATTAGATATACTCTTTATCTTTGGGCTTGTTTTTGTATACTTATTCTGAAAGAGTTGAAATAATTATTTTCGCTAGCAAGATCTCATTTGATTATTCATTCCATTAATTAAGCCTATTGCCAGCAGTTACATTTAAATAAATATAATCTGATTGATTGGGGTAATAAGGGACTTAAAATGTGCCTATAGATTATGCATTTAACTTGTCGGTGAGGCTATTGAGCCGTACTGTATTGTACCCATTCTGCAATCTTGTTAATAAAGTTTTAAATCAATCAATCAATGCCGTTAGAAAATCAGGATTTCTGCGATCGACACCTGCTGTCTTTTCAACTGAAGCGGCCGCGCGCACTGATCCTGAGTATCAAGTCTGGTTTGAATGAACAAGACTGAATCCACCTTCGAGGAACAGGGAAATCCCGGATTCAAACATCTGGTTAATTGAATCTGGATAATGGGACTTTTGATCGACTTAGTTGAACCAGGTACGGGGAATAGGGCCCAGGTGTAGGTCATAACTGGGGTCAAAGGGGAAATATTGTCTCTTTACTGTGTCTCATTGTTCACGAATGAGGTTTGAAAGAGTGATAATGGTGAGGATATCCTTGTTTAGATTTGACCCCCATGTTTTCTCTTGTGTGTATCTGTGTGCGTATTCCTGTGTGTGTGTGTGTGTGTGTGTGTGTGTGTGTGTGTGTGTGTGTGTGTGTGTGTGTGTGTGTGTGTGTGTGTGTGTGTGTGTGTGTGTGTGTGTGTGTGTGTGTGTGTGTGTGTGTGTGTGCGTGTGTGTGTGTGTGTTGGGGAGGGGTGTTTCTACATGTAATCTAGATGTAATATGTATTTCTCTAGATTGTATGGAGTTTTGCTCTATTTATGTATTAGTGACGTTTCCCTGTGAATCACTTTTGAGTTTCCTTGTTTACGAAAAACCCTATATAAATACAAATCTTTTTTTTTTAATCCACTTTTTGTTATGGTTTGTAACCGACCCCAATCGCACAACACAAGACAGGTATGATGGTTTGCCAAGAAACAGATCTTTATTTAGAACAGGGAAAAAGGGCACTGTCCCTTTAAGGGAGAAAACACAAAACACTGGAATAACAAGAGGGGAAGGTAAAGTGCCTTTAAGAGGTGGGCAGGTAAAGGGAACACTATGGGAAGGTAAAGGGAACGCCTAAGGGAAAGTTAAGGGAACGCCTTGGGAAGGTAAAGGGAACGCCTAAGGGAAGGTTAAGGGAACGCCTTGGGACAGAGGACTAGGGACTAGGAGAGCTAGGGAATAGAGGACTAGGGACTAGGAGAACTAGGGATAGAGGACTAGGGACTAGGAGAACTAGGGAACAGGTTCTGGGGAACAGAGGGCCAGGTTCTGGTGACAGAGGGAACAGAGGCCCGCGGAGGCGGGCTGGGGACAGGGAGGAACTGGGGACTGGTGGGAAAACATCTGGGCCGCTCTGCAGAACAGAGGAGAGGGTTAATATTCAAAGGGAACAAAACAGAGCAGATGCAGAACAGTCCAAATAACAAAGTAACAAAGTAAATACTATCTTCGTGTGAACAAACACACAGTGGGAGATGAAATGTCCAAAATAATATCCACGAGAGAACAAAACAGAGTGGGAGATGAAATGTCCAAACTAATAACTAAGTGAGAACTAAAGGAGGCAATACGCTGGGGAACAGCAGCGGGACGAGGGCAAGGGGCAATACGCTGAGTGAGTGACATCACAATCAAAACTCACCCAGGCGTATGCGTAAAGGTACGGGGACAGCAGCGGGAACGGGGGCAAGAGGCATTACGCTGAGTGAGTGACATCACAATCAAAACTCACCCAGGCGTATGCGTAAAGGTACAGGGACAGCAGCGGGAACGGGGGCAAGGGCACTACGCTGGGTGAGTGACATCACAATCAAAACTCACCCAGGCGTATGCGTAATGGTACAGGGACAGCAGCGGGAACGGGGGCAAGGGCACTACGCTGAGTGAGTGACATCACAATCAAAACTCACCCAGGCGTATGCGTAATGGTACAGGGACAGCAACGGGGCGAGGGCATCGCCACCGGGTGGCTGGCTGTCCGAGCCGAGGAACAGAGCGCTGGAACAGCGGCGGTGGCGAGGATGTCGTCCACCGGGTAGCCGCTGTCGGAGCCGAGGAACAGAGTGCGCGCCACACCTTGGTGTGCGCGTCGGAACAGTGGCGGTGGCGAGGGTGTCGTCCACCGGGTAGCCGCTGTTGGAGCCGAGGAACAGAGTGCGCGCCACACCTTGGTGTGCACGTCGGAACCGAGAGACGCCTCGGGGTGCGTCTGCGAGGAGGAGTGTGCCAAGCACGAAGGTCTGGAAGATGCGCGTCGGCGCGCTGAGGTCTGGAGAGCGTGCCAAGCTCGAAGGTCTGGAAGATGCGCGTCTGTGCGCTGGTACGGAGGAGCGTGCCAAGCTCGAAGGTCTGGAAGATGCGCGTCAGTGCGCTGGTACGGAGGAGCGTGCCAAGCTCGAAGGTCTGAAGTGGAACACTGGAATACCTCCCGTAGAGGATTAGAGAGCGCAGTACAGTGTCTCCCTCCAGGCAAACGGCGGCAGGTGGCGAAGGCTTGAGCGCATCTGGCGCGCTGGTCTGGAGTGGAACACTGGAATACCTCCCGTAGAGAATTAGAGAGCGCAGTACAATGTCTCCCTCCAGGCAAACGGCGACAGGTGGCCAAAGCCCTTGAAGATGCGCGTTGCGCGCTGGTGACTGGAGAGCGTGCCAAGCCCGAGGGTCCGGGAGATGCGCGTTGGTCTAGATGTGCGTCAGGACGAACAGCTGCGCTGGGGTCTGCAGTGGAACGCTGGGGTGCCTCCCGTGGAAGTTACAGGGAGCGCAGAACAGTCTCCTCCACAGGCTACGGCGACAGCAGACGAAGGCTGGAGCAAAACATCTCAAGGCTGGAGAGATCCATCTTACAGCATTGGTAGACCAGGGGATCTCCCGAAAGAGTCTAGATGTTAGAGAATATGACTCAGCATGAATACAACACGACCCCACGCCAAAACGAGGGGAAGCGCCCTGGTATTTAAAGCCCCCCGGGGAACTAATTAGCCTGCCACCACAGGTGCGAGAGGATAATTGATAATAGTCCAGGTGTGGCCACTGAGAGTAAACGAGAGTAAAGAACGAGAGGGTGGGGGCTAGAGAGAGTGAGTGAGAAGGGAATTTCTAACAGTAGGCTTTAAAGAAACAGAGAAAAGGTGGTGAGCAGCGGGCAAAACCTCACAGTACCCCCCCCTCAACGGGAGCCACCCGGCGACCCAAAACAAATACAGACAGAGTGGCAGGGGGCAAAACAAGAGGTACTGGCCAAGCCAGCAGGGGAAGCCACCACAAGAGTGGGGCTAGCAAAAGAAACAGGGTCGCCGAGGGGTAACTAGGGTAGCAGAGGGGCAACTGGTCTAGAGGAACTGGGTCTAGAGAACTAGTCTAGCGAACTGGGCAAGAGAACTGGTCTAGAGAACTGGTCTAGAGAACTGGTCTAGAGGAACTGGTCTAGAGGAACTGGGTCTAGAGAACTGGTCTAGAGGAACTGAGGGGCAAGCAGGGTAGCTAAGGGGTAACCATGGAAGCACCGGGAAAGGGCTAGCAGAGGGAAGGTTAGCTGCCAGGGCACTGATAGCTACAGGGCCTATGCTAGCTGTACTGCTACATCAACATAGAGGCTGCGCAAGCTGCCGGAGCCAGGCTAGCAGAGGGAAAGGGTAGCTGCCAGGGCACTGATAGCTACAGGGCCTATGCTAGCTGTACTGCTACATCAACATAGAGGCTGCGCTAGCTGCCGGAGCTAGGCTGGCAGACAGGGCTGGACCAGCATGAGAGCACAAGCTAGCTGGAAGGACAGTCCTAGCTGTGTGAGAAAAACTGACCTTGCTAGCTGAAAGGGCAGTCCTAGCAGTGGGATAAACTACACAAAAAAAGTGGAGGCCATGCAGAGGGACCGGGTTAGCTGCTTGGGCCTGGCTAGCTACAGGGCCTATGCCAGCTGCAAGGCTGCATTAACATAGAGGCTGTGCTAACAGCCGGGGCCAAGCTAGCAGACCGGGGCCATGCAGAGGGAAACTGGGTTAGCCGCCAGGGCATGGCTAGCTACAGGGGGGTCAAACAGGGCAAAACGGGAAGCAAACAGGGGAGCTAACCGGGGAGACTAACAAGCTAAACAGGGGAGTAACAGGCTAACAAGGGAGCTAAACAGGACTAACAGGGAAGCTAAACTGGGCAAACAGGGAAGCTAACAGGGCTAACAGGGGAGCTAGAGGGGAGACTAACAAGCTAACAGGGGAGCTAACAGGGCTAACAGGGGAGCTAGAGGGAACAAGAAAAAAAAAAGGCAAACTCAACATACACCGTCTGTGCTGGCTGGGGTCGTCGATTTGGTGGGGTCGTACTGTTATGGTTTGTAACCGACCCCAATCGCACAACACAAGACAGGTATGATGGTTTGCCAAGAAACAGATCTTTATTTAGAACAGGGAAAAAGGGCACTGTCCCTTTAAGGGAGAAAACACAAAACACTGGAATAACAAGAGGGGAAGGTAAAGTGCCTTTAAGAGGTGGGCAGGTAAAGGGAACACTATGGGAAGGTAAAGGGAACGCCTAAGGGAAAGTTAAGGGAATGCCTTGGGAAGGTAAAGGGAACGCCTAAGGGAAGGTTAAGGGAACGCCTTGGGACAGAGGACTAGGGACTAGGAGAGCTAGGGAATAGAGGACTAGGGACTAGGAGAACTAGGGATAGAGGACTAGGGACTAGGAGAACTAGGGAACAGGTTCTGGGGAACAGAGGGCCAGGTTCTGGTGACAGAGGGAACAGAGGCCCGCGGAGGCGGGCTGGGGACAGGGAGGAACTGGGGACTGGTGGGAAAACATCTGGGCCGCTCTGCAGAACAGAGGAGAGGGTTAATATTCAAAGGGAACAAAACAGAGCAGATGCAGAACAGTCCAAATAACAAAGTAACAAAGTAAATACTATCTTCGTGTGAACAAACACACAGTGGGAGATGAAATGTCCAAAATAATATCCACGAGAGAACAAAACAGAGTGGGAGATGAAATGTCCAAACTAATAACTAAGTGAGAACTAAAGGAGGCAATACGCTGGGGAACAGCAGCGGGACGAGGGCAAGGGGTAATACGCTGAGTGAGTGACATCACAATCAAAACTCACCCAGGCGTATGCGTAAAGGTACGGGGACAGCAGCGGGAACGGGGGCAAGAGGCATTACGCTGAGTGAGTGACATCACAATCAAAACTCACCCAGGCGTATGCGTAAAGGTACAGGGACAGCAGCGGGAACGGGGGCAAGGGCACTACGCTGGGTGAGTGACATCACAATCAAAACTCACCCAGGCGTATGCGTAATGGTACAGGGACAGCAGCGGGAACGGGGGCAAGGGCACTACGCTGAGTGAGTGACATCACAATCAAAACTCACCCAGGCGTATGCGTAATGGTACAGGGACAGCAACGGGGCGAGGGCATCGCCACCGGGTGGCTGGCTGTCCGAGCCGAGGAACAGAGCGCTGGAACAGCGGCGGTGGCGAGGATGTCGTCCACCGGGTAGCCGCTGTCGGAGCCGAGGAACAGAGTGCGCGCCACACCTTGGTGTGCGCGTCGGAACAGTGGCGGTGGCGAGGGTGTCGTCCACCGGGTAGCCGCTGTTGGAGCCGAGGAACAGAGTGCGCGCCACACCTTGGTGTGCGCGTCGGAACCGAGAGACGCCTCGGGGTGCGTCTGCGAGGAGGAGTGTGCCAAGCACGAAGGTCTGGAAGATGCGCGTCGGCGCGCTGAGGTCTGGAGAGCGTGCCAAGCTCGAAGGTCTGGAAGATGCGCGTCTGTGCGCTGGTACGGAGGAGCGTGCCAAGCTCGAAGGTCTGGAAGATGCGCGTCAGTGCGCTGGTACGGAGGAGCGTGCCAAGCTCGAAGGTCTGAAGTGGAACACTGGAATACCTCCCGTAGAGGATTAGAGAGCGCAGTACAGTGTCTCCCTCCAGGCAAACGGCGGCAGGTGGCGAAGGCTTGAGCGCATCTGGCGCGCTGGTCTGGAGTGGAACACTGGAATACCTCCCGTAGAGAATTAGAGAGCGCAGTACAATGTCTCCCTCCAGGCAAACGGCGACAGGTGGCCAAAGCCCTTGAAGATGCGCGTTGCGCGCTGGTGACTGGAGAGCGTGCCAAGCCCGAGGGTCCGGGAGATGCGCGTTGGTCTAGATGTGCGTCAGGACGAACAGCTGCGCTGGGGTCTGCAGTGGAACGCTGGGGTGCCTCCCGTGGAAGTTACAGGGAGCGCAGAACAGTCTCCTCCACAGGCTACGGCGACAGCAGACGAAGGCTGGAGCAAAACATCTCAAGGCTGGAGAGATCCATCTTACAGCATTGGTAGACCAGGGGATCTCCCGAAAGAGTCTAGATGTTAGAGAATATGACTCAGCATGAATACAACACGACCCCACGCCAAAACGAGGGGAAGCGCCCTGGTATTTAAAGCCCCCCGGGGAACTAATTAGCCTGCCACCACAGGTGCGAGAGGATAATTGATAATAGTCCAGGTGTGGCCACTGAGAGTAAACGAGAGTAAAGAACGAGAGGGTGGGGGCTAGAGAGAGTGAGTGAGAAGGGAATTTCTAACAGTAGGCTTTAAAGAAACAGAGAAAAGGTGGTGAGCAGCGGGCAAAACCTCACACTTTTTCTCCTTATCTTTCTATTTTTCTCCCATCCCAATTTCGTAATTCCAATTCTTCCCTCCCCTGTCTTGAATGTTGCTAGACTATGCCTCCCACTGGTCGGTTGTAGTGAGGATAGAAGCCTTGCATCACGTGTCCCCTCCGGTACTAGGGCCGCTACTGTTCCTAATTTATGCAAATTACATGTCGTCAGCTTGTGACTGCAACTTGTTCCTGTTCGCGGACGACTCAGCCCTGCTGGTCTCTGACAAAAACAAGTTACAGGTTGAAAAAACCCTCAGCTCAGAACTAGGCAAAGTCTGCATATGGCTTGCTGATAACAAACTATCATTACACATGGGCAAAACAGAGTCCATTCTCTTCGGTTCAAATAACAAACTCAGCAAGACCGACGGCTTCTCAGTTACAGTGGGTGACAATATTGTCACAAGGAAAGATGAAATTACCTACCTGGGGTCCTAGAGGCTAATCTTTCCTGTGACAAAATGGCATCCAATGTAATAAAAAAAAGTCAACCAACGAACTCGATTCTTGTGCCGGATCTCCTCTCTGGTAAACAAGAATACCCTGAAGACTCTGGCAAAAGCACTCATTCAAGGGTACTACGACTATGCTTGCACCTCATGGTACCAAAGCACCTCAAAGGAGCTAAAAACAAAATTACAAACATCTCAAAACAAACTGGTCAGTCTACTGCTTGACCTTACTCCTAGAACCCACCTCACCCCTGCCCACTTTGACAACCTAGGATGGCTTAGAGTAGACGACAGAGTACAGCAACTTGCAATGGGCCTGGTCTACAAGATACACTACACAACCAAGGTACCCATGTACATGTCAAAATACTTCCCAAAGGTCAGTGAATACCACGATCACAACACCAGAGGGAGCTCCACAAATCATGTTAAACCCAGATTCGGCTCAAACAAGGGACTAAACACGTTTGGCAATTATGCCACATCAATGTGGAACGCCCTACCCAAAGCTGTAAAGGAATGTGAATCACTACCCACTTTCAAAACCACTCTCAAAGAACACCTACGGGAGACTGCAATTCTAAAATGGCCCCTGTAAATGTCCTAACCCAACCCCCTCCAATGTACAGTAAATGACCAAGTATGGTTTTGTCAATATTCCAATGTACAGTTTTGCTTGTACAGTGTCCCCCCCCCCTCCTACCCAACCCCCCCCCCCCCTACCGAACCACCTCCAATGTACAGTCCCCCACCAACCCAACCCCACCCCACCTACCCAACCTCCTCCAATGTACAGTTTCTACGTCAAATGTATATACTCTTTTCTGGACTATTTTTGTATCACAAACAGTACTGTATTTGCAAATCTGGTATGTCATAAATTTATAGATGTAGCAGTACTGTCTATCTGTATGTCGTGTGTGTCATATATGTTATGATGAATTGAAAATGGGGGACCCTGATGTAAACAAGACGAAAGTCTTTCTCTGGTCTGCATCCCCTTAACAATTGTGTATTGAGCTGTACTGTACTGTACCCATTCTGCAATCTGTTAAATAAAGTTTTCAATCAATCAAACACGAGGAGGCAGCCTGTCGCATCTTTTCACCAGACAGCTCGAACTCTCAGTGGCGAGGAGTAACGTGTGGGAGGCTCACGCTGCCCCCAATACTTCCTGTTTCTGCTGTACAGGCGTCACCCAACCGACCTGTAGGAGTCGCTGTCCACAACGTCAAATCCCCACCCACCGGCTTTCCCACCCTCTAACACTGCCAATTGTGTTAGTATGACGGCCGGCCAAGCCGGTAGCAACGCCGAGAGCTGGGCTCGATACCAGCATCTCCTGCGTTAGTGGCGAGCGCCTTGCCCATTGCGCCACTCAGCCGCCCATATAAATACAAATCTGAGTTGACTTGAGGCATCTGCCCTCTGGGCCTCTAAGCTCCTTTTAGTCAAGGCAGGATTGAAAGCGTGGAACAGAACATCCCCCATTTTTAGGAGACAGTCTCAAGACACTGTCAGTAGTAGCATAAAGGTCCAAATTCAGAGTCACTGTGCAATAACAAGTGGGAAAATAACAGTTTTTAATGTTACTTTTGCAAACATCTGTACCACCTGATTGCACAGCAACGGATGGCCCTTCCAACTCATTTCTACCAGGTGTAATTTCATGTCATGAGGTCACCGCTAAAATAGGCCTAATTATTACACATTATTGCCTACCGACAAGCAAGCAATCAACCGAATTGCTAAGCAATGACTTTGATCTGTTGTTATTATGCCAAGGGGTCAGTTCTAACTAGATTCTACCAACATCTATTATCACCCCAGGTGGTAGTCACACACCAACCCGACCTGTGACGCCCCCCCAACGACCAGGCAAGAATCCTGACACATGACCCCAAAAGGTCAAAGGTAAGCAGACAGGCGGCAGCTGCACCCGGCTGGGGGTGTTTTGGCGTGTCTGAGGTTCCTGATAGCAGTCCCCCTGATTACAGTACAGACGTCCCTGTTCAGCCCTCCCTGCTTCAGTCCCTCTGATCAGACGCAGCAGCAAGGGTAAAATAAATATGGGTGATCTAAACTGACAGAGACACTCCAGACCTCTGGAGCCTTGGTGGTGGATTATAAGCCTGGGGATCTCATACATGATGCAGGGCCGGCCATGAGGGGCAGGGGTGCTTTATGGGGCCCAGCTCTTGGGGGGGGCCCATGGAGGCATGTATGTTTAAAGGAACACACCAACATTATGGGAAATGCGCTTACCGTCTTCTCCAGAGAACGAGAACATAGATACCAATTTCCTCTCTGTTGCGTTCAGTAAGAAAAAGCTATCCAGTTGCAAGCTAGCCTTGCGCAAATTAATGGAAGCGGATATGGATCAGCTAGCCTAGCTCTCCCAGAGCGCTAAGCTAGGCTAGCTGATTTCCCATAACGTTTGCCTGTTCCTTTAATATAATATATATAGAGTTAAGCAGATTTGGGGAGGGGGCCCAGCCATTTCTGTGTTCAGCCTACACCATAATTATGCACCTCACCTCACCCCACCTGACAGGCCGATATAGATCTGTTGTTTGCTTTGCTGCGCATAAGCCAGGGATTTAGCTGTATTCATATGGATAGGGTTAACTCGGGCTGGCAAATACAACGAACATGCAATGTGTTCATTAAAAAACATGAACCAGTTGTGTAAGTGGTCTCGAGTATTTCCTGTGGAGACAGAGACCTGTGCTGTAGTTCTTGCCTGTTCATCACATGGGTGTCACAGATCTTACTGTAGATGCTTTGTATGGCTTGTTGCACCCAGTGTATTAAATCCAGCGATGACACACACTCTATCTCACAATTAAGTCCATTGCGCAAGGTTCATACTACGCAAATAGGGTTAAAATAACAGCTTTAAAGTCGATCCAATTGAAATCTTCTCAACCTCCACGCATGCCATGTGACACACACGCTTTCCATTCAGCTGTGGAGCCCTACGCCAAGACTTTCCCCTAGAATTTCCAATACAAGGCCAGCGTCTTGTCCGTGATTCATGAGAAAGCAGCCACTCTGGACCACGACCAGGAGAAAAGACTCCAGGCGGCACCAGCCGACCCAGATGTGACTCCTAGCGTGATGGATGGATGTGAGGCAGCCACTGCCAATACATGTCTATTTCAGGCCTCCATTGTTTGGCTGCTCAGTCATCACTGTGCGTGTGTGTGTGCGTGTGTGTGTGTGTGTGTGTGTGTGTGTGTGTGTGTGTGTGTGTGTGTGTGTGTGTGTGTGTGTGTGTGTGTGTGTGTGTGTGTGCGTGTGTGTACGTACGTACGAGTCAACAGCCAGTCCCTTGTACGTACTCCCCCTGTGCTCGCTGCTCACAAAAGGAGGAGGATTCTTCATGGGAAAAACACAGGGCATGTGTTTCCTCACTCTCAGCACGTTGTCCTTCCACCAAGCTCCAGTGCCCTACTCCCTCCTTTCCTCCACATACACACTGACACACTCTCACTCGGTTGGTTGCAACACGCATGTGTGTGCGCACACACAACCGTGTTGTAGTCGGGGCACTAAATCTCGAGTCTGAGTTGAGTCTCGAGTCCCCAGTGTTCGAGTCCAAGTCCGAGTCGAGTCCCCATTACCCTAGTCCGAGTCCGAGTCCATATCATCAAGGTTGAGTCCACTCCACATTAATGGTCTACATTAAACATAAATGCCCACCCACACACGCACACAAGCAAACGTACACCCCACACATTGAATGGGGAATGTTTGGGAAGTTGGACGGAGTTCTGGAACGTAGTGGAAACGCCTGGCAGCGGGAGTCTGTTAGTTAAATAGTCACATGGCGCTCCTGATCCTTGTCGTAATAACAGACCTTATTAAAGCGGGCAGCATCAACACTTTGAGGAACCCCTCTCTCCTTCAGTGAAATACCGTATGAGATGCGGTGGAGCTCATTAATGCCACACAACGCTTCCATCTGCTCCCCATAAACTCTGAGTTCTGATTCATGAGCTCTGGTGGAACGCAAAGTCTGCTTTTTCGGCTGTTTATCTTCATTGAATTGACTAAGTGTACATTCAGCTGCACCATCAATGCCGCAACCTCCCTTCTTCCTCTCTCCTTTTCTAACATTTGTTCTGTCTTTGTCCTGACTGACAGCTTCAAATATGTCGCAACGACCTGTTAAATAGACTTTTCCATTTGAAACGGTATGTACGCCAATTAACAATGTTGACGCACCATTTCGTCCAACCGATGCCCACACCCGGAGCACATGTTTAGAAGTGTTTACATAAGTTAATGACTTCAACTGTTCTTGAGAACCTGACTGTCTACATTTCCGCTTTGGTTGGTAGAGGAGGACAATAGTGCTCCTAGTCCTTGTTGTGCTACTGAGGGGCTGATATGCAGCTTTAACTCATTCCCTGCCAACGACGAGTATACTCGTTATTTGATCGTTATTTCTTTTATTCGCTATTTCCATTCGTTATCCATCCAGGCAGCCTGTGTTACCATATGGAATGAGTCTGAGATCGCAAAAGTCCAATACCGCCGCCTGGTGGTATGCGGCCGATGTTGCACCTCCTTTGAGACTCTGTGTATGGGGCTGTGCATTGATGAAATTCCTCCGGGCAGACATTTCTAGTAACCTGGATCAAGGGCTTCACCCGATCGCATTGAATAGTTTTCGGGACCCCCGATTCATTATGCTATGGTGGGTTATGTCGTGAGCCAAATGGACATACGATCTACCAGATGGCAATCAAGTAATTGGAATATTCTTTTTGGAATCCCACCGGCCACAGGTAAGAGCAATTTAACGTCAATTTCAGCTTGATTGTGCCTTGTTTTCATAGCCATCACCCTAGCTAGCCAAACCATGCACACAGGCAACAATGGAGTGATGGTCGCTGAGACTGCGGGATGGAGCAGTGTGTCACTTCGGCAGCTTCCATAGACCACTGCACTTCCGCGTTACATTGAAATCGGGGAGGAGATAGCGGGGGGAGCAAATTAATGAATGTGGATGAGAGCCGTGATGTAAGTGGTTGCAGCTACGGCTGTGGGGGTGCTAGAGACATGATCGAATAGACTTTTATGCGCCTGAGTTTTCTGAACACGGCGCGACCCATTCCTAATCGATCAGAACTAAATCGGCCGAGATCAAGTCCCTTTTCCAGCACCTACTCCCCATACACATGCGCAGATTGTCAACAGAGTCTGGACGACGCGAGATGACGCACAAATGAATGTGGACTGTTCCATCAGAGGGGGGAGCTTCGGTGGCCAGTGTCCTTTCAGCTGAACAGGATAATGAAAAAATTATCCCACTAAATGGCCAGACGCGTCTTATGGCGACATCTACAATTACCTCATTGAGTCTCCAGGTAGACTAATGTTTATATTTAAGTGCAGTGGTCTGTAGCCACTCACACTACCACCGAAGCTCCCCCCTCTGATGGAACAGTCCACATTCATTCGTGCGTCATCTCGTGTCGTCCAGACTCCGTTGACAATCTGCGAGGGTACACCATTCGTATGCCTGACGTATGCCTGACGTGGGCGGTTGGCATCCCCCTGGTATCTGGCTTCCCTTGCACCATCTGCGGACGGGTGTGCGGCTCAAGGATCGGACTCAACGGCCACGAGAATTGGCACCAGCGGCAGCGTCACTGAATCCCCCCCCCCCCCCCCCCCCCCCATCCCTGGAGCAAGCGTCATCATCGAACACGATGAACAGCTAGGAGTGTGTGTATGTGTGAATGCATGCACGCATTGATGTACGCACGTACGTGGTCACAGCTATTGCGAATTTGCACTTGTTATTTTTAAATACTGTACCTTTTCAGACAGTGTAAATCTTGATCATGATTTAAATTCATAGTATATATTTTAGTAGGCTAAGGAGCCTAGTATCAGATTTATGCAAGTTACACGAAAACAAGGTCTTGAAATTAAACAAAACAATATTATTCTGAAAAAAATAACTACATTTTATATACTTGCAATCGCTGTTGTTACTGAGATCATTGATTGAAGTTAAATACTTAAACAAAACAATACTATTCTGAAAAAAACAACTACATTTGATATATTTGCAATCGCTGTTGTTACTGAGATAATTGATTGAATTTCATACTTAACCTTCTTTTGTTTTCACCACTGCATTACAGGAAGCTTAACCTTCTTTTTATTTCACCACTGCATTACAGGAAGCTTAACCTTCTTTTTATTTCACCACTGCATTACAGGAAGCTTAACCTTCTTTTTATTTCACCACTGCATTACAGGAAGCTTACCCTTCTTTTTATTTCACCACTGCATTACAGGAAGCTTAACCTTCTTTTTATTTCACCACTGCATTACAGGAAGCTTAACCTTCTTTTTATTTCACCACTGCATTACAGGAAGCTTAACCTTCTTTTTATTTCACCACTGCATTACAGGAAGCTTAACCTTCTTTTTATTTCACCACTGCATTACAGGAAGCTTAACCTTCTTTTGTTTTCACCACTGCATTACAGGAAGCTTAACCTTCTTTTTATTTCACCACTGCATTACAGGAAGCTTAACCTTATCTTTATTTCACCACTGCATTACAGGAAGCTTAACCTTCTTTTTATTTCACCACTGCATTACAGGAAGCTTAACCTTCTTTTTATTTCACCACTGCATTACAGGAAGCTTAACCTTCTTTTTATTTCACCACTGCATTACAGGAAGCTTAACCTTCTTATTTCACCACTGCATTACAGGAAGCTTAACCTTCTTTTATTTCACCACTGCATTACAGGAAGCTTAACCTTCTTTTTATTTCACCACTGCATTACAGGAAGCTTAACCTTCTTTTTATTTCACCACTGCATTACAGGAAGCTTAACCTTCTTTTTATTTCACCACTGCATTACAGGAAGCTTAACCTTCTTTTTATTTCACCACTGCATTACAGGAAGCTTAACCTTCTTTTTATTTCACCACTGCATTACAGGAAGCTTAACCTTCTTTTATTTCACCACTGCATTACAGGAAGCTTAACCTTCTTTTTATTTCACCACTGCATTACAGGAAGCTTAACCTTCTTTTTATTTCACCACTGCATTACAGGAAGCTTAACCTTCTTTTTATTTCACCACTGCATTACAGGAAGCTTAACCTTCTTTTTATTTCACCACTGCATTACAGGAAGCTTAACCTTCTTTTATTTCACCACTGCATTACAGGAAGCTTAACCTTCTTTTATTTCACCACTGCATTACAGGATTCAGGTTTGTCCCATGTGCTTATTGAGGGAGAGTATAATGGCTTTGCCTCATGCAAGTCATGCGTACATGATCTCAGCATCATTACCTAAAGATATTACTTGGACCTCCCTCAACAAAAGGGACATTCAGTTGGCTGGGTTGTTATACAAACCGAAATTACAAAAATCCATCCTTTTCAGCCTGTTAAGAAAAAGGTCAATCCACCTGAGAGGTATAGATGGAGAAAAGAGTGGTGGATTAGGAGAAACCATGGCGACAGACAGAGCGCCAGGCTGTGCCGATGGAGCCCATTGACCTTTGAGTGGAGAGCAAGCCTAGTCAATCAGTGACATGTGACACTGCTGGCCACCTGTCCAACCAAGATAGGTGTCTGCCTATCTACACACACACACAGACAGCTGCCCTGGACATGAAGACAAATGTGGCCAAGCAGTGGAAGGAGAAAAGCACAGTGCGTACATTCACTGAACTAGAAACCATGTTAATGACACAAGAGCTTTAGCATAGAGAGTTTTTGGCCTTTTCTCCTCAGCTCTTAAAAGCCTAGTTAGCACCGGTGACTCTCTTTTTGAGCACAAAAAGGATCATTCCTTCTCAATTATACTTGCATGCAGTAGGCTGGTGGAGCCCGTCTAAAATCCAACTCCGACCTCCTCACCATCCCCCCGCACCAGGCGTTCCACACCGGGAGACCGAGCTTTCGCTGTAGCTGCCCCCAGACTATGGAACTCCCTCTCCCCCTCCATCTGAGGCTCTGACACCATCAACCTCTTCAAAACCAAGCTAAAAACACACCTGTTCACACTTGCCTTCACGCAACACGGCCCCGCTCCCAAGTAGCCCACCCCTGACTCTTTTCTTTTAAGCCACAGATCCCGTTGTTTTGTTTTGTTTGTTAATTTCAACCACTTCATCCAATTGGACAGCACCTTGCTTCCTTTTTTTATCTCTTTTATCTTATTTGTTTTTCCTGTTGTTACTATACACATATATTCATAATTTTGTATCTTTTATTTTTTCAAGATTTTAATTTTTCCACCCTTTCCTTGTACAGTGTCCTTGAGTCTGAGAAAGGCGCTTCTCTCTTAAAATGCAATTTATTATTATTATTATTATTATTAAAATGTATTATGATTGAGACACATCAGTGACGCCATTGTCCCAGCTCCTCTGGACAAAAGAAAATAGATTTTTGCTGACCGCGTGAAAAACGTGTTGCCTTCCTTGAAAACAGTGCTAGCGTTTTGTTTTCTCACATGTAATCGAAGCCATGCAGCCCAGGATGCTGTGGATTTGTGTAACGTGGCCCTTCCTCTCTCCCCCTCTTCCTCCCTCTCTAATGTCTACATTCGCCAGGCCTCTACTACAATACTCCCTATTTATAGCGCCAGGGGACCCGCGTGTGTGGGAGGGTGTTTGATTGAACTCCCGATTTTGACTCTCCGTCCGCTTAGCCCGACACTTCCTGCTAGACAGGAAAGTGTGTGTTTGTGCGCGCATGTGTGCAGTGTGTGTAGGTGCATGTTTGTGCGTGCAGTGACTCGTGGGCACGGTGAGTGACCGGGGTGTTGTTGTTGATGGCAACGCAGTGTTCTGTATCGTTAGTGGCTTAGCTTGGCATCGCCTTCTGCACTATCTCGCGTACGTGCACGCGTACTGAATAAACCACAAATGTACCTCTAATACCAGTATTAGTCTGACCACACCCCTCATCAGCTTACCTTCATAAGCAGGTGTGTGGTCACCTGCTCTCCTCCTTCTCGCTTTCACCACAAGGAAGAGGTGCCTCGGTAGATCCCCACACTTGACACCATGATGGAAGAAATTGGATTAGGAACAGCTTGGGAAACAAGGATACGTTGACATCATATCTTTATTTTCTCTCTCACTATTTTCGAGAAAATACGGCGATATTGTCTTCGTACTGGAGTGTCTAGAAGATGATGATCATTCTACAAACCCTCCACCGGTTTTCGTATGGGGAGCACGCCGCTGCATGCTTCTCAACTGCAGTTCCTTGCTGTGTTTGTTGGGGTGAAACCTGTCAGGCCACAGCTGAACTGTCGGACATGCCGCTGTTGTGAGGAGCGGTGCGTTCCAGGTTGGGTGAGTAGTGTTTGCTGGCGGGCTCCACTTGTCTGTTAGTGCTATGGGGGCTACTTGACAAAGTTTATGGAAACCGGCCCCAGGCTAGGGTCCTTTGTTTAGCCGTCTAGGCGACAGAAGGCCTTGGTCTGGCGACCATTATAGTTTTAACTAGTGGGCCGCGACCATTGACACTGGTGATCCCTGTGTGTTCTGGACGAGTGGATTCTCTCTGTCACCGTGTTAAGACCCCATCTTTCATATCCAAATGAGAGTATTCCTTCACGAGGGGATATGTGCATGTAATGTGCGATAGCGGCAGATTCATGTTCAAAGTCAGCTATACAGGCCAGTTGGTACTGTGCTGATTCCGCCGGACGTGTTAATGTCACCGTTGTGAAGCGGTGTTGACGTCTTGTTTTCTCTTTTCTCTTAAAAAGTGAGGAGGGTTCAGAACGGCGGCCTGTCTGGGTGAGTGTTATGTCATTGTTTACATGTTCATAGCTTACGGTTAGCCGGTCGGTGGCCTGGCGCGGGGTAGCTTGGCTTCTCGCGCGCCGCCGGGAGCTCGCTCCTGATCGCGTGCGTCGTAGATCGGCGTCTCGCGAGCGGAAGCGATAGCACCCGAACGGTTGGAGCAGCCGTTAGCTTGATGCTATTCTGTTGAACGTGCTTTGATTTTTAACATGTTTTACACTCTTGACCACGACGTCATCCTTGACAGGGGATGTTCGTCGACCCTGCCTGAACCTAGACGGGGATTGCGTCAACAAAGAGGACTGTAGCGACTGGTGGAGCGGCGACGCTGCCCGGATCGAACAACACGGGACGGCTGTGTTCTACGGTGGCTTGTGACTGCACTTCGCTGATCTGCGTTCCGGGCAGGTACGGGGTTGGCCAGACCTCATAAACACGTCTTCTGGTTTTACCTTGCTAAATGTATTGTGAATAACGGTGTTTTTTCCCAAAACGTGTGTTGTTGCAATGCATTTGAGATACGTTGCGGGTTGTGTGTGAGTTGTTTTTGTCACTGGCAGTTAGCTTCTCCGTGCAGGTCGTGATGTATTGATCTGGTTGTTGTGTGAGAAACATCATGGTGTTTATGTGTACCGTGTACTCACTACTAAGGCAACTAACCTATGAAGCTATGCTTGGTGACGAGTGAGTGAAAGAATGTTCTTTCTCAGACTGTAATGACAATGAACAGTGAGTTCACACATTAACAGGTTTTCCTGTTTAACTGGCCGTATTGAGGGTAAAATAGGAGGATTGTGTTTCCCCCCCCGGTTCCCTGGGGACTTTATCACCTCCTATCAGACATGTTGTGCATTATTTGTGTCTTTTGTGTGGTAGGGATACGATGTAACTCTCAGCTTGATTGCTGAGGTTGTGCTAAATCTGCTGGAGAAACTTATTTCCTAAAGGGAAATTGGTTTGGTTGCTGTCATGTGTGCTTAGCAAGGCCTGTGGTCGATACTAATCAAGAATGATGTATTCTCTCATTGTGAAAAAAACGGCGTTCCTCTGTTGAGTGTTTTTGCCATTTTTTGTAGGTGATGATGGGTTGTGTGTGTCATGTGACCTACAACTGGGTTGTACTGGCCACAGAAGCACATGTGTATGTTGGACCGGGGTTCTTAGAGCCCTCTCTATTCTGTGTTTTTCCTTAGTAAAAATCAGATAGCAGGTTAGCTCGTGCGCTGTGTGGAGCTGTGAAACGCTTCATAGAGCTGACTATGACTGTGTCATATTCTCTTTTTGTCGTTACGTCGTATCATGGGTGTGGGGTCGTAAAGGGGTGAACTGGTAACCTTTCCTCTCCCCATTGTTCTGTCGGTCAGGGGTACACCCCCTGTCCTTCAAGGTTCCCGTCACGTGGCGGTTCGGCACGTTACGGGGGGGGGGGGGGGGGGGGGGGGGGGGAGTTCCTGGTCCCACGGCCTGGTATATTGGGCGTGTGCACCGCAGGAATTCCCCCGCCATAGAGTACGTCACCGTGCGCGTCTCTGTTGGTAGGACTTCCGTGTGCTGTTCAGGTCCATGTGATGGATCTGTTTTCAGGGGGGGTGGTCAGGGCTCCTCCTCACCAAGCGCCTACTCAGGCCTTCTGTGAGTTCGGACTCCTTCTTCCATGTGAGGAAGCCTCCATCAGAGTACAGAGCCTTCCTCCTCAGATTGTCAAAGTGAGTGGACCCTCTAGAAGGGTCCTTTTCTATTGTATGTATATTCGATTCAATTCGTTTATTGAGTGTGTATGGGTTCGGTGCCTCTTCCCCGGAGGCCCTAAAACCAGTTTTTTACATGGCTCAAGGTGCAATATATTCTTTTCAATCTGTACAGCTCGCGTGGGAAGTCTCTCTGGGGATCCCCGTCTCTTTCCTATGGGAGGGTGGTGGGATGTAAAAATGTGAACATTTTTTACCCCGGCTGTGTAGACTGGGATACATACTGTTGATGCTTCCTTCTTTCTGTTCCAGAAGTGTTGGAGTTAGGGAGTGTCACACCCCTCTTGTCGTTCCCCTGGGCGCCTTGGGGATTCAATGACAGGTCTAAATAGCCTGTTCATTGATGGGGGTGTGTCCCGACGCACGTATAGTGCTAGCTCGCTGTAAACAGGCGATTGACTGGCACGCCTTAGTTGCTTGTGGTTGAAACAGCGTTTTTATAAAGCAACTGAGATGGGGGTTTTTCCTCTTCCGGCGACCACATCCCATGACCTGGGTGGGTTGTCGACGGATCCTCGTTCATGTCTGGGGGATGATGACGGGATGGATCTGAACATATGTAGTGGGGTCTCACGCCCTTGGGGTGGGCCACCAGGCGCGGTTCGTCCCGACGTCTGGGTGGCGCCTTCTTTTCATGTTAAGATCAACACGCATATCTGCCCTTCTCCTGGAGTAGGCATGTCGGCGTGGTTAGGGCACGGGACTGGTTCTGGTCACGCTGGTCCAGATCAGTTGAACCCGTTGTCCGCCGGGGATGCAGATCTGCTGTTCTGGTACCCTGAGGGACTTGGGCTTTTTTCAGGGGGAAAAATGCCAGGTCGGTCTGGGTGTCACAGGGTTAAGCGCTATGGAGACCCTGGTTGGGTATGTTTTTACTCAGCACTGTCGTCATGGCTTACAGCCATGCCATTCTGTACGCGCTCGATCTCGTCGGATCTCGGCCGCTACACAGGTTGGTCCTGGTTAGTACTTGGTTGGGAGACCGCCGGGGAATACCAGGTACGGTGTGCTTAGGGGCTGGTTCTCCATTATTTTTCGCTCCTCTCTCACGCATGGCGAAGAGGGGCCTGTGGGGGTGGTTTTTTGACCTCCTCTGGTGACCCTGTGCTTCCCGTGCCGCCAGGCCCGGTCCGAAGTGATGTTTGCGACCCGTAGGCCTGGGTTAACCCTTTTTGGAAACTGAAACACTTGTACTGCGGTATAGCCGGTGTATACCCGCAGGTGTGTTTTGGAGTTTTTTCTTGAGGGGTTATAGGAACAACCACCGCGTTGGGTAACACCGAGGTGGTTGATTCCCTGGTGTGTTGGAGCAGTGTCAACTCCCGGGTTCACCGGTTGAGGGTGCCCCTGCACGTTCATGACGTCTGCCAATCGTGTCAGCCTTCTCTGCCTCGACCCCTCTGGGTGGGGGTTGTTAAATGGAGGCTTGGTCATGCAACACCGCCAGCTTACGCTCCTTCCGCCGGGGCGGCTGTGTTCAGCTGTCCCCTCTGGCGCCTGTCTCGTCCGCAGTCTCCAGGCTAGGGTTAACAGCCTGTTGCCTGGTTTTTCCCCGGTGCGCTGCCTGCTTCCGTTGGTTAACCTTTTTTGTGTGCTTACGGCCATGCTGACTGCCTATTCTGCAGGGTCAGTGTGCCAGGCGGTGTACTATTGGGGGGACGGGGCCCGCTCGGCTTACGGCCATACCGACCTGAACACGCCCGGTCTCGTCCGATCTCGGAAGCTGGGCAGGTTCTGGCCTGGTTGGTTCCGCCTGGGAATACCAGGTGCAGTAACTGAGGGGCCTTTGTCCGAATACGCTGGCGATGTGGGGGGCGGGGCACTACGTGCCCACCTGGTGGGGTCTTGATGCTGGCATCATGGACTTCTCCGGGCCCCCATTCCAGGGAGTCCAGTCCTTTTGGTGGGTCTGGGTCTTCCTTCGTGCTCCGCTGCTACGGCCTTGCCACGGGGTTGGGTTTGCCCTTGACCCCGTGATTCTGGGGGCAGTAACGAGGTTGTTCCTCCGTTCGTTCCCGGGTGGCATGCGGGTTGTGCGTGTGTGTAGTCGTGGGGTCAAGCCACGGTCTGCTCACCCTGTGCGTTGAGTTGCTTGAGTGCCTCTTCGCACGGTCGGGTCCGTCGCCCTCCCGTGACGTCCCTAATAGGGGGGCTACCCTCCATTAGGGGGGGTCGGGGGGGCTCGGCCCTCCCTGTTCTGATGGTTTTGGGGGGCTGTCAGCGGGGTGTATTTGTCAGCCAAGTGGCTCCGCTTGGCCTCCCTTGTGCAGAAGGCGATGCCAAGCTAAGCCACTAACGATACAGAACGTTAGGTTATGACTATAACCAAGTTCTGTTAGTTAGGGGCGATGCTTGGCATCGGACGCCGCTGCAGCCCTTGTCCTCACCTTGTGGTGAAAGCTTGGGAAGGAGGAGAGCAGGTGACCACACACCTGCTTATGAAGGTAAGCTGATGAGGGGTGTGGTCAGACTAATACTGGTATTAGAGGTACATTTGTGGTTTATTCAGTACGCGTGCACGTACGCGAGATAGTGCAGAAGGCGATGCCAAGCATCGCCCCTAACTAACAGAACTTGGTTATAGTCATAACCTAACGTTGTGTCTCTCCAGCCTTTCGCAATGGTTTAAGGAAGTGAGCTGTGAACAAAGTGTGTCCTCTCGACAGATAAAACAATCTCGTCTTCTCTTTCTCTCTTTTCACCCCTCTAGAAATTAACCCTCTGCTCGTCTAACCCCTGGCGAAAGAGGAAGGGAGAGGGACATCTTCCCCCATGGTTTTCTATGTACGTATACTGATCGGTACGTATACCATGAATGAATGAATGAATGAATGAATGAATGAAAACTTTATTTAACAGATTGCAGAATGGGTACAATACAGTACGGCTCAATACACACAATTGTTAAGGGGATGCAGACCAGAGAAAGACTTTCGTCTTGTTTACATCAGGGTCCCCCATTTTCAATTCAAATTGACATTTATGACATAGGGACATACATGATATACAGGTATATAGTACTGTTACATTTGTGACATATACGATATTCAAATATACAGCACTGTTACCCATAGATCCTGACAGAGTATATACATATGATGGGGAGGGGACTGTACATTAGGAGGGGGTGGGAGAGAAATATACATACGGCGGGGAGAGAATATATACATGTGGTGGGGAGGAGACTGTCTATTAGGAGGGGGTGGGGGGGTTTGGACATTTACGGTGGCCAGTTTCGAATTGCAGCCTCCCGTAGGTGTTCTTTAAGAGCGTTTTTGAATGTGGGTAGTGATTCACATTCCTTTACAGCTTTGGGTAGGGCGTTACACATTGATGTGGCATAATTGCAAAACGTGTTCAGTCCCTTGTTTGAGCCGAATCTGGGTTTAACATGATTTGTTGAGGTAAATAGGTAATAATGTCAGGGCCTTTGGATGGAGAGTGAATGTGCGTGTGTGGACATACACACGTGTGTGAGCTAAGCCTCGACACGGAGGACATTGGAGTTCACCTTCCTCCCAGACTACGGTTGGTTGGAGGAAAAGGCAGTCGTCTGGAACGTCCTGTTTTGGAGGTAAACACAGATCGGCAGCCAACACTCTCCTCCCTCGCGTTGGAAAAACAATCTTGTGTTATCACTTCATTTGGGCAAACAGCCTCCCTGAGGAGGCTAATGGAACTCACGAGGGCACGGACCAGAACCTGGGTTTTTAAAAAGATCCCTGCACCGTTAGCTTTGGTCTGCTTTAAGTGAGAGAGAGAGAGAGAGAGAGAGAGAGAGAGAGAGAGAGAGAGAGAGAGAGAGAGAGAGAGAGAGAGAGAGAGAGAGAGAGATGACAGGATATCCCTGGGAGGAACGGCCCCGCCTGGTCGATCTGTCTGTCTGTCTGTCTGTCCGCCTGCCTCTGACATCACTTCCATTCTGTCTCACTGCAAGGTCATTCCAGTTTACCAGCAGTGGATATTCTGTGTCTAGACGTCCTGCTGTTCTGTTTGGTGCTGGTGGGTCTACTACTATGTAATGGCATCACAGAGCCCTCGGATGTTTACCTAACTGGCCGTGTCCAGCGGGAGGTGAAACTTGCTTACCTAGTCATTGTGAAAGTTAAATGTCAGTTTCATTTGTTCCACAAACAATCGAGAGACATCAGAAACACACCTATAGGGTGTTCAACACAATGGAGCTTGTGTCGAACAAGCGTCCGTGTAATGGTTCTATGTACGTATACTGACATAGTCCAGCGGTGGCCAAAAAGTGTGGAAGGTCGCCTGTTCGATCCCCCGGACCAGCAGGAAAGTGAATGAATAACGGTCTCCCGTCCCTCAATATCCAACCGCTGAAGTGCCCTTGAGCAAGGCACTTAACCCCTAACTGCTCCAGTGGAGGTGCTCAGTGGCCAACAGTGTCAGACTGTGGTTGTACCGGGCAGATTGAACTGTGCGAGTGTGAAGCAGGGCGTTGCTGAAAAAGAGCATCCATGCTCAGCAAACCTACCCTGGGTAAATATAGGTAAAGAAAAATGTTGATGCTAGTGGGGAGCTATTGCAAAGCAGTTCAACTGCACTTGATACTTGGTCCGGTGTATATTCAACAGTGTTTTTACACATAAAACCTGGATGAATGATCACGATTATCCAGCCTCTGCAGGATTAAGCGAGAGCGACATTTCAAGAGAACTAAACTTTCCACGTTAATTAGCTGTGACAAAACCAAGCCAGACAACAGATGGCAGTTTGCAATTTTATTTCATGTCTATTCTGTTAAAGAAATGCCATGTATTCCTGCTCCTTCACAAACAGACCATTAAAAAAACACTTAGAAAAATATACATTGATATTAGAACTGAAATCTTGAAATTCAGTGTTTTATTCAAATATACATTTTGCATATTAGAAACTAGAAAAAAAAAGAAAGGAAAAAGGGCAGAAAGGTTTGCTTCGGTTCGGACTGGATTTTCCAAGGTGAAATGGGAGAACAAGTGTCCAGCAGAACAACATCCGTCTGTTACTTTCAAAACTCTTAAAGCTTATTTACATTTGGCGACGCTGTGTCGGCATCAAGCACTTTCTGCCGCTCTCCTCACAAATATACAGTCGAGGAGGAGGGTGGAGGGGAGGTCTGTGAGATCGCACTGCTACTCTCTCCTCTCATTTCCCCCTCCCTCCCTCCCTCCCTCTCTCTCAGTCCATCATGTCCCCTCTTTCTTGCAAAAACAAACTGGGGCTAAATATAGGGGGGGGCCTGGCTACCGCTACAGTGCTACAACCCTAAGGTTAGTTGACTTTGGAAAAGGTCCTCAGGCTAAAGAAAAGATCGGGGTTCGGTGGGGGGGGGGGGGGGGGGGGTTGGGAGGTTTTCTTAAGACTATCCCTCACATTCCCACTCCTGAGTTAAGCCACATACCAAGTGAAAAAGACCTAAGGCAACTGCTTCTAGATTCAAGACAAAGAGACTGTGTGTGTCACGGACAAGTTCAACCCGGGGAGGCGCTGTCCGTTCAGGACCACACGCCCCACACACACACACGCGCGTCTTGTGAGCGCTGCTTTGTCCATCATCATCTACATTCCACATCATCACTTCTCCTCGTGTCGCTCCGGCGTTATTCCCTTTCGGCATTCCCGACAACACTTCCCGAAAACCAAACATCTACATCCTGTATTCCCTCTTTTCTTCCGTATTATCCGGATGCCCCTATTGATTGCAGCCTTTTCGTGACATCGACAACACAGATCAATATGACATCGTACATCTCGGACGTTCCCCTCTTTCCTGCAACATTCAACAACAATCAGACCCGATTCAGAGGCACTTAAGTCCCCTGAGGGAAAAGAGTTCAGTTTCTTTCGATCTGGTCGAGGTCCAGCTCTCCGCCCATCTGTGTCCCACAGTCACCCTTCCAGAGGGTGCATCTGTCGTCGCCCGCCAGGCCTATACGGGATCCGGGCCGGGAGTCCATGCTACATGCGGAGTCGCTATCCAGCTCCTCGAAGGAGGAGTCCTCTTCCTCGTCGTCCCGTGCCACTTCCTGCCGAGCCTCCAATCCGAGGCCAGAGACGGAGGTGAAGTCCGAATCTGACTGGCTAGTGCTCCTGGCGGAGGGAGGGGGCAGGCTTGAGTGACAGCCATCGGTGCCGGAGATTCCAGGCCAGCTCAAACTGTGAAAAGTCTGGAGTTTCTGTTGAGAAGAAAAAAGGAGAGGGGGTGGGGCAGAGGAATGTTTGTTAGCTCACCTTCACCATATTTATATTCTAAGGTTTATATTTAAATCTAGCGTGGCTAATGAAGCCATTCTCGAAGTCAACTTCCTGTCTGTTATTGCTACGCAACTGCAGCGTGGGGGGAAACTGCGGCGCCTGGTACATTGTGTACACTATTTAGTGGAGAAACGGATAGTTAAAGCGGCAAATTAAAGACAATCAAGCAGACTTTTCTTCAGTCCTTCACAGAATCACAATGCCAAAGAGCTGCTGTGTTACGCGTTATACTAATGACAAAAACAGAAATCCAAATCGGAAGTTTTATACCATCACAGAGGAAAAAGTGGCTGGTGGCTAACGTTCGGCTAACTCGCTCTGATGTTGTGGTCGTGGTAATCAGGGGGAGTTTCTTTTACTCATATCTCGCCTTAGAATCACCAGAAAGGCTTTCGAAATAGTGAAATGCCATGTTGGCCTCAATATTTTCAAAACAAATCGTATGAAAATGTTATGAAATGAACAAGAATGTGATAAAACATGTAATAAAAACGGAGCTCAATGCATGGATTTGATGGTAGAAATCCGTATGGTCCCCCTATACCAAGATGGCGGCGGTCTCGTGACATCAGAGTGTCTTCGAGAATGAGGGTTTTGAGGCATGTGGGTGAGGGACTCGTGTTGCACTTTGAGGCCGAACTCTCACTCCCACCAGGGACCAGCTTTGTTAATGTCTTGTCGACCGCATGCACTACATGCACACATACACACACTGAGTCCTGTGGACTCGGCATGAAGAAAGGGGTTGTGTGCAGACACAAAATCGGGAGATCAGTTGCAAACCACAAAGGTGTCTTCTTTCTCTCTACCTCCTATTTATTGCTCTCTGTGTCCACCTACACCAGAGGGGAAGTCCCTATGTACTGTAGTAACACACACACACGTACACATACACACACATGCAACATGTACAGAGCCGCCTATTTTTCTGTTTAATGTTCTTGTTATTCAGTTATTAAGGTGTTTTTCTACATTATACTCTGGAGAGTCGGGGCAAATCTGTGTGTGTGTGTGTGTGTGTGTGTGTGTGTGTGTGTGTGTGTGTGTGTGTACGTGTGTGTGTACGTGTGTGTGTGTGTGTGTGTGTGTGTGTGTGTGTGTGTGTGTGTGTGTGTGTGTGTGCGTGTGCGTGTGCGTGTGTGTGTGTGTGTGTGTGTGTGTGTGTGTGTGTGAGAGAGAGAGTATCCAGGGAGTAAATATGCAGTGTACGGGCACCACAAACCCTAAGGGGTGTGTATTCAGGGAGTAGCTCAAGATTTACGAGGGGTGTGATCTCTCCTTAGTGTGTGTGTGTGTGTGTGTGTGTGTGTGTGTGTGTGTGTGTGTGTGTGTGTGTGTGTGTGTGTGTGTGTGTGTGTGTGTGTGTGCATGCGTATGTGTGTGTCAGGTTAAGGAAAGGTGCAATAGCCAGTTCAAATGACAACACGTGTCAATTAGATAGGGTGTGAGTATGTGTTGATGTTACTATGTGTCTGTGCATGTTGTAAAAAGCATGAATAGGAGAGAGAAGCTTGAGGGGGTTTATGTGCGTGTGTTCATCACATCCATGAGGTCGGTGCTTGATTGTTAACACATTATCTTCATCTCTAATTCTCTATCATCAACCCTCCTCCCCACACACAGTTTTGTCTGCTACACACGCGCGCACACACACACACACACACACACACACACACACACACACACACACACACACACACACACACACACACACACACACACACACTCATTTCAGTTCAGAATTATGTACCATCCTTACCTACTGTAAGTTACAAGATTCAAGAGGTTTATTCATCACATACTGTACATACACAAGACATATAGTGAAGTGAAGGTGGCCATGCCCGCTTCGATTGTGCAAAAAATACAAATAATAATAATAGAATAAAATAGAATAGAAATAAAATAGACAATGATAAAGATACTAAGATAAAATACAAAAGGCAATGAGTCCTATGTACACTTATATACAATATACAGTTCTACCCTATGCCACCCTAACTATACTATACAAAAACATCCAGTTATGTTTTAGATTTTTTTTAGGGATGCTCGATATTGGCTTTTTTTCCAGATACCGATATACCGATATTGTCCAACTCTTAATTTCCGATACCGATATCAACCGATATCAACCGATACCGATATATGCAGGGTCCCCCCCCCCAAAAAACGAAATAATTTCAGGTAATTAAAATTACATATCTCTTGTTGTGTAATTAACACAACATTATGCATACTTTTGACAATAAATAAAATCAGAATTTGTTCTTACTTGCTTGCCTGGGTAAATAAAGTTTATAGAAATGTAAAAAAAAAAAAATTATTATTTGTTTTTTTTATAAACCGATACCGATATTTTCCGATATCACATTTTAATGCCAATATCGGCCGATAATATCGGACATCCCTAATTTTTTTTCTTTTTCTTTAAAGTGACCTTTTTTCTTTCCTTTAAAGTGACCTCGTCTCATGTGATTAAAGTGACTTTGGTAAGTGATTTCTTGCCACAATCCATGCTGTTCTGAATACTGGATACCCACAGCTCTGGTTAGTAAGCCCCAAAACGAACGCAAAGTCAACTGGGCCACTCTTCATCATCATCATCATCATCAAACCTTTATTTGAATAGGCAGGTTAATTAAGAACAAGTTCTTATTTTCTTCAGTCTGTACAAGCCCTGAAATAAACACTGACACCTATACTCCACGGTGCACCCAAAGCAAAGCAATTAATTTCCGAGTATGATTAAGTATTTATGATTTATTTGTTTTACTGTGGCCCCATTAACTTTACATTCGTTTTGTGGCTATAGCTAAGGAGGAGCTGGGTATCCAGTATGAAACGCAGCACGGACTCTATACCTCCGACCAACATCGTCAATAAGACACAACCACCCCAGTACCCTGTGTTATTACTACATTCTTTACCTCGACTCGAACCCTTGGGATGGGTCGCCTTTGTTCTCTCTTTCCTGTTTCTAGTGTATCTCCTCTCAGCAGCCACAACAGAGCCAGCCAGGGGGGAAAGAAAGGCCCCGGTGGCCAGCGGTGACGGGGTTAATGATCTCACGGCAGCAGATGTTGCGAGGCATGGCGGAGAATAGAGATGAGGAACCTCGCCTGGAGCTGACGGACACCTCTAATGTTCCAGGGCCGGTTGCCCTTCCTGTTACAATGGACCTGTCTCAAAACCCTGCCCCTTTTCTTGATCCTCCAATCACAACTGTCGCTTGTCCGAGGTAAGCGACAGTTGTGATTGGAGGATCAAGAAAAGAGGGCAGGGTTTGAGACAGGTCCATTCACAGAGTCTCCCTTTTCAAAAAGTCTCCATTCTGTCTTTCATTTCACCCCCATATTCTCTAAACAGAATGGAAGGCAGGGTTCTTGGGTGTGTCTGGGTTGTAGTTTATATATATTTTTTAGCTTTCCTTTTGGGAGGATTAACTTTTACGTGTAAGCTGCTTGTCTTTATACGTGGTAGACTTGAAAGAGAGTTTTGTCTTGAGACCTGCTCGGGTGGCACTACTGGAGGAGGAGACTGTGTCGAGCGCCTGGTCGAGGGGGGCAGGGGGGGGTTCGCTGTAGTTACCCCACTGGAGTGGAAAATGGGATTTCTTCAGAGACTTCTTGAGTCTCTCCCCCTCTCTCTCTCTCTTTCTCTCCAACCCCTTGTAGTACCCCACTACTAATTATATTATAGAGGAGAGGAGAGAGTGAAAAGTGGGAGGGAGCGAGGAGAGAAAGAGGTAGAGGCAGCCTCTTAACAATATGCTTCCTATTAAATCCACTGAGGCTAAGGCAGGGATTTAGGGGAGAGGGGGGGGGGGGTTGAGGGGGTGGTGCTTTAGTTCCCTGCAGTTTACCCAGCTTTGGCTGTCTTTTGTTTACTTGAGTACATCCCAAGCCACCCCCAACACCAACACACACACACACAAAATGGCAAACCCTGCCGCACGCATATAGACACTCAGTGGTGTTCATTATACACCACCAGCCACACGATGAGAGCATAATGTTCTATCAGGATAGATGGGACAGCTGCCACACACACACACACACACACACACACACACACACACACACACACACACACACACACACACACACACACACACACACACACACACACACACACACACACACACACACACACACACACACACACACACCCACACACACACCCACACACACACACACACACACCACACACACACACACACACACACACACACACACACACACACACACACACACACACACACACACACACACACACACACATTTACATTTAGCTGACGCTTTTATCCAAAGCGACTTACAAGTTCTGTACGACAAGTCATCAGGAAGGGTACAACTCCATCAGCTGAGTAACAATGTTCATCAAAGTGTTGAGTGCTACAGTGTAGGTTAGTTTATTAGGACAAGTGCATGACAGTAAGGTTGCACACACACACACACACACACACACACACACACACACACACACACACACACACACACACACACACACACACACACACACACACACACACACACACACACACACACACACACACACACACACACACACACACACACACACACACACACACACACACACACACACACACACACACACACACACACACACACACACACACACACACACACACACACACACTCTAAATGGGAGTGAGTCAGTCGTCTCATGCTTCCCATCAAAGTATATTGCCTTTAACTAGCTCCATCTAAAAATGTGGTCAAATAAACAACATCCAGAGACGCTTTGTTGTGAGAGACAGAGACAGGAGATGGAGGAGGAGAGGGGGACAGAGGAACCTCCTAGAACAATACACACCATGTGGAGGAGAGAAGAGGGGAGGAGAAGAGAGGAGCTGAGAGGAGGGGAGGAGAGAGAGAAGAGAGGAACCTCCTAGAGTAAATACACATTGTGTGGAGGAGAGGAGAGGAGATGAGAGACGAGAGACAAGAGAGTAGAGGAGAGAAGAAGAAGGAGAGGAGAGGAAAGTAGACATGGGACTTAAAATATAACTCATTCCTGACAACTACATACTGTACCTGCAAACCACCCCATCAATTACGTGTGTCCAGTAGGGGTGGAACGGTACGCATTCAAACCGTGTAGCGAACAATACACACATGCCCCGAACCGTGGAGGTCGTACCGAACAGTACGCATTCGGGGCAAGTGTGTATTGTTCGGTTATATAACGTTACGTTAGCTACGAGCTAACTAACTTTAGCCGCAAGCTAACCGTGGAAACGACAGAGAAGTGACTCCACGACACCAGTTCGATTAGTGGGGAAGGGGGGTATATTGACGAGTTAATACTTTGACAAATGTTGCCTATATTTTTCAGTGTGTTTGGTCTTTGTGTGCCAAACATTATTAAAGGTAAACCTTTTTTTTTTACCAAATAAATGAGAAGCATGTTTAAATCAGCAATGCCTCCCCTCTTGCTCTACCAAAGTCTCTCCTAGCTCTAACCGTCACTGTCAAAATAATGCGCCTGATGTCAAATGGCCTCATTCTTTCTGTTTTTGCATGACTACGTCCTTGATAATAACTCAAAAGTTGGATTATTTTTAGGCTATATATCTTATGTTGATGTATGGTATTTTTGGAGTGTGTGTCTGTCTGTCTGACTTCCTGTCTGAATGTTCCGGTCTGTATAACAATGTGAATAGTACTGTATGTGTACAGACTACAGGGTCTACCTGCACTGCTCCCCAGTGAGGATGCAGGAGGGGTGCATATCTATGCACACAAGCGGACAGAAACAAACACACTTGGCAGAGGGATCAGGCAGGCTCCATGTGAGACTGTGTGTGTCGGAGTTGGAGGAGACATACCACAGTATGACGTGTATGATGCAAGTCAAAGCATGTAATTCAGGGACACCCACACACCCAGCCACCCAACCAGACACCAACCCACCCACCCAACCAGCCACCCACCTAGCCACCCACCCACCCAACCAGACACCCACTCACCTAGCCAACTAGCCACCCATCTACCCAACCAGCCAGCTATCCACCCACCCAGCCACCCACCCACCTAGCTAGCCACCCACCCACCTATCTAGTATCTAGGGATGCACCGATCCGATATTGGTATCGGTATCAGCCGCCGATATCAGTAAAATAGCTGGATCGGGTATCGGTAAAAAGAAAAAGAAAATAAAATTATACAATTATAAATAACATAAGAAATAACCATTCAGTACATTTATATCTATGTGTTAATTTGTTACATTTAGTTTCACTAAGTTAGGAAAGTAATGTTTTAAGTCAAGCCTGATGTTGCCTTGCACAAAAGAATGATCCCAGTCTCTTCCACACAGTGAGGCATACAGTTTATTAATTGAATGAATGAAGTTTATTTTCTGTCTTTGTTTACAACAAATCAAAAACACACTTGTGATACTTTACAATTCTTAAAAACAAAATATATTTTAATATATAAAAAAAGAAAACGTGGATTAATAATTTTTTTTTAAACTTTTTTTGGGGGGGGGGGGGTATTGGCCGATACCCAAACCCAGGTATCGGTATCGGGACTGAAAAAGTCAGATCGGTGAATCCCTACACCTATCCACCCACCCACCCACCTAGCCACCCACCCAACCAACCAACCAACCAGCCAACCACCGAAACACCCACTCACCCACCCTCCTAACCAACTAGCCACCCATCTACCCAACCAGCCAGCCAGACACCCACCCACCCACCCAACCAGCCACCCACCGAACCAACCAGCCAGCCACCAACCAACCAGCCAGCCAGCCAACCAGCCAGCAAGCCACCCAGCCAGCAAGCCACCCAACCAGCCAGCAACCAACCAATCCGCCAGCCAACCAGCCGGCAAGCCACCCAACCAGCCAGCAACCAACCAACCAGCCAGCAACCAACCAGCCAGCCAGCCAACCAGCCATCAAGCCACCCAACCAGCCAGCAAGCCACCCAACCAGCCAGCAACCAACCAACCAGCCAGCCAGCCAGCCAGCCAACCAGCCAGCCAGCAAGCCACCCAACCAGCCTGCCACCAACCAACCAACCTGCCAGCAAGCCAGCCACCCAACCAGCCAGCCAGCCACCCACTCAGCCAGGGCTGCCACCCACTCAGCCAGCCAGCCAGCCACCCACTCAGCCAGCCAGCCAACCAGCCAGCCAGCAAGCCACCCAACCAGCCAGCCAGCCAGCCACCCACTCAGCCAGCCAGCCAACCAGCCAGCCAGCCAGCTAGGTGTTCCCACAGGTCTGAGGGGCCCGCTGCTGTGCTATGAGATAGAGGAGGACAGGGAGAGGAGAGGGAGGGAAGAGAATGGTGTGTGTGTGTGTGTGTGTGTGTGTGTGTGTGTGTGTGTGTGTGTGTGTGTGTGTGTGTGTGTGTGTGTGTGTGTGTGTGTGTGTGTGTGTGTGTGTGTGTGTGTGTGTGTGTGTGTGTGTGTGTGTGTGTGTGTGTGTGTGTGTGTGTGTGTGTGTGTGTGTGTGTGTGTGTGTGTGTGTGTGTGTGTGTGTGTGTGTGTGTGTGTGTGTGTGTGTGTGTGTGTGTGTGTGTGTGTGTGTGTGTGGGTGGGCGGGGGGACCTGTAATTTCTGCGAGTTTGAACCGGAGCCAATGAGTAGATATTAATAGAAAGAAAAGAGGTCTGTCTACCAGCCTTTAACCAGCAGATAAAACCCCTTATTCACTCTCTTTCACTACTTAGCTCCACATAGAAGAATTAAGAATCAAGAGGTTTATTTGTCACATACATACCAGGGCATACAGTGAAATGCGGGTGGTCATGCCCGCATTGATTGTGCAAAATACAATAATAAAATAGAATAAAATAGGCATTGAAAAAATTAAATTGAAAAATAAAATAGATAAGACACAAGATATGCATGGTAAAAAAAAAAGACATGCTAGGTTCCTGAGAAACTGGTTCTTATATACACTACTATGCAATATACAATTTACAATGTTAACTCTAAACTATCTAAACTATACAGTACCTCCTTCTTTTAAAGTGTTTCTAAAGATTCTATTTTTTAAAGTGACATTTTGTTTAAAGTGATTGTTTTAGCGGTTGCCGCATGAGTGGTGTGTGTGTGTGTGTGTGTGTGTGTGTGTGTGTGTGTGTCTGTGTGTGCTCATGTGTATTTGTGAGTGGAGAGTTCAGTGGTCTGATGGCCTGGGGGAAGAAGCTGAGTCGGAGTCTTTCTGTTCTTGCAGCGTGTGACCGTAGGCGCTTGCCTGACCGCAGCAGCTTAAACAGGCTGTTGTTGGGGTGGTGAGGGTCTTTCATAATTCTGCAGGATCTGGATTTGCACCTCCTGTTATATAAGTCCTGCAGGGGTGGTAGTGCAATGCAATACCCGTAGTACGCTCAGCTGAGCACACCACTCTCTGGAGTGCCTTCCTGTCCTGTGCCATGCTGTTTCCAAACCAGGCAGTGATGTTTCCAGTCAGAATGCTCTCTACAGCCCCGGAGTAGAAGGAGTGGAGTATCTTCCCCGATACTCTGAACTTCCTTATCTGTCTCAGGTGATAGAGGCGCTGTTTCGCCTTTTTCACCACAGAATCTATGTGTGTAGACCATGTCAGGTCCTCTGTGATGTGGACTCCCAGGTACTTGAAACTGCTCACCCTGTCCACGATAGCCCCGTTTATCCACAACGGCATGTGTGTCCCCTGCTGTATTCTCCTAAAATCCACGATCAGCTCTTTAGTTTTACCAATGTTCAGGAGTAGGCTGTTGTCCCGGCACCAGCGTGCCAGTTCATCAACCTCCTCCCGGTAGGCCTTCTCGTCATTGTTAGAGATCAGCCCCACCACCACCGTGTCGCCCGCAAACTTCACTATGGAGTTGGAGCTGAACCTGGCCACACAGTCATGTGTGTACAGTGAGTACAGCAGGGGGCTCAGAACGCAGCCCTGGGGGGACCCGATACTCAGGGTGATTTTGCTGGAGGTATGACCCCCCACCCTGACCGCCTGGGGCCTGTCACTTAGAAAGTCCAGGATCCAGGCGCTCATGGCGGAGCTCAGACCCAAATCGATCAGCTTGTCAACCAGTCTGGTGGGGACTATGGTGTTGAAAGCTGAACTATAGTCAATGAACAGCAATATCACATAGCCCCCCTTCTGACTGTCAAGGTGAGATAGTGTCTTGTGCAGTACTTGGGAGACCGCATCGTCAGTGGACCTGTTTGCCCTGTATGCAAACTGCAGTGGGTCCATGTTACTAGGGAGGGAGGCACAGATGTAATCCTTGACCAGCCTCTCAAAGCATTTCATGACCACAGAGGTGAGTGCCACCGGTCTGTAGTCATTAAGGCCTGTTGGAGAGGAGTTTTTTGGCACAGGGATTATAGTTGACATTTTGAAGCAGGCAGGGACCACGGACTCAGCCAGGGATATATTGAATATGGATGTAAATACTGGGGCCAGCTGGTTTGCACTGGACTTAAGTATTTGTCCTGTTATCCCATCTGGGCCAGCCGCTTTCCGAGTATTTATACCCTTGAACATTAATCTCACGCTGTGTTCCGTCAATGAGAGAGTGTGTGTGTGTGTGTGTGTGTGTCCCCCCCCCGTGGATGAGCTCCCCCCTCCCGCGGCAGCCGGCGCATCAGTGACGTCATTAGCCGGTGAGCTAACGTCGCCACTGCTTGCTCCAAACCTGGCGTAAAAGGAGTTGAGTTCATCCGCAAGAGAGGCATCGGCACTCACTATTGAGGGGGGGCTGACTTTATAATCAGTTATGGTTCGTACTCCCCGCCATAAGCCTCTCGTGTCGTTCTGTGCCATCTGTGTCTCCATCTTGTTCGCATATCGCCGTTTAGCAGCCCGCACCTCTTTGTGTAGCATATAGGCTGCTACCTTATACTCTTCCATATTTCCCGATGCTCGGCCCGAGTTGTAAGCAGCGGTACAAGCATTCAGGGCCACTCGGATGGAATTGTCCACCCACGGTTTCTGGTTTGGGAAAACCTGCACCTTCTTTGTGGGGACAATACCGTCAGCTAATGTTGCTATAAAGCTAACAACAACATCAGCATATTCACTGACGTCACTGGAGCTCGACTGTATCGTCCCCCAGTCTACGCCCCCCAGTGCGTCCTGTGGCGTGGCCTCTGAGCTCTCGGACCACTGCTTCACCTCTCGCGACACAACAGCCCCACAGGCTCGTTGTTTGTAGCTTGGTAAAATAAATATGGCGTCGTGATCTGATTTACCTAGCGGAGGCGCTGGTACTGCCTTATAGCCCTGTTTGAAAGGGGTGTAGCAGTGATCCAACGTATTCCCCCCCCCTAGTTGTGCATTTGATATGTTGGAAAAAGTTTGGCATAACTTTTTTCAAATTAGCCTTGTTGAAGTCACCGGCTACGATCATAGCCGCGTCCCGATATTTGTTTTGGTGTTGATTCAAATAGTCCTGTAGGTCGGCCAGAGCTCTGGCGGTGTCGGCTTGCGGTGGAATGTAAACTGCAGTTGTTATGGTAGCTGTGAATTCCCAGGGGAGATAGAACGGGCGACAAAGGATGGACAAATGTTCAAGGTCCGGCGAGCAGGAGCAGGAAAGAATCTTCACCTCCTTGGGACTACACCAGCCGTTGTTAGTGAGGAAGCAAACCCCTCCACCAATGGACTTTCCTGACTCTTCAGTTCGGTCAGCTCGGAAGACGGAGAAGGAATCCGATGGGCCACATAGCTCTCTTGCCTATATAATTTAGCGACATAGCAAAACCAAATATAGCGTGTATTTATTTATTTCATTCTTCTCATTTAACTCTTTAACACTTTCAGTCAATGGGCCACGCTTTAAAAAGTTGGGATTTTCACTGTGCGTCACGATGTTTGCAGAGCTATATCTATATTCTATATTATAGCTATGGAGACAATACTATGGCTTTTTTTCATGTATACGTTTGCGTGTTATCCCGTGGTGAATATTGTATAGTTTCAGAGTGATCCTGGCTAATTCCTGGAAGCTGCGTTATGGAGCGATATGTGAATTTTGCTAAAGGCGTTCGCGTTCCTCGTCTGGACATGTTAGTATTTCCAAATCAAAGGTATATAAGAGGTATTATGTTTCATCATGAATGATCGTCAGCAACGGCATATGTTTTGGAGTACGTGACATATGATCGTTGCGATCAATGTGAAATCATTGTTGGATCATATAGTTACCTTTACTAGGAGGTATCCCAAAAAGAATATTCCAATTGTCTGATCGCGATTTCCAGTATTGATGTCCATCGGGTCCCCAACATGAACTGGCACACAATATGCATGAAGTGTGCTGATCCTGCAAACCTTATTTCACACTGTGTGTTACATTGTATATGAAACGCGCCAAAGTGCTCGGATGAATTCGATTCACTTGGCTTGGTCTAAATTCTCCGCCCGGACCATATATACAATGTAACACACAGTTTGAAATAAGGTTTCAAAGGGTAGGCGATACTGCCACCTAGCAGGATTCGGCCGGTATTGCACTCTCGGGGTCTCAGAATGAGTTCCAATGGTAACACCGAGGTCCGTGAGACTGTATAGAATAAAATAATCGAATAAAAGAAAAAAACTATGAAAACGATCGAAAACCCTGACCGCGCTCAACGGTTGGCGAGATAACCCGACTATAGTCGTGGTTGGCCGTGAATGAGTTAATAGCTGACTAAGTAGTGGGGCCAGAAACACAAATTAAGACAAACATAACAATAACAAAAAAATGTAAGATAAACAATCAGTAGGAAATTGCCCGGGCAAACCAAACCACACAGCTTATTTCCTGAGAATCACAACACCTCGCTCACTATATCATTTAATTTATCATTCATATCAATCATTTATTTAGTGACGCAGTGACAGACTATGATTAAAGATGACAAAAGCAAAGGGAGAGCAGGTAAAAGATAGAATGAAAGGATGGAGGAGGAGACAGATAAACGTGCTTAACACATTGGGGACGAAGCACGTATTTATACGTGTTTCGAATCCATGCGTTGTGGACAGAATCACATATAAATATGTGGCAAGTTGTTATTGCTTTTATTCCATTTTTTATAATTTTTTTTTTAATTGGTCTTTTTCCCCCTCCTTTTTCCTCCGATTTTCTCCCATCCCAATGTTAGTCGTTATGCCAATTCCCAATCCCCTTCCTGGTCGCTGCGCACTTACCCCCCACAGTTGGTCTGGGAGAGTGGAGGCTATCACGTGCTTCCTCCGACACACGTCTAGCCAATCAACCGCTTCTTTTCACCTGGCAGCGCGGATTCTCACTGAGAGGGCGTAGCGTGTGGAAGGATCACACTATCCCACCTAGATCCTATCCGCGCTTAGCAGGCGCCCCGACCAAACTGTAGGAGTCGCTGTTTACAACGACCCGGACCCACCCCGCCAGCTTCTCCCACCCTCTAATACTGCCAATTGTATTAGTGTGAACGGCCAGCCAAGCTGGTGACAAGCCCGGAGCTGTGAGCTGGATTCGAACAGGCGAATCCTAGCATCTCCGGGGTTGGTGACGAACGCAATCTCCGCTACCAAATTGTCTGTTGCACGGGATACGTTTCGGATCGCAGATTTCACCATGCAATAAGGGGATTTATCATCAGCCAATGGACATATCGGTCTACCAGATGGCGATCGATAACGGGGAAATGCTCGGGGGGATCAGCCCCGACCACGGTAAGATCCCCTTCACGTAAATTACAGCCCGATCGGACACCGTTCTGATAGCCATGCAGGCGAAGGGCCTATGTGGCTAGTTAGACGAACACTGTTATTGGTAATCATTCAATAATAATAAACGGTGTCCCCCGCCCCCGCCCCCCCCCCCCCCTTTCATGCATACATGCTTTGGGACAGTCCCGATCATATGCAGTTTGAGTTATTTCTTTAGCATCTGTAAAACGGAAATGCCATTGGATATAACGTTAGCAGCTATTAGCCATTTATCTAGCTTTCCAGAAAATATACGAGACCAAATCCGCTATAAAGCTTATATTCACGGCGCTATAAAATGAGAACCTATTGATGCATTTTTTTTCTTCTTTAAGCCATTTTGAAGGGACGGTTTATGAACTCAATTGACAATGAGAATGGACAGATAGCAATACTATAAACGTATAAAGTATAGATTTAGCTCTACAAAAAGACACATGTTTGTTTACATTCCCCGGCCCTCTTGCCATTAATTAGTGGTCGCGAAAGTGTTAACGGGGAGGATATTTGAAGAATTCAGGGGGATTGGTCACACAGACACACACCGCTATGCTAGCTGCACTATACACTCCATTAGCATGACATGCATCCCCAGAATTCACACCCGACTTCATTGGCGAGACTGAGGGATTAAGAGGCCAAATTACACGATGTTCCACAGACAACATGCACCGGAGGCCTGTTCCGTGTTCGACCCGCCCGACCCCGTGCTACTAATGGACTACAATGACTCTGAGAGAAACGGCCACTTGGTAACGGCAGCCTGTTGCTCTTTCCGATGTCCGGCATCGTTAGCCAATTCAGGATGTCTGCCGAGAGGGAATACGCTGTAACCACATTCTGCTCTGGCTACCGCACTTTCTCGCCTCATCAATTAGAGGAATAGAGCGCAATTCTACAAGCTAAAAGTGAAGTCAAACATATAACCGCATATTCTTCTCAGCAAACTTTCTAAATGGTGTGTGTGTGTGTGTGTGTGTGTGTGTGTGTGTGTGTGTGTGTGACATTCTTAATGTCATGGAGTTCATCATCTTCAGGCACAGGGCCGACCTATCAACCCGCTCACTTGAAGGAGCATTAACACTTAATTTCTGCCTGGAGGAGAGAGACACACAGTGCACTGCTACCGAATGCAGGACGGCTTTCGATAGTCTGCCAGTTCCTCTGCGAGAGGCTTACAAAAAAAGGACCCGAATCTAAACAACCTTTCGAAAGACTTGGGCAATCGTTTTTTCTCAGGCTGTTAGGCTCATTAAATCATTCCTCTTTCACAAAACAAACCGAAAGAAGAGGGGGAGAAAAATCCTCCCACATATTGAGGAAAGGAAAGAGATCCCACAGGAGGCAGTAAAATCTCATCTGTTCCCCAACCTTGCCTGTAATTCCTCTGTTCTGTTCTGTACCACAGCAGGCGTGCAGGTTGTAACCAGCTGCACATTTCCACATTATCACTTCCTTTTCCAGACAGTCGGCCAGCTTAGCTTCAAGCCTTCTACCCACTACATTCATGATCTATACGAGTTAGCGCTACTTACATTGGCGGTAGTGGGCCGTGGCCGGATACACAACAACAAGCTCTCTGATTTGTGTAAAATGTAAATGTGTGCTAGGAGTGACCTGGCCCGGCTTGTTCAGCCACTTTGAAACACTGTGGGCTAGATCCACAAAGAATGGATTGCACGGTGCTAGTTGCACCCTACTTACAATTCATTATAAATTGAAAATGGGGGACCCTGGTGTAAACAAGACGAAAGTTTGATTGATTGAAACTTTTATTAACAGATTGCAGAATGGGTACAATACAGTAAAGGCGCTCCCATAGTCGAGCAGACTGTACACAGAGCAGACTCCGCGGAGGTCCGCGCGGCTCTTTGAGCTTTGATCTCAGCGGACAGCAGACCCACAGGTGCGAAGCTACTATTTTCTGACGCGCGGACATCCGCGCCGCTGACTTGGTGTCACACAAAACGCTGCTCGGCGTTTTGGTTGACATCGAACTGCATTTAATGTGACGCCGATCTGCATTTTACTCTGACCACTCGCTCCGTGCCAAGAGAGATGTTTGAATGGCTTTTCTAAATGAAGTGTGTAAAATTGCCAGTTTTATTTCGAAATATTGGAAACGGAGATAACATAGAATGTTATCTCCGTTTCCAATATTTTTAAATAAAACTGGTGCTTTTATTTCATGCAATGCGTGTTTCATTTCAGCACCACGCGCTGTCCACCTCAAGCCTATACGGTACATTGCATCTCGCTGCCTATATACCTGTTATTCAAGTGCGTAAAACTTTTTTTTGTGGGAAATGTAGTAAAACTGGTCCGAGAAATGTAGGAAATAGACCGCGGACGTCCGCTGAGATCTGCTCGACTATGAAAGCTCAAAGAGCCGCGCGGACCTCCGCGGAGTCTGCTCTGTGTACAGTCTGCTCGACTATGGGAGCACCTTAAGGCTCAATACACACAATTGTTAAGGGGATGCAGACCAGAGAAAGACTTTCGTCTTGTTTACACTAGGGCTGCACGATTTTGGGAAATAATCGAATTGCGATTTTTCGGACAGATATTGCGATTGCGATTAAATGTGCGATTATAATAAAAAAAAAATTAAGCAGCCCCACAGAGGTTTATTGTAAAATGCGGCTTGCATCTAGCCTACGCGTGGGTCTTTTCAGGACACCGAGCCTGAAAATGTATATTTTTACCTGGGAATCGATACCGGTACCCAACGGTACCTTTTTTTCTGTACTTTACTCTCCCTCTCTGAAGTCTAAACTTCACAACACACAATCTAAAACCCCTTACCTCCCTCTCCCAAACCGATCTTGTATCTCAATGGGACTTCCTGGTTAAATAAATAAAAATCGCGTTATTTTTTTAAATTTTTTTATTTGATAATTGCATCATTCCAAATCGCGATTTCAATTTAAAATCGATTAATCGTTCAGCCCTAGTTTACACCAGGGTCCCCCATTTTCAATTTATAATGAATTGTAAGTAGGGTGCAACTAGCACCGTGCAATCCATTCTTTGTGGATCTAGCCCTGTGTGTTGGTGGCGGGGATGAACTGGCTCTTGCTGGCCTCTGACGCGGCTTGATAATCTATAAGATAGAAAGCGTGTGTGTCCGTGTGTGTGCTAGGGTTGGGTACCTTTCACATTTTAACCGATACTGGTACCTGTGAATCGATACCGGTACTCAACGGTACCCTTTTTCTGTACATTAAATGTAATCTACCTACCTAGGTTGTAAAAAAAGATATCCAAACTTCAAATAATTTATTATCATTATTATTTATTTAGAACAATTTGTTAATATATATATAATATATAATATTGCAGCGAGCGTTGTCTGCATCGAGCTTTGTAAAGTGTAAAATCACTTGCGACATCTTTGTTGTTGAATCAAGTCGAATCCAAGTACCAAAACGTGGCACCGGCGGATCTCACGTGAATCGGTAGTCGGTAGTACCGACGTGATTCGGTTGGTACCCTTAAAAGTACCTTCGGTACCCATCCCTAGTGCGTGCAGTGCACTAGCACATCTCTACGCATGCATGTGTCCCGTGTCCCATGTGTCAATGTGCTATAGCCTTCTTGACAGCAGGCATGCAGGAGGGCGAGAGGGTAAACACAGGCTAGGGCCATATCTGGTTTCGTACGTGCGAATCGGCTGAAGCTACTGATCTAACCCGCACCACCCCGACTACCTCTGACAACAGAGCAAGCGCAATCGAGCAACACTGACCCAAAACAAAAAAGTGCAGAGCCAAACAATGGCCCGGCCTGTTAGCACAGTGAGAACACACACCTTCCGAGAGGCAAAAAAAAGCAACTTGAGAGGTGTACTCTTGCAGTCTAGGAGCCTAGAGACCGGAGGTGAAGTAAGACTAGCTCTGTGCTTGCATTGCGTGTGTGTTTGTGTGAAAGAGAGAGAGAGAGAGAGAGAGAGAGAGAGAGAGAGAGAGAGAGAGAGAGAGAGAGAGAGAGAGAGAGAGAGAGAGAGGGGGAGATCAAATGTGCCTGGGTTTTGTGCAGTCATATTTTTGTGTGTGAGTGCATGCATGCATGTCTGTCTGTCTGTCTGTCTGTGTGTGTGTGTGTGTGTGTGTGTGTGTGTGTGTGTGTGTGTGTGTGTGTGTGTGTGTGTGTGTGTGTGTGTGTGTGTGTGTGTGTGTGTGTGTGTGTGTGTGTGTGTGTGTGTGTGTGTGTGTGTGTGTGTGTGTGTGTGTGTGTGTGTTAGTGGCTGGCATGGATAGAGGAAACATGCTCGCTCTAGGCTCCATTACCAAAGCCTTGTTGATCCAACCCTGGCTGCACCCCGAGGGTGACTGACTGGGAACGCCATTCTCTGGGAAGAGGAAGGGAGGAGAGAGGGGGAGAAAGTGATGGCACTATTTTTAAATGAAGAGTTAAAGGAAGTTCAACCTCCTTGAGTACGTTATCCTTCCCTGACACATCAGGCAGGTTGGAACACTGGAGGGGAGATACGGGAGAATGTAGAACTTAAACTGATAGAACAGCCCTTCTCCATTCATTTATGACTACAATAATATGGTTCCTGGTCTTATCAAGGTTCAATAATGGTCTTATCAAGGGTCAATAAAGGTCAAGCCAAGTTATCTTAAAGGAACACACCAACATTATGGGAAATGTGCTAACCACCTTTCCTTAGTCAGACAAGAAGATAGATACCAATTTCCTCTCTCTTCGTTGAGTAGAAAGCTATCCAGCCGCACGCTAGCCTAGCTTAGCACAGATGAATGGAAGCATATTATACGGACCACTAGCCTAGCTTACAACTCTGGGAGAGGTGTAGACTAGCTGGTCCGTATCCGCTTCCATTAATTTGTGCTAAACTGGGCTAGCTTGCAGCCGGATAACTTTCTACTGAACACACAGAGAGGAAATTGGTATCCATCTTCTTGTCTGACTCTGAAGAAGACGGTAAGCACATTTCCCATAATTTTGGCGTGTTCCTTTAACTCATTGGGCGCCAAACACGTAATATTACGTGTTTCACCGCCAACTCTTGAGCGCCAAACACTTAATAATAAGTTTGTAGATCCTTTGATCTTTTTCCTCTGATCCCCGTTCTAAACCATCATCTGGATCATTCTATGTGTCCCTGGCTCGTTTGCCTACGTTGGAATTGCAATGCCGATCGAATCTCACCAGGTGGCAGTATCACCTACCTTTTGCACTCAGAAAGAAATGGGTCAGGAGAGGCAATGAATGAACCGGACTATCGAAACTCGCTCTGAGGGGGAGGAGCTCTTCCAAAGCAAGCGCTAGCAGATCTGCTCGCCTCAAAATGTCCCGTAAACACGCGTAATTACATATAAACGAGTAATCGCGATCGCCGATGGGATCATTGGAATTATTCTTTTTGGATTACCTTCTGGCTGAGGTAAGGACCCCATATGTCTATTTTACCGAACCTGAAACATATTTCTGTAACGATCACAGTTTTGTGTTTTACCGGACGTAAAACATGCTCGACAAACACGATCACAGTTTTGAGTTAAAACGATGATTTTGTGAATGCACATATGTACATGGTATATGTATATACCTTTGATTTGGGAGTATTTGGGGTTTCAGGGGATCAACAGTTTGGGCTTATTGCATATAACGCGTTTTATCTCGCAATCTATGGAAAAAGACTGGATTATCTTGGAAATGGACGATGTTTAGCGTGTAATAAACTACAAACTAGAAACAAACTCTTTTTTACATGTTGGACTAGAAATAGTGTCTATCAAATGAGCCATACTATTGTCTCCATAGCTATAATATAGAATATACAATAGTGTCCGCAAAGATCATGAAATATCGCGAAAATTGGCATGAAAAGCTGGCGCTAGACAGTAAAGGATGGGGGAAGCTTATGGCGCTCAATGTGTTAAGCGTGTCAAAGTAAATAACTATAATACACCAGGGAAGGCTCTGTTCATTCTCTGCACACAGGGGTTCTGGACTGGTGGAATGTGATCGCATGCCAGTGAGGTCCATATGGTTCTGGAAATGGGGATTGCTGCCAGCACACCATCACTGGTCACAGGAGTACAGCAGCATACAAACCTATGAACAGAGGCTACGCTCGACACAACAGTAAGGTGAAAAATCGCTCTAGGCCAAGTGCATCATAAAACCAGACAACGAGTCATTAGAATCTTTCGACTGTGCTATTTCTGGCCTTTCTGGGGTCATCTACTGATCTTATGGCGCCCCCCCCCCCCCCCCCCCCCCCCCACTTCCTCTGACCTTATGTACTGTAAGAACAAACAAACCCCCGTCAGAAGAAACGCTGGCTAAAAATAATCAATCGTGTGTGTCTGAATATTCCCATCATTAATCACCTCTGGTTGCCCCAAGTATCTGATATTAGAAAGAGAGAGGGAGGGAGAGGGGGAGGAATTGGACGTAGGGATGGAGGGAGGGAGGGAGGGAGGGAGGGAGGGAGGGAGGGAGGGAGGGAGGGAGGGAGGGACAGAGGATAGAGGGAGGAAATGAACAGAGAGAGAGGTTCAACCTTTGGATGGGCTGTTTACCCAACAGAGTGAATGAAATGATAACCGGAGCCGGGCTTGCTAGAGCGTGGAGCTACGAAGCATGACCGAGCACGAGGAATGCTCCTTCAGTTAACGCTACGTCCCCGAGCTGGAGGCTAGAGAACACTTAGCCCCGCAGCCTCGGACCGGCGACCCAGAAAACTTAATTCAGCTTGATTTAATCCTGTCCCGGAGAGGAGAGAGAGAGAGAGAGAGAGAGAGTGAGAGAGAGAGAGAGAGAGAGAGAGAGAGAGAGAGAGAGAGAGAGAGAGAAGGGGCAAAGTTGTGTTTGAAGAGCTCTTGAATTCCCCCCTCACGTCTACGAACAGAGTGGCGTCTGTCTCAGTAATTGTACTTGGCGTTGGCCTAATGCATTAGAGTAGACTCTGGGGCATTAAAGGGGTATTAGGACTAAGCCGATGGCTGATTAACGTTTAATCAACACAAGAAAATGATACTGAGAAGAACTCTGTGAAATGGGTTGAGTCATAAGTAACATGACATACTGTATCAAAGCCAGTCCAATCATCCTTCAAGTCCAATAAGTCTGCAGCGCGTATGTATGTGTGTGTGTATGTATATGTGTGTGTGTGTGTGTGTGTGTGTGTGTGTGCATGTGTGTGTGCATGTGTGTGTGTGTGCGTGTGTGTGTGTGTGTGTGTGTGTGTGTGTGTGTGTGTGTGTGTGTGTGTGTGTGTGTGTGTGTGTATGTGTATGTGTATGTGTGTGTGCATGTGCATGTGCATGTGTGTGTGTGTGTGTGTGCGTTCCCAGGAGCATATATTTCCATGCTAACCTGAGTCATCTTGGCCAGGTCCAAGGAGGGGCGTTGCTCCTGGATGTCCTCTGGTCTCCTGCGCTTCATACCAATCTTCTTATCGTTCAGCACACAGGGCTGGGACCTGCTGCGGGACAGACCCCCTGTGCCCCCCCCGGCTCTCTGGCCGGATCGCCTCCCCAGTTCCGGGGTAGAGTCCGGAGAGCTGGCCTCCGACGTCCCCTCCCTCTGGAGCTCGGGCAGGCTGATCTGCTCGTGTGAGAGGGAGAGGGGTCTGAGAGAGTGCAGCTGGTGGTGCTGGAGGTGGTGCTGCCGGCGTGACGGAGGAGAGCCGGGAGAGGCGGTGAACAGAGGGCGGAGGGGCAGCTGCTGGGCAAAGCAGGGCAGCCCCAGGCCTCCGTCGGCGGCGGGGTCGGAGGGCAGGCTGAAGCTGGAGCTACGCTGCATGGCGGGGAGGAGGTGCCCCCCCCCGCCCCCTCGGACGCTCCCTCCGCTGTGGCACCTCCTCTTCTCCACCGTCGTCCACACGCGGGAGCCCTGGGGCCGCCACGGCGACCGGCAGCCGCCGAACTCCTCGGACAGCGACAGGGACCGGCACTGACGCTTGCTGGGCGGCGCCGTGGGAACGGGGTTGGCGGCCGTGGCTTGAGGGAGGGGGTTACCCGGCTTCCCTTCCCCCAGGCTCAGGTCTCGGATCAGGCTGGTGATGGCGTTGCTGGTGCCCCCCTGCCGAGCCCAGCTCCGGTTCCTCCATTGGCACTGCTCAGGCAGCACATCCCACAGGCTCTCCAGACTGGCTGCAGACTGGCAGGCAGGACCCCGCTGGACGGCACAGCCTCTCCCCAGGTCCAGCCACCTGTCTGCCTCTGCAACAAGATGAATAACCGTTCATTTCATTACCCTGTGGCCACGTCTTGCTCTCCTTTGGACATTTATCTCTAAAAATAGAGATGCAGTATCTGTATTATCTTTAAGAGGACTTGCTGTGTCAAAGTCTGGCTTTGGGTGCGACACTAAGGATGCTGTAATAAGCTGCGGAAGTTGGGTTCAATGTGCAAGCACACGCACACGCACACACACACACACAAGCACAAACAGATGTGCATGTGCACTCAAGCAATGAACATGCACATCCACATGTGCACACACTCACACACACACACAAACACACACGCAAGCACACACAGATGGGTGGCAAACACTGTACTTTTAAGGGTACCGACTAGGGATGCCCCGGTCACGTTTTTTGTCACCGATACCGATCACCGATCTCGCCATTTCATGTATGCACAAGGAAGGATAATATTGATGATCTAGCGTTGATTTCAGGAAGATTCGATAACCAGCCGAAAAATGACAACGTGTTTTGTGTATTCCACTAAAGGGCTATTTATCGCGTCTTTCTCTGGAATTACTAGAAATCACCAAAACTATACTCGTATTCAAAACGGTATAAAACGGAAATGTACCGATGAAAAAACAATCCGTTTCGTACATGTTGACTGCAAGCAACTCACTGATAATCGACGGGTGTATTAGACCCATAGCCATAATTTAAGATATATTTTAAGCACTTGCAAATCTCACAGTCCTCCCATTGATTAAAGCGTGGCGCTCTAGCGCCCTCTCGCGCACTTAAGCGTGGCGGTCAATGAGTTAATGTTAAACATTAGCGTTACAGCTAGGCAGGATGCACAAGTTAGCTGACACTAGTTTGAACATGGATACTTGCTCTTTGCAAAGTCTAGAGATGACAGTGTACCTCTGCTGAATCTTGCCAAGTTAACCAGCGGACTCGATTTCTCAAAAGGTGCTTCTATGTTGAGGAGTAGGGGCAGTCAGGGCTGAGCGATTTTGGCTTCCCGCCATCGTGAGAACAAGATAATCGAGGTAAATGATGATTGTGCCGCATGTCGTGTTGCTCTCGTTTTGTCTTGTGTGGTGAACTTGCTTGGGCCTAACAAAAATAATAGTTGGTTTCAGGTTGGTTGTCAGTTTGGCCATGGGTAGGTAGGGATTTTTTTTTTTTTTTTTTTTTTTTTTTATTCTTTCCCACGGCGACTATGGATAGGGAATTTCTTTATTTAATTAACCCTTTCACTGCCACACGACAGAAGGTTAGCCCTTTACTATCACACAACCGACGGCGATGCTCCATCATTAGCATCATTAGCTCCGCGGATGCGGAGCTAATGATGCTAATGATGGAGCATCGCCGTCGGTTGTGTGATAGTAAAGGGCTAACCTTCTGTATTGTCACAGTGAAAGGGTTAACCGGCTGTCGTGTGGCAGTGAAAGGGTTAAAATGTTCACAACAACATGGATGCATGTACTCTGCCAGCATGTTTAATATCCATAATACTAAATGTTTGACTAAGATTTCTATGAAACTTTATTCTAAAAAAAAAAAAATAAAAAATAAATGATTTTTTTTTTTTAATATATAATTTTTTTTTTAAACTCATAAAATATATTGGGTCGCACCTAAATCGGCAGGGTCGGTCGGCAACCTGAAACCAACCATTATTTTTGTTAGGCCTTGGGAATAGTCGGGACGCGGATGGCGTGTGCCATGATAAATTAAGGGATTATGAAGTGAAGGTTGGGTAGCGGAGGAATTTAGAACAGTGATTAATCTTGAACTATGTGCGCATTCAACTGTTTTATCGCACACCTACCGGCCAATCAGAAAAGAGTATTCACACACAGGCCATGGTATAATCATGTTTAATAACCGGAGGAATAGTTCTCAGGGAAGAGAATAAGAGAGAACATAATCGACTGACTCTACAGAAGGGAACCATTTAGCTTAGGAGAAAGTGAACACAAACTGCAGGTCATGCAGGGTCGTTATCATGGTGGCGGAGCAGGATTTAAAACAACCTCAGAGAAGTTAAATGTTTGTCTCGTCAATTGAACCAACTTCATCATCGCTTGACGCTGTTTATGATGATAATCTGTGGTGGAGCATCTGGTAAACATGGTGTGATTAGGTGGTGTGTTCAGTAGAAAGCTATCCGGCTGCAAGCTAGCCTAGCTTAGCACAAATTAATGGAAGCAGATACGGACCACTAGCCTAGCTTAAAACTATTAATTTGTGCAGACAGATAGCTTTCTACTGAACGCACAGAGAAATTGACCTCCATCTTCTTGTCTGACTCTGGAGAAGACAGTAAGCGCATTTTCCATAATGTTAGCATGTTCCTGTGTCAAAGTAAATAACTATAATACATTTAATTTAAATAAAATGTCCATTCTCTGCATACAGGAGTTCTGGTGGGACGTGATCACATGCTAGCAAGGTCCATATACTGTCGTTCTAGAAATGGGGATTGCTACCACCACACCATCAATGGTCACAGGAGTACAGCAGCATACAAACCCATGAACAGAGGCTACGCTCGACACAACAGTAAGGTAAAGAATCGCTCTAGACCAAGTAAAAACACCAGTGCATCATAAAACCAGAAAATTCAAATGTTTCAACTGCGCTATTTCTGGTCTTTCCGGGGTCGTCTGCTGATCTTATGGCTTTCCCTCCACTTCCTCTCAGCTTATGTACACTAAGGAAGCTTTAATACGCTGCAGAAGTTCAATCAAAGGAAGGCAAAGTCAGTTTCAACAGTGAAGACAGTGCCAGTAAATTCTGCCATTTCACAACACCACCACCACCACCAACAGCCTAGATGCTATCTGTTCAGGTGTCTTGAATCGGGTTAGGCATTTACACACCAGGTACCAGCGGTGCATGACTTTACTTGGTTTAGACTGCATCCGAAATAGAAAAAACCAGTGTGCCAGGCCGCTGTCACGTCACGTACACAAAGGATATCTATCAAGAGTCCGTGGGTTCGGCAGCACACCTACAGAACAACACGGCCACAGTTGGGCCCTAGCGAATCTAGCCAAGAGTTTCAACACAGGAACCTATTGAAGCACTTGGCAGAAAGGGTCCCTTCCCCATCCAAAACCCATCCTTTGGGCTGTTTGTCTAAAAAGAAATTCCCCACTCTCTCATGCTGGTGGGCGGTAATGATTGTTTCGTGGGCAGACAAGCAATGCACGTGGGCTATTGTGATGACCTGGCAAGAATGTCCACAAAAAGGGATAAAGGGACGACTTCACAAGGTTGTCCGTCGAAAACGGAGACAAAAACCCTCGGTTGGACGTCACGCAGTGTTAATGTCAACACCGACAATAGAACCCACGCGGCTCCTCCCTCTGATGTTCCCACCTCCGCCCCTATGCCGGAAGATGATATAGTGTGTGCGATAGCAGGGGCTGTTATTTACAGTAGCTTGTCTTTTAACATGGGGGGGTAATTACTGTGACACCGGCTGAGCCGAAGGGAAATTGTTGACAGAGGCAACAGAGCGATCAATTACAGTTGATTCCCACGGGGATTGCATGCGACGCAGTGTGGAGGCAGGTGCACACTGTACATGAGAGGGGGATGAGTGACAGATGGAGAAAGGGAGTATTAGGGGGGTGGGGTGGGGTGCCATGACAGAACAGGCTAGACAGTTATAGGGGGAGGGGTAGTTCTTACTCGTCCTACATTCTCGGCTTAAACGGCCTCTATACAAATAGATAGAGACAACACCAGACAACATCAATGAAGCACTGATAAAAGGAAATAACAACTGGCTATGCACTGTATTAATGTTTGGGGAATTAATGTTTAATGTTTGGGGAACATTTTTATTATTAACCTATAAGTTCTCCTCCTTGACCGGCTCAGGTTTAAAATTTTGTTTACTGATCTCAAACCCCGCCCTATTTTCTTGATCCTCCAATTACAACTGTTGTTTCCCTTGGACAGCGACGGTTGTTATTGGAGGATCAGGAAAAGAAGACAGGGTTTGAGATAGGTCCATTAAAGTGGAAGAACACAATGACATACGTACATGCAAAGCATTCGTCCATAGATTGAAGTTACATGCCCGCCCCTAGGTGAGCGAGAGGTTGAGCCCTTTCTCTCCCTCTCCTCCAAATCACCAAATAGCCAATAGCGAAACACGGTTCAGATTGTAAGTAACTTAAAAAGCTAACGTATAGCGACAGGCAGTTACACAGAATGTCAGTAACTTAAAATACTTTGCGTGCATCGACCCTTCAGTAACTTCAATACTTAAACACAGCTCTGAATGTCAGTAGCTTAACTTAACCAGCACATCAGCCCTGGTTTTGGACAAATGGGAAAACGTGTTACCCTATAAACACAGGCCCAGAATGTCAGGAAAATATTATGATGTTTTCCTACCAGGAGCGTTCATACCGGGGTACCCTGTGTGTCAACGTTGAGTGGAAGTGTGATCGACTTTGATGTCAATCGATTCTAATGCTTGTGGGGACGGCTAAGTGTGAGTGAATTACTGAATCGGTGACCGTAGGAATGAATTAATAAATTAATGAATGAGTAATCAAAAATAAAAATAAATTTTAAAGGAGAGAGTCACAGATAGACGACAAGAGGAGGAGAGAGGAATGCACTCACCGACAGTTCCACAGGAGAAGAGGGTAGTCCCCCTGCTCATGGTGTGGAGCTCAGACTGACGCGAGACAGAGAAACAGAAGAGAGAGAAACATGAGGGACAAGTGCTCCAACGTCAGACTGTCACCCTGTTCAGCTCCAAGACATGTCAATACATAACACCAGACTGACTCATGCACTGCAACTGTGAATCTCAGTGAGAAAAGAAACACAACCCATTTGTATTTTCTTTGGGGGGGGGTGTATAAAACTGTTTTGTCTGCCACGCACACGCACACACACACACACACACACACACACACACACACACACACACACACACACACACCTATCCCTCTTGAGACAAGAATTGATTGTTCAGTTCCAATAGGGTGGTGTCTACGGGAAGGGGAAACAGTGATGAGATATTACCGGCTCTGAGTCACTTGCGGTCTCACACCATAACAAAACAATGTTGTGTGAAATCCTAGATACGGTTACAGCCTAGAAGGCTACGATTTATTATACAATGGCATGCAAATTTCTTGATTCTGATTGGCTGAAACAGTCAAGTAACAGTCAAATAAATAACGGCGTTACTAACGGCGCTACTTTTTTCAGTAACGAGTAATCTAACGGATTACTGTTCCAATCTTAATAACGCCGTCACCGTTACTGCCAAAAAATTCGGCGCGTTACTATGATTGAAGCAGTTTTTTTCATCAGACCAACTAACCAACCATCAGACCAACTAACTAGATCTCTGCGCCGAGAGGCAATACTTTTTTTAACTTTTCTTCCTTGGTTAGTGGGCAGTGCGCGAGACAAGTGCATACATGCTGACGATTGGCTGAGGTTGAGTACAACTTCATGGTAAGCCAATCAGAGGTAGAGTTGGGCGGGTGTTCGAAAGCATGCATAGTCGGACACACAACGAAAAAACACAAGCGAGTCAGTCAACGAGAGACCGCGGTCCGTGGGTCCGTGTACGTTTTGATAATAATCCAAAACGAATCCAACGAACAACACAAGCGAGTCAGTCAACGAGAGACGGGTCCATGAGCGTTTTTTGTTCACTCTTGTGTTTGTTGTGTTGCAGCGCAGGGCACTACAGTAGTGGAGGCTCTACTGCTGACAGCCTTATCAACATAGTGCTGCACTTCCTGGTTTAATAGCACAGTCTTCAGGTGCTCAGAGAAAGAGAGAGAACTAGAGAGATACAGAAAGAGAGTGAGACACACACGACACATCTGTTTTTTTGTTTTATTTGCACTACAAAGAGTGTATATCTGTAGGCCTATGTCTTAATTGTCATGATTAGATTAGATGATTAGATTAGATTCTTATATCTGTATAACTGTATGTTGTGTATGTTATAAATGTCATTATGAATTGAAAATGGGGGACCCTGATGTAAACAAGACGAAAGTCTTTCTCTGGTCTGCATCCCCTTAACACTTTGAGTGCCACGGACGCTTTTTGTCGTTAGTTCATGCCGCCAGCAATGCTATATAGCGTTTGTTTGTTGTATTTTTTTATTAGCGATTTGAATTCATATTTCATCAATTCAGCCTCATGAGAGTGCTGCAGACTCTCTCTGAGCTCCATTGGGAAAATACCGCCCCCTATCTTCTCGCCCTGTGGTACTGCACCCCATTGGATTAGACTGATGGGGGGGGGGGGGGTCCAGTTTCCTCATTTTACTTTTCCGGCGAGGCATCTGAAGAGACCGAAGTGATTTGCTGAGGCGCAAAACAACGTGGAATACATATTTACAGTACCCAGCGCTGAATCAATAAACGCGATCGATATTTGGAATGGCGATGAGGAATTGGAATAATCTTTTTGGAGAACATCTGATCTGAGGTAAGCAATTTATTTTACCAGTCTTGGGGTAATGGGATCTGTTTTCACCTATATATCAGCGTTTGCCCCATGTGTGTGTGCGTGTGTGTGTGTGTGCTGATCAGGAAATGAGAGAATATATTTTTCAGCCCGCTTCTCTAGCGTGCATAAGTACACATATACTATCGATAATCTAGCGTTTATTTGAAAACGATTCATAAATAGGCCGTTTTTGTGTATTCCAGAATATTTCAGTAAATGCCGTTTATCACGGAATCTATATATTTTCCTGAAACTTTCAAGAAAACGAGGGCTTTTCAAAATGCTCTAAAACGGAAATTAACCGATTAAAAAAACAATCCGCTTCGACAATGTTGACTGCAAACAAGTCATTGATACGCGACAGGCAGATTAGACACATAGCCATAATTTAAGACATAGATTATGCGTTTAGAGCGCTATCATTGAAGTGGGTGGTGGCATTCAACGATAAATAGTGCACGCCACGCTGGCAATCAAAGTGTTAACAATTGTGTGTATTGAGCTGTACTGTACTGTACCCATTCTGCAATCTGTTAATAAAAAAATCTATTTTTTCAACGTTAGGACATTTACTGTACATTGGAGGGGGTTGGGTTAGGACATTTACAGGAGCCAGTTTCGAATTGCAGTCTCCCGTAGGTGCTCTTTGAGAGTGGTTTTGAAAGTGGGTAGTGATTCACATTCCTTTACAGCTGTGGGTAGGGCGTTCCACATTGATGTGGCATAATTCCGAAACGTGTTTAGTCCCTTGTTTGAGCCCAATCTGGGTTTAACATGGTTTGTGGAGCTCCCTCTGGTGTCTACTAGTGGATCTACTATTGGATCTACTTTCTCTGTGGATGGTTTTGTGAATAAATCTCCATTATGCTTCAATTACTGTGTGTTTATTGTATAGCAATAAGGTTTGGGTGAATTGGGCCATTGTATAAAAGCATTACATCACTTGAAGTCGTGTGTTATACTCATTAGATCACGCCTAGGGGGGTCTAACAACCCTCCGCTGCGCGTCGGGCCTAACAACCACCCCTAGGCGTGATCTAATGAGTATAACACACTCCTGCGCGTGATGTAATGCTTAATTAAAACAGACCCAGAAGTTTCACACGAGGACATTCACCCAATTAGCAAACTCCAAATTCCAGGCTTTTATGTCATCGACTGCTGAGTGAAGGGGAAATATTATTCCATCAAGGTGAACCAACAGTAAGCCCATACAAATAAAGTTAAGACCTTGATCCCTCTAGAGCTCCCAGCCAAGAGCTACAATAGCATGTATTGTAGAGATGCCAAGACAGAACTCAGAACTTATTAGACTCTGAAGGTCGAGAGCAAGAGAGAGAGAGAGAGAGAGAGAGAGAGAGAGAGAGAGAGAGAGAGATAGAGATAGAGATAGAGAGAGAGAGAGAGAGAGAGAGAGAGAGAGAGAGAGAGAGAGAGAGAGAGAGAGAGAGAGAGAGACCTGTAGGGTTTATTCATACTGTCCATCTGTCAAAGCCTAAATTGGTCTTCCAGCCAAGCATACTGTAGCTAGACAGCCTAACTGAACACTCACTAACATCACATCTAACTACTGGCTACTTGGTTGCGGTCTGCTGTGCTTACTCACATTGTGCAAGTGTTTGCAGTGATTACAGCTGGCTTCTGTGGCATGTGGTTAATGCAGCCATGTACTGTAATTGCTGACCTATTCCTTTTCACAGATTACTGTTTAACATCTGAGACAGCGTGCCCATCGGTGACAGTGACAATTATCAACCGGCTTTCTGTAAAACCTGGAGGTAGAAGGTCTCTCCTCACCAGCAGTAACTCTCCGTCCGTGGACCTTACATCACTGACACCCTTCTTCTTTTCCAGTGTTTTCGAGAAGATGATCACCATGGTAACATGCAGCTCTGCTCCAGTCCATTCCATTGCTGAAGAAGGCCACAGGCAGCCATTTTAGATGTGGGCGGTGGAAGGCAGTTAGTGTGTTCTGGAGAAATGGACGACCGGCAGGTGACCTCCCATCTGCAGCACGACCCTCAGGTGGTCTGGGATCACGCTTCAGCCAACCCCTGAGAGAGGGAGAGAGGGAGAGAGAGAGAGAGGGAGAGAGAGAGAGAGAGGGGGGGGGGGGTAATCAGCATCCAAATATCAAAGTATGCAGCAAGTATGCAGCACATAATGATAATGACAGTGTTGTAAAACCAAGAGTGAGTGTAAGATTGCGGAAATAACTTGAGTGTGTGTTCATTCATGCCAGCTCTTATTTAGGACACCACACCAAACCACACCACACCACATTACAGAATAGCACTAGATGGTTCCATAAGGCCTTTTCCACGCCACACTGTGTTTCCAGGCACAGTGTGTGGAGGTCGGAGGATTCCAACTACTGGGTGTGTCTGGCTGGCTAGCAGGCAGGCAGGGCAGAGAGACGGGCCTAAACACAACCCAGCCTACAGTCACGTTTGGGTACATAGCCTATAGCAGTGGTTCTTAACCTCATTCAACTTCATTAGCAGTGGTTCTTAACCTCATTCAACTTGATTTCTGGATCAATCTGGAGCTAATCACAGCACCATTTGAGATATTGCATTTAGGGACGTCCCGATCAAATTGTTTTGCCCCCGATCCGATCCCGATCATGTGATTTTGAGTATCTACCGATACCGATCTTTCCCGATCCGATCAACAACAAAACATTTATTAAAAAAATAAAAGATTATATATATTTTTTTCTTCCATCCCAATTTCATCTCAATTGAAAAGTTAACTTCATTCAAGCGAGGCATTGCAACCGGAGTAATCTAAAAACTCCGCCTCCAACCTGCTGCTTCATGAGAGCAATGAGAGCAATCATTGGTATTTGTTTATATACAAAGCCCTAATTATATATATCATATCACATATATTATCACAATGTTGCTGGATTGGGACTTTGGACCCTATCTGACTCGCTCAAATGACTGGCTTGTGCTTAAGGTCCTTCAACTTGTTCTGAGCTTGGAAGCTTTTCTGTTGATGCTCCTGAAACATCCTTAAACACACTTTAAAGATCAATACTCTTTTAGCTTTGTTTTTATCATGTACTTTAGGTGATTTCCCCTTGTTTTTATCTTGTTGTGTTACTACTCTTAACTTTTTCTTATTTATTTTAACTGTGTTTACTCGACTGTTCACTAGTGCCGCATGCCCATTATTCTGATGATTCTGATGCTCCACATGATCTATAATAATAATGCAGGACCTGTTGCAGAGGTGCGTTGGTCATAGGACGGGGTTGCACTCCGTGCAGGGTAAGATTTGAGCAGAAGCGCGTGCACTGCACGCACACAGGAATGCGCTGCACTCGCCAACTCGCTATAAGTACACACCTGGGCTACTTTGCATATCAATAGCGCCGGTCGTCAGGTGTGTTAAATACATTCTCAGATACATTCACACCTAACTTGTGAATGAAATGTGTTACATTCTATTCGTAGAGGCAATTAGGCACTGTCTGTAGTCTGTGCTCAAGCGAGGGGACATTTATGCGCATGCGCGGGAGCGCGCGTGCACGTGGCGCCATTAGCATGCGTGCAACCACAGTTGATATCAGGAACGCACCGCTGATGATCTATAGCATGGCTGTAATAAGTAATATATTTTTTTTTGATCAACTTTTTCTCCCCATTTTTCTATTTTTCTTCCATCCCAATTTCGTATATATATCCAATTCTTCCCTCCCCTGTCTTGAACGTTGCCTGACTATGCCTCCCACAGGTCGGTTGTAGTGAGGATAGAAGCCTTGCATCACGTGTCCCCTCCGGTACACGAGGAGGCAGCCTGTCGCATCTTTTCACCGCAGCAGCTTGAACTCTCAGTGGCAAGGAGTAACGAGTGGGAGGCTCACGCTGCCCCCGTCACTTCCTGCTTCCGTCGCACCGGCGTCACCAAACCGACCTGTAGGAGTTGCTGTCCACAATGTCAAATCCCCACCCACCGGCTTTCCCACCTTCTAACACTTGCCAATTGTGTTAGTATGAACGACCGGCCAGCCGGTAGCAACGCCGAGAGCTGGGCTCGAACCCAGCGTCTCCTGCGTTAGAGGTGAGCGCCTTGCCCACTGCGCCAATCAGCCGCCCTAATAAGTAATATATTAAACATTAAATAATTATATTAAGGAGTGACATATGCATACCTTAGATACTATCTTGTTATTACATTACAGAAAACAATTAGGCTGTCATCAGTCAATCAAACCTTGGAATCTATCCTCTCATTTAAAAATGTGTGCTGTGGTTGTGAGAAAACAAAGTCAGGCTATAGGGAGGTGTAGTCTGACGTCACTTTGGACCGCCCGCGAGGTCCACCCGTATAGGGATTTATCATCGGCTATTGTAACAATTCTGCCTCATGAACATTGAAAAGCTTTCCATTTTTGCACAAAATGAGTTCCCTTCTATCACTAACATTATTGTTTAAGTTTTGTTGTAACAACTGTAACAATGACAATAAAGATCTATTCTACTCTATTCTTAAGCATTTTTGGTTGAAATAAAATTCTGCGATTTTTTTTTACCATTAATTGCGAATATTTTCATGTTGAGCTATAGATTGTGGATGAATATGCACGGAAAGGTACACCATGCAAATGTTCATGCTTTATTTGTTTTAAACGAGACGATTTAGAAATGGGCAATGGGGAAATATATTGCGTTTTCAAGATGGTGGACCGGCCGGAAACAGCAATGACGTAACCACTACACCTCCCTATAGACTTCTACAGTAATTGGGTTATTGGTCCCACCGGTAAATCTGGATACACAGGGTAGTTAATTAATTTTTTTAAATAAATAAAACTCTGAAAAGTCTAAATAAAGTATGATGTATTAATATTGAATAGATAAAGTGAAATAAGAGGAAAAACTGGATCCCCTGAGCACTGTTTGAAACTAGAAAGTATCTGTTTGGCTATGGTGTTCCTACCCTCCCACCACCTTTAACATACAAAGAAGCATCCTCTTAACTCATTGACGCCGGGGATTAGTCGGGCCCCGTTCTAGCACTGCCACGCTTTAAAAGATAGGAGTGCGTCACCTTGTTTGTAGAGCTATAACTATATTCTATATTATAGCTATGGATACAATACTATGGCCCATTTGACATCTATCGTTCAATATGTGAAAAATTATTAATCTTTCCATCCATACGTTCCTGTGTTATACCGTGGTGAATATAAGTATGGTTTTAGAGCGGTCTGGGGTCATTCCCGAAATGCTGAGTTATACATTTACATTTAGTCATTTAGCTGACGCTTTTATCCAAAGCGACTTACAAGTTCTGTACGACAAGTCATCAGGAAGGGTACAACTCTATCAGCTGAGTAACAATGTTCATCAAAGTGACAGTGAGGTTAGTTAGGGTTAGATTTTCTTTTTAAATTTTATTTCAGATAATGGTTGAAGAAGTGCGTCTTTAGTCGACGGCGAAAGATTGGACGGGTTTTGGCTGTCCTAACTGGGGTGGGTATTTCATTCCACCATTGTGGGGCAAGGACTGAGAATAGGCGACTTCTCTTTGATGACCCTCCCGGAGCTTGGATAGGAGTAGGTCTGAGGCGGCCAGAAGATGCAGAGCGTAGGGGTCTTGAGGGTGTGTAGTTAGAGACCATTGACCGGAGGTAGGTGGGAGCGGTTCCCTTTGCCGCACGGTATGCCAGGTCGAGGGCCTTGAAGGGGATTCGTGCAGCAATGGGGAGCCAGTGCAGGTCCCTAAGAAGTGGGGTTATAGTTTTAGCCTTATACGCCTTATACGTCAATTCTACTATAAACGTTGCCGTTTCTTGCCTGTACACGCTACTATTCCCAAATCAAATCTATGTCATAGGTATTATGTTTCATCATGAATGCATGAAAGGGGGGGGGGGGGGGTCGTTTCTGATTATTTGAGTAACGGCATTCATATTGAACACTAAAAACGCTTATCAGCCCGATCGGTATAAAAGCATTGCACGATCAAGCAAAGATTTACGTCAGATAATCCTTACCTGTGATCGGGAGTATTCCAAAAATAATATTCCAATTGTTTGATCGCCATCTGGTACATCCGATGTCCATTTGGTCCACGGCATAACCCACCACAACATATGGATTGGGGATATTTGACGCGCTTCAAAGCAACCGAGGCGAGAACCGCTCCACTCGCCCGACAAAGAAAAGTGAGCCCGGAGACATTTGGCCGTTACACAGGCCAAGATACAAGGTTACAAAGGGTGCTCGATACTGCCGTCTAGCTGGATGCGGCCGGTATTGCACTTTGGCGATCTCAGACTCATTCCCTATGGTAACACCAAGGTTCCTGGATGAATAATGAATAATATTAAAAAAAAATCTAAAAATGATCAAATAACGTATACGTGGTTGCCGTTCAACGGTTGTCGGCCAAACACGTATAGAAACGTTGTTGGCAGGGATTGAGTTAAGCACAATGTTGGTTCAGTTTGTTTCAAATGGTGATTTGGGGGATTTGTGTGAAGATTATAAACAATATTCAAGCATTTGTAACTAGTTATTGTAGAGGTCATTTCTTATTTTCAAAACTACCCTGTGCAGTGTTGAGGTACCATGGAACCCCACACATGCAATGCTGCCCCCAAAATGAAAGGATGGTTTTATTTATAGGTTGAATTTATCAGCTAGGCAATGGAAAGATGCTGGTGTTTTCCACCATCCATATTTCTCTCACAGCCTAATGTAGCCGGTTCAACGATGAACCTGCCACTACTTCGACCGTGCCTTGAGTGGGAGTCGAGCCCCGGGCGTCCGCACCGGGGCCAGCATCGCAAACCGCTGCGCCAAGAAAGGAATTCCCTTCTAAGCGCTCAGTTTGGATGCCTCTGGGGAGTGAGTTTTACTTCTATGTGCCGTAGTCACACTATCGCGGCACATATCCGTTACACTAACACAAAGGAAACCCACTAGTTCCTTAATATGAGTTGCCCACAGGACTGCTAAAAGTACTTCTTTATCCTCTTTAAATAATGAAAGACTGACAAGCGGTCAGGTACAGCCGGATCTGACCTTCAGAAGGGAATCCATGCACGGTGGAATGTAACAAAAAGCTTTGTTAACATGTGTTTAACTTTTAACACAGGCTGGGCTGTGTTAGCTAACCCTGGACATGACTACAGATGTGGCTAAAAGACACCACCAGGAAAAAGATAAAGACGAAGGGGGGGGGGGGGGGGGTTCCACTGTGGTTTCCCCCCATTGTAGTCAACCATCAAGGATCAAACTAGAAGCACTACAGCCAAACAGTACTGTGTAGATGCAGAATCATCATTTCATTCTTATACTGTTACAACCAACAAAAGGTAAATGTTTTAACTTAATCCTGGAGAAAATGTGTTTTAAATTGTAATCTTTACTCGTTTCCACTACTACAGTAGGGAAGAGCGGGTACGCTTTTGGGACAGGGGGACGTTTTAGCTCGTTAGAAAAGCAGCTATGCCTACAGTATGCCATTCACCATGCTCACACTCAGTCACACACTATCTTCACTTTCAACCTCAGAGTGGAGACCTTATGACTATTCCTCACATTTAATCACAGTTTTGAAATCAACAGTGTGTAAGTAAATGTTTGACTCTTTTGTTATTTATCTTCTACCATACTGTTTTTAGTTATGCCACATACAAACTACATACTGTTGGAAAGCACATGTTCTGGCCTTTCGGTTGATGCTAGTGTTAGCTGTGTGAGTATTTGTTGGTAGCTAGCAACACAGAAGTCCAAAGTGTGTCTGCCTGGGACAGTTGAGAAGAAAAAAAAACTCAATAGCCTTCATAAACCTATAACCTATCATAACCGCATTGAGCTGATACAGTGCTACTGAAATTAAGACTCAGAAGACAGCCAAATTCCATATCTCAGTACTTTATGAAAATATTATAATTTTACAAATGTTTTTTTTTTCTAAAAGAAATGTGTGAATAAGTGATATTGTGAATATTAGGTGTTTTTTGTGCACAGAACAAGGTGTCCCAACCAACCCTACCCGCTATCCACACTGTCACTGGAAGGCGGAATCTTGGGGAAATGCACTCCTTGTGCGTTTAACAGAATTGTGCTTTTCAAGTTTGGGCTGGGCTCTAAAAAAACTTGTCAGCAGATACCTGTATCTGTTCAGGGATCAGATTATTTTCAATGCTGTTCACTTCAAATAGCCTGTGAGTGATGGATGGCTATTTTGTGTCAATACAAACGTGTCCCAAGCATACCCACTCTCCCCTACCCATAAAGCCTCTTCAATCTTCGACCAATCGCACGAGCACAATTACTCTGACATTCGTATCCCTCGTCATTCTTGTTGTTTATTGCAGCATTCGCCGCCATCGTTGTTTTCATTGAAGCCACGAATCAAACGTAACATGAAAACTACACGTAAAAAAAATAATAAAAAATAAGTCAGGTAATCATCGGTATATAAGGCCAGTAGTGTAGTACGTCTGTTGTTTTGACTATTCTGGTTTCATAATGTCGTCCTCTCAGCTCCACAGCGTTCGCTCGAGACTGGTCTTCAGATGCAATTGACCCTTTCCTGGACAGATGTAGTTTTTGCATTAGGTGTACACTTCAATCTTGCACCCATGGCTTTTCTCTCGTTTTTCCTAAAATGTAAAAAACGCAGATCTCATTTAATTACGCTCAGCTCGGCTCCCGTCAAATGTCAGACCAAATAAATAAGTGGAACCATATAAACCCCTACCATGAGAAACTCCTGTGGTAAAAGACCATATAGCGGGTCTTAGAACAATCACGTCACTCCCCACGTCTATATGGAGCTTTCATCACAGACTGACTGGCTGGCTGCACTCACACAGATGGTAAAACATATGCAGTAGATACAGCATGTGTACACAGACAAAATACAAAGAGTTCTTCACCCTTCTTCAGATAATACTGGTTAACATCATCACCTAGAGCCGTCTATTCTACACAGGCTCTTTCTCTCTCTAGAAAGTCAGTCCATTCCACAGGAAAGCACCATATAAACAACAGCCAACCTCAGCAACAGTCAATGTGATCCTCAGCTCAGGCAGAGCGGAGCAGGAATAGCAACAGTGACCTTGGGTTTGGGGTTGTCCCCTTCATTAGCCAACCACCAAACACGCTTCACAGCAGCCAATTAGAGAGTAGTAGCATGGCTCAGGTCCTCCAATCAACTGCAGGCTAATGACAGCTTTCTGCTGTGGGGGGAACACACAAGGCTAATGGGACTGCCAGGACCGCTAGGTTATCCAGTCACTGCCAGAATGTACTTTAAAGTCAAGTAAACAGTTGTACAACTTTAACACGGTTGAAGGCACGGTGAAGGGTGAAAGAGCGCAAGGCAAGTGTGTAATGTGGAGAGATGCACTGATACCGGTACTAGTATTGGACATCTGGCAGAGATAACAGGCTACATAACAGAGAATTGGTATCGGAGATATCTCCCCCAATTAATACTAACATTTGATGCCAAGAGCCATGTGAAATCAAAACCAAAATGGCTAAAGAAAGCACTCTTCAAGTTCTGACTAGCTTAGCCCAGCCGTATCCTGTTACCTCACCCTCCCTCCTTCCTGAATCACCCCTCCTCTTCTCTCATCCTCTCGTCCGTTCTTTCCCCTCTTCTTCTTCTTCTCCCCATCCCCTCGACCCACCTCTCCTCTCCTCTCCAGCCCCATGACTGCACGGTGCCTCCTAATGTTCCGTGAGGTCTAGCTCAAAGCCCACTGCCAGCATATGACTCCCATTATCTCCATTTATCCCTGAGAGTCAGTGGAGCACGACTGGGCCTCTGCAGGCGAGAGAGAGGGACTGGTACTGCTGAGGAGGCTGGAGAAGGGAATGTTCTTTGTGATCAGTTTAGCAGATTACTTCCCTTGCGTGAGTGTGTGAGTGAGTGAGTGGTAGGTGGGAGTCATATGTAAAGGTTGTTCTGTGAAGTGTATTCTTTGATTGATGGAGTTTCCCACGTGTGACATGTTACATCGGGGCCATAATGTGGGTTTGTGTGTGCAACGTGCTTTTATGCCTGCATTCGTGTGTGTAGTGACTGTGTGTGTGTGTGTCTGTCTCTGTGTGTTCGCAGCAAGTAGGGTCATGGGAGAGGGCAAACAGAGTGCGAAATCAGCCATGAAGCCATGCTTAGCTATTAGCTAATGATGGCGCTCCTTGTGATGGAGAAACAGGAGCCTAATGGAGAGAAGCACTGAGAAGTACTTCTGTGAGTGCGCCAGACTGCCGACTAAAATATTCCACTGCTTGCTATCTCCTTCCTGGCTGCCGCTCACAACTCTTTATCGTTTAAAAGCACAGACAAACATTTCCAGTGATTTGAAACGAGGACCGTGTAGATTCAACCACTAAATCACGTGTTTATTATTATCCCATGTAATGGACCTATTTCAAGCCCCACCCTCTTTTCTTAATCCTCCAATCACAACTGTTGCTTCCCTCGGACAAATCTAACTTGTTCTGTCTAAATGTTTAATGCAAATGAGCGATTTGCAGTGTCAAATTTCCCTCGGGATAATACAAGTATTTCTATTCTATTTCTTCTTGGCGTATTTTGAAATGGTAAAAACCACAGCATTCAATGAAAAATGGAGCAGCATCTTTAACCACGGCCATATACTTTATTTGTTTATTTGTTGTTTGTTTGCCTTGCCTGCGAGAATTATCCTATTCAAATGTGGTCTCTGTAATTCTGTGGTTGCTATATCACGTTTCATTATAGAGAACCCCAACTTCCATACACATTAAAGGAAATATTTCTGCACTTGATGGAAGTACTCGATGACTTATAATTTAATTTGGGCCCTATAAATCTATGTTGGGGTGGGGAAAGAAAATCTGAACGTGATCCAGTTCCATAGGGGACTTCTACTTTAAATGGTAATCCCCAGCAGACTGTGTTGGTTTGTGTGAGCCGGGACGCAGACAGCAGGCCCCTTGGTTCACAATGGCTGGTGGCTGAGGAGGGCACCCAAAAGGGCAACTAAGATAATATGGCTTCTTGCCCAGGCTGAGATCTGTGCAGGCTGATTAACGGTCACCTCTGTAGGGCCCCCTGAGGCCCTATGGCAGGGTGTTTGGTGTCCATCACCAATTGGCTGTGCTTACGGAATACTTGCGCAGAGTGCCGTCTGGTGTCTCGGGCTTTTGATCAGTGACCTGAACTGAACAGAGTCATCTCGTTTGATGCTGATGGAATCAACAGGCCTAAACAAACAGAGGAACGGGGCTGATGCGTGGGATAATAAGTCCTACATCAGAGATCCTCATGTGTTCACACATAACTGTATCATATTGATCAAGCTTGACGAATAAAGAGATTTCTCTGTATTTTAAACTCGATTATTTGTCTCATACTTGAATTGTGTGTGTGATAATTTTGCGCTTCAAATGATCTTTGCCACAACTCTGTTCTAATATGCCTAATAGTCCAATAAATGGATCATGCTTTGATTGGAATTTCAAATCCAGCTTTTAAGTCACTCACATATTTGCTGTTTTATAAACAGGGTTATCCCTAATAATCTTTTTTGTGTTAACAGAAGTGAAAAGTTAATTTGGAAAATGATTGTAAATATGCATGTTATGATCAGTGTAACTGTTAAAACATTTTAAACAGACAATGATTGACCCTATTATACTATTCAGGTTACTATCTCACTGGGAGACAAATATCTGTCAATTCAGTTAAAGGACAGTAACACTCATCGTCACATGTTGGATTTTGCCTCAGTGGGTGAGATAAAAATGTTCTATTTCTATTATATTTATTAGGACCTCTCTTTTAGCACAAGGGCGACTCTTCCAAGCGTCCTGAAAGTGCTTTCTCATGTGAAAATCTGTGGTCTGGTTTTGTCATTTCAGGGTTAACACCCAGCCACCCCTCTCTCTCTCTCTCTCTCTCTCTCTCTCTCTTTCTCTCTCTCTCTCTCTCTCATACTGAGGCCGTGGTCGTAAAAATGGTCCTGCAGAGGTCAAGGCATACCAAGGGACCCTCTGGCCATCACCCCGGCACCCAGTGGCGGGACACTTTGTCCAAAAACAACATGCCATCATGCAACTGGATCTTCAGAAGCGTATAAACAATGAAGTCTTATTCAGTCAAACTTTATGCTTCGTCAGCGGTCGGGGCTCTGGCCTCCTCTGCGGATTCCCCGGGACGTTTCTCTAACGACAGCGACCACGAACCTTTGCACAAATACACCCGACGCTTTATCTCTCGTCTTGATGAGCCGTTTTAAAAAGATCACTCGCCTCTCCTCCTCGTTGAAAAGGCGAGCAGTCGCCTGTGACAACGTCGCGTGAAAAGGAGCCAGGAGGGCAGATAAAACCGAGAGAACTTCAAAAAACACACCTTTCTCTAAGAAACGACACCATACCCAAAGCCGACGGTATTCGTATCGATGACGACGCCTTGGTTAGCATTGGTGAATCATTTGTTTCATACGTGCACACTTCCCTCTTCTCTACAGTGTGTATCTGCACGGCCCTGCTTCCCTTGTGGTCACATGCTGCTGCTCTGTGTGAGTGTGTGGGTGACTGACTAGATGACCTCAACATGTGATGAGAACGAAAAACCCAAAGGAAATTCACAGGGGCCTCGTCAAGACAACTTGACTTTGGACACATGACACCGCCCGCCACCTACTCCCTCTTCCACAGAAAGGAGGAACATGGTTGAATGGCCCGGGACATTATCCCACTGACGTCATGATTTCACATCCACATTTGATTCCGCAGTTCAAGCAGATGGGTCCAGTCAGTGAGTAATGCTCTGCCCGAGGAGAGCTGAGGTTAAGGGAACACGCCAACATTTGGGGAAATTAGCTAACAATGAATGGAAGCGGACAGTGCCGGTTAGCCTTCTGAGGAGAGGTGTTAGTTGGACAATGCCTCTAGGCTAACCGGCACTGTCCGCTTCCATTCATAGTGCTAAGCTAGGCTAACGTGCGGCCAGATAGCTTTCTACTGAACGCACAGACAGTAGACATTTCCCAAAATGTTGCCGTGTTCCTTTAAGATACAATGTCGTTCCTTCAAATATGATGGACTTAAGATAAGCCTATTTAAACCAACATCTCTGCAGTCGTGATAGAAGAACTGTCTGAGTGATGTACAATTTGTAGTCAAATATTCACACTGCCAAGCATCACAGACGGTGCGCAGATTGGCGTTTCCTAGCTATTCCTAAGGGACAATAATTTTTCTAGATTACCTCATAACAGCCGTGGTAAAGCTGTAGTGTTTTCCTATGCATTCAATGGGTAGCCATGGCAACCGTGTACGTAACATGGGAGGATAATGATGACAGCTAGTTGGCTAGTGATATGGGAAAAAGACTGACATATGACCAGGCCATAATAAAGACACCCTACATAATGTCTAGATGGCTCATCCTTATCAGTTGGATGCACAAGTAAACTGGACTGAATGGAGTTTTTTTTTTACTTTACTTATTTCAGCACTCTCTATGCTCAAATCGTAGCCAACTATAGTCTTTTATAAGTCAACTGTAGCGGGATCAGGTGTTTCAATTAGAATATATAGGGAGGCATGGGGCCTCTTGCCCCCTGGAGTGACCCTTGCATGCCAAGACTCTCCATTCATCAGGTGCCCCACTAATTACCCCCCCCCCCCCCCTTTCCTTTCCTTTCCGCCTGTGGTTTCTCCCATTACCCATGAGCGCCTGTTCTGTTCTGTGCACACTAACCAGAGCTCTAATCCATCAGGGATAGATTACATGAGAAGCTGCAGACATGGCCGGGGCAGTAATCCCCCTCGCGCAGCTCCATCAGAGGGACCACTCCTATAGCGTGTAAATAAGTGACGCTATATAGAGACTGTCACTCCCAATCCTCCGCCGGTGGATCAAGTGGCCCTGCCCTCCGAGGAAGTGACATAATATTTCACTTTTGATATTGAGGGGTGTGTGGGGGTGAAAGGGGAGGTGGTGGTGCAGGCTAGACGACTATACGCAACATTCCATAGGATTATTCATTCGTTCATGAGAAAGATAAACCTAGAATTGAGCTTTTTTTACCCATAGCCTAGTACCTACACACCCATCTTTCACATTTAGTGTATCTGGAGGGCCTATGCTGATTTATTTTGCACATAATCTCACACATTGAGGACATTGAATCCTTGTGTTGTGTTAATTACAGCTCAATGAACGGATAAGCAGTACCTATAAAACAAGATATTGCTATCTTTTCCATCGACATCATTTCATGTTGTAATTAACGCAACACAAGGATGCAATGTCCCAGATGACATCACTGGTGGCCACATTCAAACTCATTTACTCTCAATAACTGTCAAACTAAATGAATGTGTGCAAAACTGTTTAGTTTTTGGATGTGTGGGATTATGTGCAAAATATATCACACTTTCTTTTTTTTTTTGCAACGTGAATTTAAATAGATAATTCGACACGGCAGCATGACAGTAATCAGCTATGAATCCTTCCGCCCCTGGCCCGGTTTTGAGCTTAATGACCTGCAGATGTCTAAAACATGTATCCACGACACACGCCCAGTTATTATTAATAAGAACCAATGAAAACACGCAGGCCAGACGTTATGACAAAACGTCAATGACGATATGGGCTCTGAGCCCACAACTAGCCCGGTCCTCAAGGTCTTGGTTTGGCCAGGTCGGGCCAGTTGCAGATGATTTATGTCTAACTTGACACATTAAAAAACATTGAGCCTGTTGCCTGTGTGACATAGAGCCGGGATGTCACTGGACCAGGCACTAGACTAGAGATCAACAGGGGAGTTAACCTGACGGTGATTCAGGCAGGAGCTACGCGGTGTCGTCATGAAAGGGCCTCGTTGGGAGAGACAAACGCTGTAGCTGAGGAAAACAAACTAGAAGAATGCCAACCATTGTTGTTCATAACAGGAATCCTATGATACGTGACAATAGAAGACAAAACCATGAGGTCACTCTGTCCTATGGGGATTTCACAGTGGGGGTGAATCCTGAGACACACACACACACATCTGAAAAACATCACCTTTGCATGCAAGACAGACAGAAAGCACTAGTCTGATGGAGGGTATGCGGACTAACAAATTATATGCATAGTGAAAGACGTTATTTCTTTCTCTGGTGGACATAAAAACAGGGCCCTGAGGGTACAGTGGCACTCCCTTGAGAGGGAAGAGTGAGAGAACAACACTGAGAACTGGTTCCCCTTTTGGTCGTGTTGATTCCCTGCTTATCATCACCACATAGACACTGTCGATATATTCCTCCTGGCGAGAGACTTTGGACATTACAGTTTGAAGCTATATTCCTGTAACATAGGCTATAGGCTAAGGGCTGTTTCTACAGTTTATTCCACTGAAAACAGAATTATGATGGAAAATGTTGAATAAAGAAAACAAGGAATCTGGAGAGATAATAAAAAGTATTCTCTTGTTTTATTTTATAATTTAATCTTGGACCACGCTTAAAGAAACATGCCAACATTATGGGAAATACGCGTACCGTCTTCTCCAGAGTCAGACAAGAGGATAGATACCAATTTCCTCTCTGTGCGCACTGCGCACAGTAGAAAGCTATCTGGCTGCAAGCTAGACTAGCAAATTAATGGAAGCGGATACGGACCAGCTAGCCTAGTTGTTGGCCAAAAACACCTCTCCCTGAGTTTTAAGCTAGGCTAGTGGCTCGTATCTGCTTGTATTCACTTGTGCTAAGCTAGGCTAGCTTGCAGCCGGATAGCTTTCTACTGAATGCACAGAGAGGGAACTGGTATCCATATTCTTGTCTGACCCCGGAGAAGACTGTAAGCACATTTCCCATAATGTTGGCGTGTTCCTTCAATCCATGCCTAAGGAACTGACCCTGGGGTTATCCCATCCTATCATTAGAGACGAGGGAGGAATATCACTTAATAACTAGTGGGATCTGTCAAGAGGCGTCTAAAAATGGCCGCCCCCCTCCTCAACCCACAATGCTCTTCAAGAAGAGTCTGGCGGCTGAGTTGGGTTGGGGAGGGTTTCTCTGGTGTCTGTGTGAGAAAAACCTCCTTTCTTCTCTCTTCACCCGCAGGGTCTTCGCTTTGTGGGCGTTGAGACATCAAGACTTACAAATGCATCACGATAATGAGGATGCAATATACTGGGGGGGAGAATAAAAAAGCATCGGGACAAACACACCAACAACATTTAATCGCAAGGCTATTATGTGTTATGAACTCTCTCCCGGCCGTATGGCTTCAAGCTGAGGTTTGGCCCGGAGTGAGACGGCAGTAGTCATGACTGGAGGTCACAGAGGAGAAGGGGAAGCTGGTGAAATGAATAGCGAGCAGCTAAGAGGCACAGACAGGCATGGCTAACAATCCTTTTTTCTGGTAGCTTTGCATAATGCCTTGGGCCAATGAACCGGTGAGGGGAAAGAAAGAGAGAAGGGGGAGAGAGGGAGAGAGAGAGAGAGATGCCCAGGAATGAAGATAGAGACAGATCAGCCAAAATGGAAAGAGAAACGAGGGAAAGAGAAGAAAATCTGAGAAAAAAAAGAGAGAAAGTGACTCGGGGGGAGGTTGGCAGCATGTGTCTCTGTGTTTGGAGTGAGTTATACGGACAGAGAGAGAATGGCCCTAGTGCCTCGTGCAGAGCACAGGCAGCTGCCCACTCGCAGAATGGAGCCCTAATAGGGCCTTTCGCCTGCAACACAAAGGCCTTGCAAATGTGTGCGTCTTAAGCACACACAGGAGTATAGAGTGATCCCCCTTAAAAACCAACTGGCCTTAATTGCTTCCATAAATTATGGCTATCCCATGTCCAAACAACTCCCTCTTGTTGTCATCTGGGAATCTATCTGGAACTAACCTGTCCAACTTGACTATAGCCTTGAGATGGAGCAATTACCACGTATCATGTTCTACTGTGATAAAGAAAAAGAATGAAAATGAAACGACAGCGGGCTGCTTATTATCAGTGACCTCGGGGAGAGAGAGGTGTGTGAGATTGTATTTGTGATGCTCGACAGATTTCCGCCGTGCTCGGCAGATTTGAGAAACCGGTTTTAATCAGAAAGAATCACCCAGTGTTGACACATTTCCAGGTATAAACACACTCACTGCACCAGTGGCTTATTTTATAAAACCGTATTAGACACACCAGTCATGATCCTTCCATAGAGCTTCTTTTACCATCACCCTCAGAAAGCCAGAACCAAGCTTCTTTCAGGGGCTGAACAATCGTCCCATAGAGTGTCTGAGGCACCCATAGGTTACCCTTATCAACATCCCCTTTGTAATTAGACGCTAGAGCTGATCATCCGATTAAATCTCGGGCCGACTCGCCACTCCACTTGCAAGCTGAACTTCGGCTACACTTCACGTTTGCTAATGAACGAACGCATTCATTTATGATGTCCAAGATGAAACAACTCCCATGGATAACCAGAGGTTTATCATTTTGCCTAAAGTGCAGAGAAGCAATCACTCTCAAACCACTCGAAACTCCACCCTCATGCACCGACCTCTGGTCAGGTATGCAGATAACTTTTCAACAACCGCAGCCTGGCCTATATCTCTGCTGAGAATACACAAATGAAAATGAGAAACAAAGTGACTCATTGTTGGACTGCTTAAGGGTGAAAAACTATCCCCTGCAATGCCACAAAGGAGAGAAGCGTGATGTTAATGACAGAAACCGGGGCGGTTCATCGAGATGAAAAGCCCAAAATATGTTGTACTAGATCGGTGAGGGATATCCAGCCCCAAATACTTGTGTGTGAGCGTGCATACAGGGGGGTAGGCCTTTACTCCACTCACAGGACGCCACAAGCAGCCTCCAATCTCTTCACACAGGCTGTGGTAAGTAGTCATGTGTCTATGAGAGGAGATAAGAAAACCACACTGCCCTCCATCTCTCACAGTTCAGAACAGCCAAGTATCTATCTACAAGCAGTGTTAGGGAGTAGTTAACTGTACGTAGTTCAATTACTAGTTTAACTACATTTCGCAGTAGCTGGGTGGTAGTTTAACTACATTCAAATCTCATTAGCTTCTTCGGTAGTGAACTACTTTGGGTCATGTAGTTTAGGTAGTTAACTACTTTGGGTCATGTAGTTTAGGTAGTTAACTACTTTGGGTCATGTAGTTTAGGAAGTTACTTTACAAACAACATATTTCTCCAGAAATGTTGCATTTTCCTGATTCCACCTCAACAACTGCTCCCCGTCCCCTCCTTAAAAGGAACATTATGGGGGGCGGCTACGTGGCGTAGTGGGCAAGGCGCTCGCCACGAATACTGGAGACGCTGGGCTCGCCTGTTCGAGCCCAGCGCTCCACATTGCTTTCAGTTTAGCTGGTCGTCCGTACTAATACACATTGGCCGTATTAGGGGGTGGGAAACTGATGGGTGGGGATCGGGCGTTGTGGACAGCGACTCCTACAGGTCGGTTGGTGCGCCTGCGCAGTAGAATCAGGAAGTGTCGGGGGCAGCGTGAGCCTCCCACGCGTTACTCCTCGCCACTGAGAGATCGAGCTGCGCAGGTGAAAAGATGCGACTGCTGTTACCTCAAGTACCGGAGGGGACTTGTGCTATGTATGACTTAGTCCACATTGCAGCCGGCTTGTGGGAGGCAAGAAACAGCGTTCGTGACAGGGGAGGGTTGAATTGGATGATACGAAATTGGGATGGGAGAAAAATATAGAAAATGGGAGAAAAAGTGGATAAAAAAAAAAAAAGGGAACATTATGGGAAATACACTTACTGTCTTCTCCAGAGTCAGATACCAGTTTCCTCTCTGTGCGTTCAGTAGAAAACTATCCGGCTGCAAGCTAGCCCAGCTTAGCACACGTGAATGGACGAGGGTACGGACCAGCTAGCCTAGCTGTTGGCCAAAAACACCTCTCCCAGAGTTTTAAGCTAGGCTAGTGGTCCGTATCCATTCATTTGTGCTATGCTAGGCTAGCCTGCATCCGGATAGCTTTCTACTGATCGCACAGAGAGGAGATCTATCTTCTTGTCTGACTGAGACGGTAAGCGTATTTCCCATAATGTTGGTGTGTTCCTTTAAAATACATCCTCTGGGGGGCGGCTAGGTGGTGTAGTGGGCAAGGCACTCTCCACCAATGTGGAGACGCTGGGTTTGCGTGTTCGAATCCAGCTCTCCACATTGTTTTCAGTTTGGCTGGTCGTCCGTACTAATACAATTGGCAGTATTAGAGGGTGGGAAACTGATGGGTGGGGATCGGGCGTTGTGGACAGCGACTCCTACAGGTCGGTTGGTGCGCCTGCGCAGTAGAATCAGGAAGTGTCGCGGGCAGCGTGAGCCTCCCACGCGTTACTCCTCGCCACTGAGAGATCGAGCTGCGCAGGTGAAAAGATGCGACTGCTGTTACCTCAAGTACCGGAGGGGACTTGTGCTATGTATGACGTAGTCCACATTGCAGCCGGCTTGTGGGAGGCAAGAAACAGCGTCCGTGACAGGGGAGGGTTGAATTGGATGATACGAAATTGGGATGGGAGAAAATATAGAAAATGGGAGAAAAAGTGGATATAAAAAAAAAAAAAAAAAAAACACATCCTCTGGGTATGCTTAAGTGTGGTTTTACCTGCACCTCGACCCTAGATCAAAGTGTCAGTTGCTGCTTGTGAGTGAGATTCTATACACTTAAGAGTGTGATAATTTTCTGCAATGTAGTTGAACTACTTATTCAAAGTAGTACATTTGACAAACACAATTCTTTTTTTTAGAGTAGTTAAGTTAGTTTAGAATAAATTATTTTCATTGTGAAGTAGTTTGTAAACTACAGTTTTAGAGTAGTTTGCCAACACTGTTTACAAGCACACACAAAGGAGAAAGGTATTCCTTTAATGAATATTGTGGTGAGAGAAGGAAGGAAGGAAGGGTGAGCATAATGTCCCTTTAGAGGTCCTGCAACAGGTTTTTTTTTCAGTGGCGACGCACAGCACAACACACAAAGCAAATGATCTACATTTTATATTATTTACTATATTATATACATTTCAATCTCTTCTCCACTTTTCTTAAATGTGGTCTACTTCTGTATAGACAGGGTCTGTAGTGTACAGAACATACATTATTATATTATTCCATATTATGACTAACAGGCAAACTTGCAGGCAGTAACCCATTCCTGCGTAATAACGTAGTAACACTGCTGTAGTAGAAGACATTCACAAGTACAACAACACCCCTGAACTTTTATTGTGCCAACTGTTTTATTGGCCACAGCTGAGCTTGAATGAGTCAAGGCTATGCGACTGAAAGTTAAAGGCAGAGGGACAACAACATCAAAACTCATGTTTGTGTAATATTAGGCAACTCTCCCCTATCTGTGTTGCAAATCTGAAACACAAAGATAACAATGTTGTCTTACGTTGCAAAACAAACGCAGTTCGCAGAGAAAGAAAAGTACAATGAATGGAACAATGTTATTAAGAAACTATGAATAGTCGAAACGAATTGTGCTATTATTAATAATCCACTAACACAATCATAAAGTTATCTGAATGGATCATGCCCCACTACCTGGCCAGCAGAGAATCTTTCGAAGTTAAGTCATCTTCGATTTCTGCAACAAAGGACCAGGAAAAACCTGAGGGTTGTCACGCGTAGTGCCCTCAGTCCGGCGCTGTCAGCAAGCAACTGAGCGACTGTCTGCATGGAACTAAAGCCCGGCTGCTGCTTCAACAGTGTAACAATCCGCGTGCGGCCAAACCATTTCAAGGGGGGGTGGGGGGGGTACGAAAAGTGGGGTTTGCGTGTGTGTGACACGCTCTTCTTCAACAAGAGAGCCATGATGGCTGTGACAGCAAATGTGAATGTCAACATTGCATTTTTATTCTTATTCCTTAAAATGGCAAAGCCAATATTTTAAACATATGATTCTGTTTACAAACCATGCCCCCCCCCCATTTTCTCCGAATTGGTACGAACCACTAGTGTCCTCCCTCACAAGCTGTTCAGCGTTTACTACTGTGTAGTAGTAGCACACCACGCATGTCTTTCAGTGTTGCCATTGAAGCAAATCAGTGTTTCAAAAACGTATAACTACACTGAATTGTAGAACAATTTCTACCTCTTATGTACAAAATGTGATCACAATCTCACTTGTGATGCTGTTTGGACTTTGGACCCAACACAAGCACATTAGACCCCCGAGTTGAAAAAGAAAGTTGCCAAGATTCCAGACCACTTTGATTGATTGATTGCAAACTTTATTAACAGATTGCAGAATGGGTACGGTACGTACAGTACAGCTTACACTTTATGGGTAAGTTATGCATTACAGTATGTTATAGGCCACTGGCCAGTCGCTCATCATGGTAATAATTAAATGCTGAAAAGGCAGTGTGTGAAAGTGTTTGGACCTGGCAAAATGTTTGAAAAGTGGTGAAGGGAGGAATCTTTCCCACTTCCACATTTGCTCTCTTGCCATGGAAAACGGTGCTGCTACATGGTGGAGTAATTGAATCAGTCCCCCGAAATCCTATTAAGAGGCCTTCAAACGGTTTCCAAGGAGATGGAATGAAAAACATAAATATTTGCCATATCACACTCAAGAGTTTAAAATGAAAGCATGGCATTCATGGCGGTAGGGTGGCGAGGAGGCTGTGGCATGAAGTCTGAACTGACGTGGCATATCTACTACACGTTTCAGTTTAACGAGATCCAATGCACGATCGTATACTTTGGACAACTTACCGTTTATCTTTTTACATATTTTCATTGGCATTTTTCTGTTTTTCAAACCAAATGTACAGAACAGCCCAAGACAACTTACTTTGATATGGATGATCCATACAGTGTTTAATGATTACCGACTGAATAATGAATCCATATTCCCAGTTGAGCTAAATGTGTCTTTTTAACAAGGCCTCAAATTCCTGGCTCCAGTTTAATGACTGGTTCAAACGGCCTGTACATTGGGGAAGTGCCATAGTCCCGCTCGCAGCACACCGACTCCAGATGTGTGCTCCTGTTCACGGCTTCCTAAAGTCACAAAAGAATCTCTGTCAAACTGTCAACACATGGTGTCAGATCATATTACCAGAGCACATTATACACATACATTTGCATCGAACATCGTCAGTTAGGTTAGGTAACATCCCCACTCACTCAAAGGGAAATGCAGGTGCTTTGCCCTTGGTGCAAAAAGGTTGCTTCATATGAATGGGGGGGGGGGGTCCAGTCCTGTTGCATCGCAACGATACAAAGTTAAGGAATGCATCCATGGAAAAATTGACAGAACAACTCATGACATGACTTAGGCTAACAGGATTGTGCTGCCTCACAAAAGCCTCCATATTTTGTGGCGGCGTTCCTTAGCAACAGCACCTGTGCAGGCAGGAGTGGGCTGTATGCAAAGAGGGACCTTCAGTCTGTAACTCAATCTAAAGGTTGGTGCAAAACAATGCCATCGCCCCTGTATGAAAGAGACAAAGAGATGTTTGAAGAATCCCAACCAAAGTGTTTCGTCTCTCTAACAGAGTGTGAATTGACCATATTCCCATGGCGGCCATTCCTTTGGGACACAATTCCAACCTGAGCATGACATATAAGAGCAAAATGGCCACCGTGTGAATATGGTCAAATGGCAGCAGTCCTGATCAGAGTGGACAAGGACATTTCATTGCAGTGGTGCTTGTGTGGAGCGACATCTCATTTGATGGGAAAGCGTGTATTAGGAGTAGCGTGAGGGCATACTATGCACATCCAAGCAGGACATCCATTAAATTGATTGATTGAAAAGTTTATTAACAGATTGCAGAATGGGTACAGTACAGTACAGCTCAATACACACAATTGCTAAGGGGATGCAGACCAGAGAAAGACTTTCGTCTTGTTTACATCAGGGTCCCCCATTTTATATACATTTGACATAGAAACTGTACATTGGAGGAGGTTGGGTAGGTGGGGTGGGGTTGGGTGGGTGGGGCTGTACATTGGAGGTGGGTGGGGGGACGACACTGTACACTGTACATTGGAATACTGACAAAGCCATACTTGGTCTTTACTGTACAACTGGGTTAGGACATTTGTAGGGGCCAGTTTCGAATTGCAGTCTCCCGTAGGTGTTCTTTGAGAGTGTTTTTGAAAGTGCTGTGTACATTTCGAGGCAGTAATTCTGGTAACGTTTTGCATGTGTTTACTCAACAGCATTGACTGCTCCCTTTGGGCCACTGGCCAAGATTGCAATTAGGGACAGAGTTTGACAGTTATTATTAATTACAGAATGATGAGGCAGGAAATGACAGACAACCTTCTCTTCCTTAGGAGCCACGCCCTCTTATGTACTTACTGTGATTAAGCTGACATACAGACTAAAGCTTGGAATGGTACTAAGCACCCGTAAACACACGCCTAGACACTCAAACATGCAGTGGCACACATGTCCATAGGGCAGACATGTACTGTTATGCATGCACACACACACACAGGTACACAAACATGCATGCCAAGGCAAATAGTTTCCTTTAGATCAGTACTATACACAGATAGACAATAGTAATGGCACACAGGCTTGGGGGTAGGGCTGCATGATTAATAAAAAGAAATCACGATCTCGATTCATAGACCTATGCCATCTAATTTCAAAATTATGACGATTTTTTATTAAAATTTTTTTTTAACTTAACTTTTTAAAATGATGACAAAATTAGAATCGTGTGAGAGAATCGTGATCTCAATTCTTAAGAGAGAAAAATCGTGATTCACATTTTAGCAAGAATCGTGCAGCCCTACTTGGGGGTGAGCAATATTATCAGTAAAGATCTGTTTTGGTCTCCGGAATGCAAACTGGTGAGGAGTGCACTGCAAATACCAAGGTTACTGTACCAGTAGCACTGGTGCCCTAACACTGGCCCAGAGTTCGGCAAGACAGCATTATATCAAGGACCCAAGGGAGCCCATGTTAATAAATAACTGGTTTCATGTGGAAATATTAGATGGTATCCAAAGACACATGGCAAGTTATATTAGTATCAGCAGTTTGCGTTACTCAAAGCCTAATAAATCAAACCTGTGCACAGAAGAACCACATTAGTCTGTTTAGATTCTTTCTTGGACAACCCATGTGTTCGCATTTGTGAAGTTAATCTAAATCACTTGGGTCTGTGAATGTGATGACGTCACAAGAAACTACTCAACCTCGCCTGTCTTTAATTATGAGTGAACGCAACACTCTTAACTTACCATCTTTAGATAATAAAGTTTGAAAACATTGTTACTCTGAAAACGTAAAACAAGTGATTGATATGGTTCTTCGTCTGAAGGTTTCATCCAGGAAGCTCTTTACAGCTCCAGGGAGAATGGGACATTTATTTCGTCTTTGGTTTTCAAAATAATAAAAGGACAATAGCTCTCATCTATAAATATATCTGTGTTTGTGTTTTTAGTAGCAAAGCTCACAAGGTTGGTAATAGACCAAAACAAGTTTTACACTTAACACATTTCTGTAAGCATCAGGTTTTCAATATTGGTGAAGACCCCTAGGCTCTGCCTCTGCATCTTCTGACCACCTCAGACCTACTCCTATTCGAGCTCCGGGAGGGTCATCAAAGAGAAGTCGCCTATTCTCAGTCCTTGCCCCACAATGGTGGAATGAACTACCCACCCCAGTTAGGACAGCCGAAACCTGTCCAATCTTTCGCTGTCGACTAAAGACGCACTTCTTCAACAATTATCTGAAAAAAAATTTAAATAAAAATCGAACCCTAACTAACCTTACTGTCATGCACTTGTCCTAATTAACTAACCTACAGTACACTGTCACACGCAACACTTTGATGAACATTGTTACTCAGCTGATAGAGTTGTACCCTTCCTGATGACTTGTCGTACAGAACTTGTAAGTCGCTTTGGATAAGAGCGTCAGCTAAATGACTAAATGTAAATCTCTCCACTAGGTCTCTGCAAACAGCTACCTCTAGCACTACCTAGTGTAGAAATCACAGTGAATTGAATGTGACACCTGAACCCACAACGGTTAATGGATTCTCTCTAAAAATAAGAAATGGCCCACTCTACTGTGTAATATCACTACAGGGTTTCCCATTAATTACCTAGACTGTGGCGGCCCGCTAATTAGTCCCGCCACAGTTGTATAATGAACCAATCTTTTTTTTTTTACTATATTTTTTTTAAATATAAAGTTTGCCAATAGGGATGTATCAGTAGTATTGGCAGTGGTAGTAGTCGTAATAGTAATCCACTATATCTTTTTTATTTTCTAAAAAATAAACCAGTTCAACACAGGTAACCACTTTTGCTTAATTTCTTTGATGGCTCAAATGTATGCTCTAGTCCAGTGGTTCCCAAACCTCTCCTCGAGACACCCCAGCCGTTCAATGTATTTGTTAAATTCCACCACCAGCACACCTTGATTCAACTAATAAAGGGCTAGTTAAGTTGAATCAGGTGTGCTGGTGGTGGAATTTAACAAATACATTGAACGGCTGGGGTGCTTCGAGGAGAGGATTGGGAAGCACTAGTCTAGTCGATTTTGTGTTTTTAGCACAAAGTTCATCATAGATCTAGCCTCTTTATTTTGCTCTCAAAGTGCACCAGATTGATGCATTTAACTTTCAAATGTACACACAAAAAAAAGTTCCAGGGGGGCATGCCCCCGGACCCCCCTAGAGGGTTGGAGGTTCACCCCCCATAGTCTCTGAAAATCCTGTAGGAAACACTGCACTATCAATACATGTTAACGTCATATACTGTATAACATCACTATCAATACATGTTAACGTCATAGATTTACTCTTGTGAGTGATAAAATTTTTTTAACATGTTTATCACAGTATATAAAAATGTAATTGTGGAAAAACAATGTTCACATTGAGAAGATAATAGTCCCGTTATTACAAAAGATGAATATTTTTTATTATAAACAAATAATATAACAATTGTCATGATGTTTTCTCACATCTCCATAGTGTCATAAAACAAATTCAGTATAATTGAGATCAAAGTCCATAAAAAAATATAAGAAAAAAACATCTTGTGGTGCAGATCAATGTAGTCGCTTAAAAATGAGTGCCGTTACACTGTTGCCCGTCTTCCCACCAAACTGAAAACGGGGTGTGGGTAACTCCTGAACAAACACGAACCCTATATGACAACAGAGAAGAGTTTGAGAAGGTTAATACATGAGGAATATGCAGGCTATACAAGATCTTAATATCCTTAACATGCCTGGACTCTTATCTCTCTGGCCCTGGCTAGAGCGGTTTTGAAACATTTGTGAGGCGATATCCACCACATCTACCATCTCTGGTGCATCTCTGAGCCTGGAAGAGATAGGCGTGTGACAGATGAGGTCTCATGGCCATGGCCCCCTGGAGCCTCTCCAGAGTCCTGACATCCACTGAGAGGGCTTGACAGCTAATGGAAGCTTGCCCAAATACAGGCTTCACAAGGCTGCTTTTGTTGCCGCCAGCACCTTGACAGCCGCCAGAGAACTGTCTTGGCCTGTGCTATGGTGTCTGTGTTTTGATTTGAGGTCAGACGGGGGCGCAAACTTTTCAAACAAAGATTTTACATGCCAGACAGACGCCATTGTGTTCGCTGCGAATGAGCACGTACCGGTAGGTCTCACTCGAGTCATGAGGCCTCTGAACCGACGCAATGTTGCAACGCAATGTCAAAAGCATCCGTTAATTGACACTGATCATACAGCCAATGCCAATGAGACAATGCCACGCTAGCAGTATAGTCGTCTCATCGTCACGCCACAGAGATGTCGTGTTCCAGACCTCACCTTCACCGAACCTCTGCAGCAGCTGCTCCTTGGTCCAGTTGCACGACGTCACAACGAAGAAGCCTTCCTCCTTCAGCGCATCTCTCAGGGCTTCGACATATCGTGCCTTGCCCTCCTCCGTGTTGTTTGGGTTCAGGCTTATGGCATCAAATGTTCCCTTGTCTATGCAAACATCAAAACCCCTCAGCTCCTCGGAGGAGCTCAAGAAATCCACCTCCTGAAATTAAGAGAAAGTGGAAGTGATTGAGAGCACAGGTGATAATTTGTCTGTTGAAGGTGCTGTAAGTGGTATTTCTTTGTTCAAATAAGTGTTAAATAGCTCTACAGTCCGATAGCCATCACCGATATAGAGTGTCTGGTCAGTAACATGGGTCTCCCAGTCCCTCAGCTCTGCAGTAAACGGACATTTCCTTTTTTTCTGGTATCCCATTCCACTTTATCCAATCAGGAGAGAGAACCCTAGATATTTCTACTTATTTCAAGAAATCTTGCCAAGCCAGATTTGCTTACTGCACTGGCAGATTATTTTACCTGTTTAAAGCACATAATAATTGTTTAAAACTAGTTTTTATTTCTTATTTTTATCAGACCGTGTGGAGTTCTCTCTCCTGATTGGATAAAGTGTATTTTCTGTTGACTGCAGAGAGGAGGGACTGGGAGACCCATGTTACTGACTAGAGTAGACACTCTATGATGATGGCTGTCGCCTGTCGGAATGTAGAGCCATTATTTCAACATGTAGATGTAGACTACTTATAAATACCACGGCACCTTTATTGTAAATATACATACAAGGCTTTTTATTCCATCTGCCTCTTTAGATGTACCGTGGCCTACATGGTAACAGAAGCTAACCAACGCAAGAAGCTTTTCCGCATCACACAAGCCAATTTGTGTAAAAACCTCATACCCTGAAACATTAAAGCCACATGACAAAACGTGGACTTCACTACGTACAACAGAGTGGTGAGGCTGCAATTTCACTCAAGAGCTCCATGCATACGGTAGTTGGAACGAGTGAGGTCGATTTGGTGGCGATAAAACCAAAGTGTGGTAAGATGTTGCAGGATGGTTATCATGAGAACCACGACAGTTGTGGTACGAAAATGTCATGTTGAAATATCATTGCAGTAGAACTTGCAACATAGGTTTTAAAGTCAAATATCTCCCATTGGTATGACCACTAATAAACCAACCTCCTCATATCTACAGTATTTCTGAGCTTGAGTTTCTGGTGCTTCTCATTCACACAAATAGATTTTTGTATTAATAAAATTAATTTAAAATAAAATCCCTATCTTGCTCCATCTGTGATACATATATATATAGGGGTGGGTAATGTGTCAAAACAATGGCACAAATAGCTGGTGGAAATGGAGAGACGGAGCTGGAATAAGCCGTGGAGCGACTCTGGAGAGGAAGACCTCCTGTGGTCGCGCTCTCATCCTGTGCCTGTGGTTGAAAAACTCCTCGCATTCCCAAAGATTCCATTGAAAGCTGCACTTGTGCACAAACACACACACACATAAAGTATTCTAGTGTTCTGCTGCTCCGAAGATATGGAGTGAGATGCCAACATACCATCTGACACACACACACACAAACACCCCCCCCTACCCACGCTACAGCCACTGCCAAACTAAGGTCAATATTGACTTCGACATCAAGCCCTCTCCCTAAGCCAGGCACCCGCCTACAGAAGCTGTACAGTCAGTATGTGTGTACATCACTTATAGCCTATACGCCGCTGTACGAGCGCCACGCGGGAAAGAGGAAAGCTCACTCATCCTCCACCATACTTCATGTACACCTGAGGGGCATTTAAGCCTGTTTTTCTTGCACGCATGTTTCAGCAGATGTGGTAAAGTCCTGTCAACTCACTCAAGGCTTGAGGTGGTCAACTCTAAATACTGGGCACGGTTCCAGCCATTTCATCGGTCCACCACCACCCCGTGGGATAAACACAGTAGAGTCTGCCCCCCCCCCCCCCCCCCTCATCACTACAGCTGCAGGCCAGGTTATGCCTGCTAGCCGCTGAAAGCAAGATTGTATCACCAGCATTTAGAGGATGGAGGGAATTACTGCAGAGCTCCTCATCAATGGGTGATTTGTCCACGGTCTGGGATATACAGTGTAGGGACATGGGATATAACTGTGGGAAATGCTGATATGCAGTACGAGTTCATGTGAGAAGTGCAACCAATGTTTCTTAACTAAACAGAGATATTATTATCCTCCCTCATCAATCAATCATATTATTAATCGTTTTCTGCCCGAGACTCAGCGGGTGACTTACCACATGGTCCTTCATAATCTGTTAACACATCTTGAACGGCCCTATAGCACCACCATCTGTCAGCTGTGCTGTGCTGCTTTCATCATGGTCCCAAGGCCATCACCCCCACACACAATCCACATGACTTTCAAGTCACTGGTGGAAAAATAAATTTTGTACCACTTTATTTTTTTTTGATCCACTTTTTCTCCCATTTTTCTATATTTTCTCCCATCCCAATTTCGTATCATCCAATTCAACCCTCCCCTGTCACGAACGCTGTTTCTTGCCTCCCACAAGCCGGCTGCAATGTGGACTAAGTCATACATAGCACAAGTCCCCTCCGGTACTTGAGGTAACAGCAGTCGCATCTTTTCACCTGCGCAGCTCGATCTCTCAGTGTCGAGGAGTAACGCGTGGGAGGCTCACGCTGCCCCCGACACTTCCTGATTCTACTGCGCAGGCGCACCAACCGACTTGTAGGAGTCGCTTGTTCACAACGTTCGATCCCCACCCTTCAGTTTTCCCTCCCCGTAATACGGCCAATGTGTATTACTGCGGACGACCAGCTAAACTGAAAACAATGTGGAGAGCTGGATTCGAACACGCAAATCCTAGCGTCTCCACACTGGTGGCGAGTGCCTTGCCCACTACACCACCTAGCCGCCCATTTTTTGTACCACTTTATATACATCAGACCGGCAACACATCTCTATTTTGGTCGTGCCACGCCCCCCTTTTGCGGGAAAACTCAGGGAAATAGACTGGGATTAGATGGTATTTGCTCACAAACTACAACTTTATGACAAGACACATGGATATAAATAACACTGAAGACCGTTGTTGCCCAGAAATAGTTATTAGGTCTTAGTTTTAGGTCACTTGGAGATTCATTAGCATAATATTAAAATGTCCAGGTAGGGAAATGAGGAAATATCCTGCAGGGAAATAGACATGCCTGAAAACAGATCAAACATAAATTTTCACAATGGTGTGAACGCTCAATGGTGGCCAGTGTTGGAAAGTAATTGCCTTGACTTAACTTTGCACGAACAAAACAAACCGTTCAAACAATGCAGGTATTGTGCAGGTATCGTCACTTCACATATGGCCCTGTGGCATATACTGTACCTGACACATGTTCAGCCACTTCTTGTACAAACAAGTATCATAAGAAACTATTTTGATCAAAATATGGTGGTCATTGTTATCGTTAACCGATTCGCGGCCAAAAAAGCTTGTTTTTGTTTTTATTCCATTTTAATATCCCGGATGTTGTCACAGAGCTGTATTTTGGCTGGAAAAGGCATATTGGGACTCCGAAAGTGCAGTACCGGCCAGATCCTGGTATTGGCGCTGTCTCGAGAATGCAGTTTCCCCTGTTGCAGACCTGGTGTCACTTTTTTTTCGCTCCGGGTTAGCTTTTCTGTTAGCCTAAAGCTATGGCTTCACCAGATCGCCTGGAATACTTTTTGCGACGCCGAATTCAGTATGCAGTAAAGGAATATAGCATCAGCCAATGGACATATCGATCTACCAGATGGCGTTCAAATAACTGGGAAATTCTTTTTGGAATCCAACCGGCCACAGGTAAGAGCGATTTGACATCAATTTCAGTCTGATCGGGCCTTGTTCTCATACCCATCCACCCGGTCAGCATATGATGTTGCAATAACGAATGCCGTTATTGGTAATCATAATCAATAATCAGGAACGACTTCCCCCGCCCCCTTTCATGCATCCATGGTGGAACAAACATGATACTGATCATATGCATTTAGATTTTTAACTCTAGCTTGTGTAGGGCCGAAACGCCAATCGATTTAACGTTATTAGCTTAGCGCCCTATAACTAGCTTTGCAGGAATTACCCCTAACCATTCCGGTATATAGTTCATATTCACGACACTATAAAACGGGAACGTATTGATGAAAAAATTATTTCTTTATGGCATATTGAAGGGAAGGTTTACTGTCAATTGACAATGACAATGGACACATAGCAATAATATAAAATATAGATTTAGCTCTACAAACAACCTCACGCACAGTGAAAACTTGTAATGAAAAGCTGGCCTCAAGCTGGCCTCATAGTCTAATCCCAATGGCCCCGAATGTGTTAGCAGTGCTGTATAAAATTCAAACACAAAACAAACAAACAAAAACTGCTTCACTATTATTGAAGTAATTGCATAATAATATTATAATTTCTTTGCACAAAATGTATCAATATTGGCTGGAATGTGCCGTGAACCCACCTTTATGGTCACATGGGTCAAGCCTTCGGTCTGCAGGACACTTCGGGCCAGTTCTATAGATGCTGCAGAATAATCTATTCCCAGAAGATTCCTATATCCGTGTTTAGCCTTGGCATAAAGAAAAAGGAAAAAGAGAATCATATAGCAAAATTCACTTTTCAAAGAAATGGCAATTTGTTGGATTTATTTGTACTCCATTCCTACCAGTTCAACTAACAGTACTCCATTCCCGGTGCCGATATCCAGTATGGCTGCATCTTTCGGGATCTTAGTTTTGTCCATCCATCGGAGCACACGGCCCATGCTTTCCTCACCAAACCTTGCAAGATAGTAATGGAAATTCGGTAGGTTATATGAGTCATGGTTACTTGCTGGGGACTCGCAGTGGTTTGCTTGTTGGGACTGTGTGGCCATGCCGGCTCTACTGATACGCAGTGTCTTATGATGGTTATTTATGATGCCGCCAAGCTATGTTCAGTGCACATTCGGGCCGTGGAAAGGACTGTGTGCGTGCAAGACAAGGCCTAATTGATTGTGTTACTGTATTGGGTTGGGAGTTGTATTTGTGTTGGGTCTGTTTGATATTGTGGTAAGCCACCACAAATAAATCGAATGTATGGTCCCTGTCTCTGGATTATTTACAAAATTCTGGTCCTCACCTACAAAGCCCTTCACCAACTGTGTTACATCTGTGTGGTGTCTGAATCACTACCATAGCCCCTTATTGTAAAGGGACTGAGTTCTAGAAAAGGACTATATAAAACAAATAATAATAAATAAATAAAAATGTATTATTAGTATTATCGTTATTACCGTAATTCCTCTAATAGTAACCGGGTCTCAAATACAAGCCGGGTCTCTATTAATGGCCAGGTGCGCTCTTGAGCTAAGCAATTATAAGCCAACCTCCTAATACAAGCCGGGTTACTAATATACTGAGCTGCATACTGAGCTAGTTACTTGATTTCACTTTGAAAACGTTGAAATGACCAGTGACCACCTGTAATTGCACTGTTTACTATTTCATACAGTACTTGGTTTCAATAAATGAACCCAGTACATTTTACTGGGTTCAAACTGACACAAAATGTTGATTTATTCATTATGATCCGTTTGAAAATTTGAAATATAGGCCTCCCTCTTATACAGGCCTCCTCCTAATACAAGCCTGGTACCCGCTACAGTTGAAACAAATACAAGCCGGGGTTACTATTAGAGGAATTACGGTATTAATAAAGAAGGGCATGCATCTCCTTCAAACAAGATTAGAATGTGACCATCTACTTTAGTCTACTGCTAAAGGCACACAACACTACTTTTAGATCTGGTGATGCGTGAACCTGAAATGGGGAATCAAGCAGGCCAAGCACAGAAACAAGTTAAGAATTTAAGTGCACTTCAACAACTCCGACCCCTGACGCATGTGGCAGGGCTATTAAAAGGACTGTCCGGCCTGTGAGGCAGTGGTCACCTGAGGCTGCTGATATGGTCAGCGATTGTCTGGAGCTTACTTACTGACTGGTCTGTTTTTAGTGAAGCATGTGATTATTTGGATGAATTTACTGACACAATTAGGGCTGCACGATTTTCGGAAATAATCTAATTGCGATTTTTCTGACAGATATTGCGATTGCGATTAAATTTGCGATTATAATTTGTAAAAAATTAAGCAGCCCCACAGAGGTTTATTGTAAAATGCGACTTGCATCTGGCCTACGCGTGGGTCTTTTCGGGACACCGAGCCTGAAAATGTTTCTTTTTACCTGGGAATCGATACCGGTACCCAACGGTACCTTTTTTTCTGTATTTTACTCTCCCTCTCTGAAGTCTAAACTTCACAACACACAATCTAAAACCCCTTACCTCCCTCTCCCAAACCGATCTTGTATCTCAATGGGACTTCCTGGTTAAACAATTATTTTTTTAAGTTTAAAAAAATAATAATAAATTGCGTTTTTTTTTTTTGTGATTTGATAATTGCATCATTCCAAATCGCGATTTCAATTTAAAATCGATTAATCGTGCAGCCCTAGACACAATATCCTCATACATCAACTTCTCGGAAGACATGTGTATTCCATCAAAGATGGTGACTGTCTATGACTCTATGGCAATAATAAGCCATGGTTTAATAAAGAGGTTAAAAGGCTCTGGGTTAAGAAGAATCAGGATTTTAAAAGTGGAGATGTAGATCTCTATAAGATTGCCAGGTATGAATTTGAACGAAGCGTGAAAACAGCTAAGGCTAAGTACAGAGATAGTCTTGAGGACAAATTGAAAGCTTGGGACAGAAAAGGGGTTTGGCAGGGTCTACATATGATTATTGGGTTCAAGAATAAACAGTCAGCTCAGGATGTGGATCCTCTACTCCCTGATAAGCTAAATGAATTTTATTGCAGATTTGATGTACACTCAGGTGATCAACCTAGGGTAGCTGATAGAGTGGGGTCTGTAACCCCCCCCCCCCCTTTGTAGTCAAGGAGCACTAAGTTAGAGCCTTACTCCGAAAAAAAAAATTTAGGAAGGAATGTTATAATTTATTTTTCTTTTCTTTTTTTTTTATAAATGGAAATGTATTCTTGAAACATGCAAACGTTCAAACGCACACACTAATAAGCATTGGAGGCTTTTAACCAGGGCCGGACTGGGGAAATCATTCAGGCCAGGAAATATAGCCCCAGTCAAGCCACTTTTTAAGCGGGGGGTCTGGGGGTCCCAGGCTAGCATGTGTCAATGATTAGCAACAACACTGATTTAGATGGATTTTTAGGGTCCCGCCTCCACCAATCACATGCGGCTCCCTTTGTGTGTGTGTGCGTGAGTGAGAGAGAGAGAGATAGAGATAGTTCTCCAACTTGTGTGAGTTGCAGTGATCTCCTGGTTGTTCCCCACCTAGGTTATCTAACTATTGCACCGCTGCAACTAGAAACACTGGCCTGGCCCTGCTTCTAAGTTCAGTGGCCTGACTGCATAAATCTTTTTTTTTGGAATTATTTTATTTATTTATTATACATTTTTTAATCACCTGGCGACCCCCCCCCTGCGACCCCCTTAGGGTTTGCGACCCCCACTTTGGGAACCACTGCTATAGAGGATGCTGTATCTATGTGTTTACACACCATCCTGCAGCACCTGGAGCCCTCCGCCACTTATGTACGCATTTTGTTTATTATTTCAGTTCAGCGTTTAACACATTGAGTGCCACGCCCCTTTGACCATATATGGGCTAGAGTGCGAATAAGGAAGTCAATGGGAGGTCGGGGAAATTTGCGAAGGCTTAAACTATATCTTAAATTATGGCTATGGGTCTAAAACACCCCTCGCTTATCATCAATGACTTGCTTGCAGTCAACATGTATGAAACGGATTGTTTTTTCATTGGTACATTTCCGTTTTATACTGTTTTGAATACGAGTATAGTTTTGGTTTTGGAGAGTTCTAGTAATTCCAGAGAAATTCCACGATAATAGCTCTTTAGTGGAATACACAAAACACGTTGTAATTTTTCGGCTGATTTATGAATAGTTTTCAAATAAACGCTAGATTATCGATAGTATATGTGTACTTATGCACGCTAGAGAAGCGGGCTGAAAAATCTATTATCCATGACCTGGTCAGCGCTAACGTCATACACACACACACAGACATGCTGCGATGGCTGAGAAAAAAACATCTGATTAACCCAATACTGGTAAAATAAGAGTCCTTACCTCACATCAGATGTTCTGCAAAAAGATTAATCCAATTCCTGATCGCCATTCCAAATATTGATCGTGTTTATTGATCCAACGTTATAGTCCAAAACACATAATCGAAAGCTGCTCCCAGCCTCCCCAGTAAATGTGGTAACAGATACTGCTTGCCAGAGAAGGGAAAACCCCAGACCAGACTTTTTTTCTGATGCACATGCCCACCCAATCCAATCCAATGATGTGCAATACCATCCGGGAGACGATAGGCGGCGGTATTTGCCCTTTTCGCGCTCAGACCCATTCCCAATGATAACGTCAGGCTGGATGGATGAAAAATGAATGGATATTGCTAATAAAACGGAAACGGAAAAAAAACGAGAAAACTCGTCATTGGCACTCAACGCATGGCGAGTTAGCAAGACTAATCTCGTCATTGGCACTCAATGTGTTAACATGATTGTGCCTTTTAAACTATTTGAAAAACTTAAATTGCTAGGAATCGATGACTGTGCTATTTTATTCTAGATTTTCTCTCAGATAGAGAACAAGTGGTTAAAATAATAACTTTATTTGTATAGCACTTTTCATACAGAAGTTGCAGTTCAAAGTGCTTCACAACAGTAAAAAAAATACAGGCATAAGCGAGCATGAAAAAGATAGAGGTAAATCACAGTGTTTCACATTAGGATCAAAATAGGTAATATGTTCTCTAGATCCGGCTACTTGAACACCAGGGCTGTGTTCTCTCTCCTCTGCGCTACATTCTGCCCTCTCCCACCTGGATGACAGCAACACCCATGTGAGAATGCCGTTCATCGACTTTCAGTTCAGCATTCAACACCATCATCCCCTCAAAACTCATCTCCAAACGTGGTGACATCGTGGAAACCATGGACCTCAACATCAACCCTCCGTCTGCAACTGGATACTGGACTTCCTAACCAACAGACCCCAGTATGTTAAGTTAGACGATCTCCAACCACAGGCATTCCCACAGGGCTGTGTGCTGAGCCCTCTCCTCTACTCCATCTTCACCCACGGCCACGACTGCACTCCTGTACATGGCACCACCAACACCATCAAGTTTGCAGATGACACAGTGGTGGGTCTCAAAACAACGATGAGTCTGCCTAAGGGGAGGAGGTCCAGCACCTAGCGGTGTGGTGCGCCAACAACAACCTGGCCCTCAACACCAAGGAGCTTATCGTGGACTTCAGGAAGACCAGAGGTGGCACCGTGGCATGCACGCCCCCATCCATATCAATGGAACAGAGGTTGAGCATGTCTCCAACCTCAAATTCCTGGGTGTTCACATCTCCGAGGACCTCTCTCGGACCCTCAACACCTTGACACTGCTCAAGAAAGCTCCCCAGCATATCTTCTTCCTGAGGAGATTGAGGAAAGCCCACCCGTCTCCTCAGATTCTGGTGAACTTCTACCGGTGGGCCATAGAAAGCATATCACAGTCTTGTATCGCGCTCGCTGCCTGCCTCTCTCTCTTGCAGGGGAAGGAGTCCAGCTGAGTACCTGAGCACCGCATACCAGTCCCCCAGATGTTCCTCCAGGGCCCTCGTCCGCCATCCATCCATCCCTCTCCATCCACCTCTATCCATTCTTCCATACCTCCTTCCTAGCTGGGTTGTCAATAAAAAAATATAAACAAATAAACCCGTTCCGTCCTTAGATTACAAGTCAGTTTTGGGAAAGTTATGTGAACACAGAAGAGCAGAGCTTGTGATAATGGCTACAGTGGCTACTTTTGAGTTTTATATTTGCTAAGATATTGTGTGAGCAAAAAAGAAAAGAAAATTAATTGTATGAAGTATAGTTAATTTACTCATATAGTATGTACATCCTCTGGCCTGTTTGTAGAACTGCCCTGTGTTGTTGCCAAAGCTAAACCATATTGATATGAAGTCTAATGGGAACATGAGAGGATGCCATCAGTATAATGCACTACTGAGTTATTTGCTGCTATGTTTCAATATTATAATAACAATAAGAAGAAGAAGAATCATTATAATAATAATAATAATAATAATAATAATAATAATAATAATAATAATAATAATAATAATAATAATAATAATAATAATAATAATAATAATAATAATAAGTCGCAATACTCCAATTCAGCCACTGAGTGGGTGGTGCTGCCCTCACAGCGCGGCCCTGAGACCGTTCTCCGAGTCTGCAGCTAGATTGCCTGTCACCCCAAAGACATACTATTTGCTCTTCTTCCCTCTGGGAACAGCTTCTTCCCCTCAGCTGTCATCTCACTGAACTCTGTACCACGCCGACAGACCCCATCTCTCTCTTTTTTATGAAGCACAATCTCAGGAGGGTCTGTACAGAACCAAGCATTTCACTACAATGTACCTTATATGTGACAAATAAAACAAAACTTGAACTTGAAACTCTCCATATCGTACAAACTCTGAACTCCATTGCCTATACTCTGTTGCCCACACTGTTCAAACTGTGAACTCTGAAGCCTATACTAAATGTATACCCATCTACAGGGTGCGATCCACGGGGGAGCTGGGTGAGCCATGGCTCCCTTAGATCAGACATCAGTTCTCAAGTTTCTCAAGTTTCTTTAATAGTTGTCATACAGAAGTACAGAATACTTTCATACAAAATGCTTCTTACTGTTACGCTCCAGAGACTGTGCTAGACAAGATAGTATCAAATAACATAGTATAGCATGTAAATTAGAAGTAGAAAATGAGGTCACAGTGTTCAGTATAGACATATGTACTCCCCTGAAAACATGATTTGTGATTTTTGGGGGGGTCTCTAAATTACTGAAAATAAATGCTACTTTTGCCATGCATTTCTCATTTTTCTGTAATTTTCTGTATCATCATCGTGTATAATAATAAACGTAAGCTATTTTGGATGTATGATTAATGATTTGTGCACTAATTCACACACGTATTATGGCAACATGCATGCTATTCTTGCAATTACCATTCGGAGCGCGGCGGCGCTGCAGCCTGCACGCACGGCACAAATCAAACTTGACCCGCACGTTGTAACCTGTGACTTGTTGACTTGACAGTGATAGTTTTGACAGGTAAATAAGGTCATTCAGGAATGGATAATTTTGGTTTCACGATGAAAGTGAAGCAGTCAATGGACTTGAGTTGACAGAGCAGCAGGAGGCGGGATCATCTACAGGCGACACCGTTACACCTGCTGCTGCTGCGGTGGTGGGGACTGCTGGCAGAAGAATTCGAGGAAGAGTCGAATTTTGCAGAACACCGGCGCCTGCTGCGGTCGTATCAGAACAGGAGTCTGAGAGATAATCACGAGATACTTGTAGAAATAATTGTAGACAGTGTTGGATCTATCATCTATCTAACTAAATGGATACTTTTTTTTATCATGGAATGTGCTGTGCAGACGGCCGGACCACAACTACATCAACAAGTGAGTTGTCTTATGTGTTCTGTAGTTATTGAAACTGATTGAATATATGACAGGATTCAAGAGGTTTATTTGTCACATACATACATACACAACACAAGGCCTACTAAAGGCTACAGTAACGTCTGCGATCACAGTCCGACTCCTCCCTGCTTCACTGCCTAATACTGTAATCATAACTACCTACCTCAACCCTATAGTTCCAAAATATTTCTTCTATTGAACCACAATCCAAAAGCATCCAAAATTAAACAAAGCCTCCAATTGGCTCACAAAGCACACGCGACACACATAACGGAGCACAGTAAGGTATCAGAAAATGTAGATACTGATATAAGACTGTATGATAGGCAGCCATGTACAATAACACTGTATACCAAATATATATGTATATTATTTATCTATAACCATATGAACATATCTGCATATATTCCTGTTTACATATCCATTCTGTGCACTGTACATGCTGTAATATATATATATATATCCCATACCTACTTGTATTAGTTTAGTTATACCGCTGGCCAGTATGGCTTACTAACATAGTATATTTATATTACTGTACATAATGATCCTGACACTGTACTATAACATATTTACTCAGTAGCTATGTTATATATATATTCCATTTAATCAATTGTTACACTGACTGTATATTACTGTATGTACACTGTATATTACACACCTGTCCAGCTGTCCTGTATAATATGATTCACTGGTAACATGCACTATGGTTAGATGCCAACTTATTTTCGTTGTACTGTACTTGTGCTGTACGACGACAATACATTTTATATGTATTTTATTATATACGATATATAGAGGCTGTACTCCTTACCATATCTCACCCACGTCACCGATGTCTTTAAATGTCTCCAGTTCCCTTTGATATGCATCGTCCCAGCTGAAAAAGAGGCCAGTGAGAACAGAACATACCGGTAAATAAAATGCTTCAGTGAATTAGCTTAGCCATGTTTGTCACAACAACAGTGCAAGTTGCAACAATGTTACAAACTGCTTGCTGTTAGCTGTTGCGGCCTGACCATAACATGCTACAAAAACAGATCCATAAAAACGTGCTGCTCCTTTTTTATGGCATTTGTCGTCAACACAACACGTACTATTCCTTTGTCCCGAGGTTTGAAGGTGCAAAATCATCTTCTGAGCCCCT
>NC_140173.1:127529510-127707010 GCF_963971535.1 Notolepis coatsorum
TGCTTGGGAATAGTCGGGACGCGGATGGCGTGTGCCATGATACATTAAGGGATTATGAAGTGAAGGTTGGGTAGCGGAGGAATTTAGAACAGTGATTAATCTTGAACTATGTGCGCATTCAACTGTTTTATCGCACACCTACCGGCCAATCAGAAAAGAGTATTCACACACAGGCCATGGTATAATCATGTTTAATAACCGGAGGAATAGTTCTCAGGGAAGAGAATAAGAGAGAACATAATCTGCTGACTCTACAGAAGGGAACCATTTAGCTTAGGAGAAAGTGAACACAAACTGCAGGTCATGCACGGTTGTTGTCATGGTGGCGGAGCGGGATTTAAAACAACCTCAGAGAAGTTAAATGTTTGTGTCGTCAATTGAACCAACTTCATCATCGCTTGACGCTGTTTATGATGATAATCTGTGGTGGAGCATCTGGTAAACATGGTGTGATTAGGCTCGAGAGAAGCAGGTCACTGATTAAGTAAATCCAGTGTTAATTAAAGGAACACGCCAACATTATGGGAAATGCGACTCCAGAGTCAGACAAGAAGAAAGATACCAATTTCCTCTCTCTGTGTGTGTTCAGTAGAAAGCTATCCGGCTGCAAGCTAGCCTAGCTTAGCACAAATTAATGGAAGCAGATACGGACCACTAGCCTAGCTTAAAACGATTAATTTGTGCTAAGATAGGCTTGCTTGCAGACAGATAGCTTTCTACTGAACGCACAGAGAAATTGACCTCCATCTTCTTGTCTGACTCTGGAGAAGACAGTAAGCGCATTTTCCATAATGTTAGCATGTTCCTGTGTCAAAGTAAATAACTATAATACATTTAATTTAAATAAAATGTCCATTCTCTGCATACAGGAGTTCTGGTGGGCTGTGATCACATGCTAGCAAGGTCCATATACTGTCGTTCTAGAAATGGGGATTGCTACCACCACATCATCAATGGTCACAGGAGTACAGCAGCATACAAACCTATGAACAGAGGCTACGCTCGACACAACAGTAAGGTAAAGAATCGCTCTAGACCAAGTAAAAACACCAGTGCATCATAAAACCAGAAAATTAGTCATTCAAATGTTTCAACTGCGCTATTTCTGGTCTTTCCGGGGTCGTCTGCTGATCTTATGGCTTTCCCTCCACTTCCTCTCAGCTTATGTACACTAAGGAAGCTTTAATACGCTGCAGAAGTTCAATCAAAGGAAGGCAAAGTCAGTTTCAACAGTGAAGACAGTGCCAGTAAATTCTGCCATTTCACAACACCACCACCACCAACAGCCTAGATGGCTATCTGTTCAGGTGTCTTGAATCGGGTTAGGCATTTACACACCAGGTACCAGCGGTGCATGACTTTACTTGGTTTAGACTGCATCCGAAATAGAAACCAGTGTGCCAGGCCGCTGTCACGTCACGTACACAAAGGATATCTATCAAGAGTCCGTGGGTTCGGCAGCACACCTACAGAACACGGCCACAGTTGGCCCTAGCGAATCTAGCCAAGGGTTTCAACACAGGAACCTATTGAAGCACTTGGCAGAAAGGGTCCCTTCCCCATCCAAAACCCATCCTTTGGGCTGTTTGTCTAAAGAAAATCCCCATTCTCTCATGCTGGTGGGCGGTAATGATTGTTTCGTGGGCAGACAAGCAATGCACGTGGGCTATTGTGATGACCTGGCAAGAATGTCCACAAAAAGGGATAAAGGGACGACTTCACAAGGTTGTCCGTCGAAAACGGAGACAAAAACCCTCGGTTGGACGTCACACAGTGTTAATGTCAACACCGACAATAGAACCCACGCGGCTCCTCCCTCTGATGTTACCACCTCCGCCCCTATGCCGGAAGATGATATAGTGTGTGCGATAGCAGGGGCTGTTATTTACAGTAGCTTGTCTTTTAACATGGGGGGGTAAGCACTGTGACACCGGCTGAGCCGAAGGGAAATTGTTGACAGAGGCAACAGAGCGATCAATTACAGTTGATTCCCACGGGGATTGCATGCGACGCAGTGTGGAGGCAGGTGCACACTGTACATGAGAGGGGGATGAGTGACAGATGGAGAAAGGGAGTATTAGGGGGGTGGGGTGCCATGACAGAACAGGCTAGACAGTTATAGGGGGAGGGGTAGTTCTTACTCGTCCTACTTTCTAGGCTTAAAGTTTCGGCCTCTATACAAATAGATAGAGACAACACCAGACGACATCAATGAAGCACTGATAAAAGGAAATAACAACTGGCTATGCACTGTATTAATGTTTGGGGAATTAATGTTTAATGTTTGGGGAACATTTTTATTATTAACCTATAAGTTATCCTCCTTGACCGGCTCAGGTTTTAAATTTTGTTTACCGATCTCAAACCCTGCCCTATTTTCTTGATCCTCCAATTACAACAGTTGCTTCCCTTGGACAGCGACGGTTGTTATTGGAGGATCAGGAAAAGAGGACAGGGTTTGAGATAGGTCCATTGAAGTGGAAGAACACAATGACATACGTACATGCAAAGCATTCGTCCATAGATTGAAGTTACATGCCCGCCCCTAGGTGAGCGAGAGGTTGAGCCCTTTCTCTCCCTCTCCTCCAAATCACCAAATAGCCAATAGCGAAACACGGTTCAGATAGTAAGTAACTTAAAAAGCTAACGTATAGCGACAGGCAGTTACACAGAATGTCAGTAACTTAAAATACTTTGCGTGCATCGACCCTTCAGTAACTTCAATACTTAAACACAGCTCTGAATGTCAGTAGCTTAACTTAACCAGCACATCAGCCCTGGTTTTGGACAAATGGGAAAACGTGTTACCCTATAAACACAGGCCCAGAATGTCAGGAACATTTTATGACGTTTTCCTACCAGGAGCGTTCATACCGGGGTACCCTGTGTGTCAACGTTGTGTGGAAGTGTGACCGACTTTGATGTCAATCTAATGCTTGTGGGGACGGCTAAGTGTGAGTGAATTACTGAATCGGTGACCGTATGAATGAATTAATAAATTAATGAATGAGTAATCAAAAATAAAAATAAATTTTAAAGGAGAGAGTCACAGATAGACGACAAGAAGAGGAATGCACTCACCGACAGTTCCACAGGAGAAGAGGGTAGTCCCCCTGCTCATGGTGTGGAGCTCAGACTGACGCGAGACAGAGAAACAGAAGAGAGAGAAACATGAGGGTCAAGTGCTCCAGCGTCAGACTGTCACCCTGTTCAGCTCCAAGACATGTCAATACATAACACCAGACTGACTCATGCACTGCAACCGTGAATCTCAGTGAGAAAAGAAACACAACCCATTTGTATTTTCTTTGGGGGGGGGGGGGAGTGTATAAAACTGTTTTGTCTGCCACACACAAGCACATGCACACGCACACGCACACACACACACACACACACACACACACACACACACACACACACACCTATCCCTCTTGAGACAAGAATTGATTGTTCAGTTCCAATAGGGTGGTGTCTACGGGAAGGGGAAACAGTGATGAGATATTACCGGCTCTGAGTCACTTGCGGTCTCACACCATAACAAAACAATGTTGTGTGAAATCCTAGATACGGTTACAGCCTAGAAGGCTACGATTTATTATACAATGGCATGCAAATTTCTTGATTCTGATTGGCTGAAACAGTCAAATAAATAACGGCGTTACTAACGGCGCTACTTTTTTCAGTAACGAGTAATCTAACGGATTACTCTTCCAATCTTAATAACGCCGTTACCGTTACTGCCAAAAAATGCGGCGCGTTACTATGATTGAAGCAGTTTTTTTCATCAGACCAACTAACCAACCATCAGACCAACTAACTAGATCTCTGCGCCGAGAGGCAATACTTTTTTTAACTGTTCTTCCTTGGTTAGTGGGCAGTGCGCGAGACAAGTGCATACATGCTGACGATTGGCTGAGGTTGAGTACAACTTTATGGTAAGCCAATCAGAGGTAGAGTTGGGCAGGTGTTCGAAAGCATGCATAGTCGGACACACAACGAAAAAAACACAAGCGAGTCAGTCAACGAGAGACCACGGTCCGCGGGTCCGTGTACGTTTTGATAATAATCCAAAACAAATCCAACGAACAACACAAGCGAGTCAGTCAACGAGAGACAGGTCCATGAGCGTTTTTTGTTCACTCTTGTGTTTGTTGTGTTGCAGCGCAGGGCACTACAGTAGTGGAGGCTCTACTGCTGACAGCCTTATCAACATAGTGCTGCACTTCCTGGTTTAATAGCACAGTCTTCAGGTGCTCAGAGAGAGAGAGAGAGAACTAGAGAGATACAGAAAGAGAGTGAGACACACACGACACATCTGTTTTTTTTGTTTTATTTGCACTACAAAGAGTGTATATCTGTAGGCCTATGTCTTAATTGTCATGATTAGATTAGATGATTAGATTAGATTCTTATATCTGTATATCTGTATGTTGTGTATGTTATAAATGTCATTATGAATTGAAAATGGGGGATCCTGATGTAAACAAGACTAAAGTCTTTCTCTGGTCTGCATCCCCTTAACACTTTGAGTGCCACGGACGCTTTTTATCGTTAGTTCATGCCGCCAGTTGAATGCCAGCAACGCTATATAGCGTTTGTTTGTCGTATTTTTTTTATTAGCGATTTTAATTCATATTTCATCAATCGAGCCTCACGCTAGTGCTGCAGACTCTCTCTGAGCTCCATTGGGAAAATACCGCCCCCTATCGTCTCTCCCTGTGGTACTGCACCCATTGGATTAGACTGATGGGGGGGGGGGGGGGGGTCCAGTTTCCTCATTTAACGTTTCCGGCGAGGCATCTGAAGAGACCGAAGTGATTGCCGAGGTGCAAAACAACGTGGAATACATATTTACAGTACCCAGCGCTGAATCAATAAACGCGATCGATGTTTGGAATGGCGATCAGGAATTGGAATAATCTTTTTGGAGAACATCTGATCTGAGGTAAGCAATTTATTTTACCAGTCTTGGGGTAATCGGATCTGTTTTCACCTATATATCAGCGTTTGCCCCATGTGTGTGTGTGTGTGTGTGTGTGTGTGTGTGTGTGTGTGCTGATCAGGAAATGAGAGAATATATTTTTCAGCCCGCTTCTCTAGCGTGCATAAGTACACATATACTATCGATAATCTAGCGTTTATTTGAAAACGATTCATAAATAGGCCGAAAAAGTTTTTGTGTATTCCAGAATATTTCAGTAAATGCCGTTTATCACGGAATCTATATATTTTCCTGAAACTTTCAAGAAAACGAGGGCTTTTCAAAATGCTCTAAAACGGAAATGAACCGATTAAAAAAACAATCCGTTTCGACAAATGTTGACTGCAAAAAAGTCATTGATAAGCGACGGGCAGATTAGACACATAGCCATAATTTAAGACATAGATTATGCGTTTAGAGCGCTATCATTGAAGTGGGTGGTGGCATTCAACGATAAATAGTGCACGCCACGCTGGCAATCAAAGTGTTAACAATTGTGTGTATTGAGCTGTACTGTACTGTACCCATTCTGCAATCTGTTAATAAAAAAATTCTATTTTTTCAATGTTAGGACATTTACTGTACATTGGAGGGGGTTGGGTTAGGACATTTACAGGGGCCAGTTTAGAATTGCAGTCTCCCGTAGGTGCTCTTTGAGAGTGGTTTTGAAAGTGGGTAGTGATTCACATTCCTTTACAGCTGTGGGTAGGGCATTCCACATTGATGTGGCATAATTGCGAAACGTGTTTAGTCCCTTGTTTGAGCCGAATCTGGGTTTAACATGGTTTGTGGAGCTCCCTCTGGTGTCTACTAGTGGATCTACTATTGGATCTACTTTCTCTGTGGATGGTTTTGTGAATAAATCTCCATTATGCTTCAATTACTGTGTGTTTATTGTATAGCAATAAGGTTTGGGTGAATTGGGCCATTGTATAAAAGCATTACATCACTTGAAGTCGTGTGTTATACTCATTAGATCACGCCTAGGGGGGTCTAACAACCCTCCACTGCGCGTCGGGCCTAACAACCACCCCTAGGCGTGATCTAATGAGTATAACACACTCCTGCGCGTGATGTAATGCTTAATTAAAACAGACCCAGAAGTTTCACACGAGGACATTCACCCAATTAGCAAACTCCAAATTCCAGGCTTTTATATCATCGACTGCTGAGTGAAGGGGAAATATTATTCCATCAAGGTGAACCAACAGTAAGCCCATACAAATAAAGTTAAGACCTTGATCCCTCTAGAGCTCCCAGCCAAGAGCTACAATAGCATGTATTGTAGAGATGCCAAGACAGAACTCAGAACTTATTAGACTCTGAAGGTCGAGAGCGAGAGAGAGAGAGAGAGAGAGAGAGAGAGAGAGAGAGAGAGAGAGAGAGAGAGAGAGAGATAGAGAGAGAAAGAGACCTGTAGGGTTTATTCATACTGTCCATCTGTCGAAGCCTAAATTGGTCTTCCAGCCAAGCATACTGTAGCTAGACAGCCTAACTGAACACTCACTAACATCACATCTAACTACTGGCTACTTGGTTGCGGTCTGCTGTGCTTACTCACATTGTGCAAGTGTTTGCAGTGATTACAGCTGGCTTCTGTGGCATGTGGTTAATGCAGCCATGTACTGTAATTGCTGACCTATTCCTTTTCACAGATTACTGTTTAACATCTGAGACAGCGTGCCCATCGGTGACAGTGACAATTATCAACCGGCTTTCTGTAAAACCTGAAGGTAGAAGGTCTGTCCTCACCAGCAGTAACTCTCCGTCCGTGGACCTTACATCACTGACACCCTTCTTCTTTTCCAGTGTTTTCGAGAAGATGATCACCATGGTAACATGCAGCTCTGCTCCAGTCCATTCCATTGCTGAAGAAGGCCACAGGCAGCCATTTTAGATGTGGGCGGTGGAAGGCAGTTAGTGTGTTCTGGAGAAATGGACGACCGGCAGGTGACCTCCCATCTGCAGCACGACCCTCAGGTGGTCTGGGATCACGCTTCAGCCAACCCCTGAGAGAGGGAGAGAGAGAGAGGGGGGGGGGGGGGGGGGTAATCAGCATCCAAATATCAAAGTATTTTGCAAGTATGCAGCACATAATGACAGTGTTGTAAAACCAAGAGTGAGTGTAAGATTGCGGAAATAACTTGAGTGTGTGTTCATTCATGCCAGCTCTTATTTAGGACACCACACCAAACCACACCACACCACATTACAGAATAGCACTAGATGGTTCCATAAGGCCTTTTCCACGCCACACTGTGTTTCCAGGCACAGTGTGTGGAGGTCGGAGGATTCCAACTACTGGGTGTGTCTGGCTGGCAAGCAGGCAGGCAGGGCAGAGAGACGGGCCTAAACACAACCCAACCTACAGTCACGTTTGGGTACATAGCCTATAGCAGTGGTTCTTAACCTCATTCAACTTCATTAGCAGTGGTTCTTGACCTCATTCAACTTGATTTCTGGATCAATCTGGAGCTAATCACAGCACCATTTGAGATATTGCATTTAGGGACGTCCCGATCAAATTTGTTTGCTCCCGATCCAATCCCGATCATGAGATTTTTTTTTTTTTTTTTTTATATATCTTTTTCCCCCTCCGTTTTCCTCCGATTTTCTCCCATCCCAATGTTAGTCGTATGCCAATTCCCAGTCCCTTCCTGGTCGCTGCGCACTTATCCCCCACAGTCAGATCATCTGGGAGAGTGGAGGCTACCACGTGCTTCCTCCGACACACGTCCAGCCAATCACCGCTTCTTTTCACCTGGCAGCGCGGATTCTCATCGAGAGGGCGTAGCGTGTGGGAGGATCACACTATCCCCCTCAAGTCCTATCCGCGCTTAGCAGGCGCCCCGACCGAACTGTAGGAGTCGCTGTTTACAACGACCCGGACCCACCCCGCCAGCTTCTCCCACCCTCTAATACAGCCAATTGTATTAGTGCAGACGGCCAGCCAAGCTGGTGACAACCCCGGAGCTGTGAGCTGGATTCGAACAGGCGAATCCAGCTCACAGCTCCGGGGTTGGTGACCCGATCATGTGATTTTGAGTATCTACCGATACCGATCTTTCCCGATCAACAACAAAACATTTATTAAAAAATTAAAAGATTATATATATTTTTTTCTTCCATCCCAATTTCTCACATTACATTCACCCTGAATGTTGACGTTATCCAGGTGAAAAGTTAACTTCATTCAAGCGAGGCATTGCAACCGGAGTAATCTAAAAACTCCGCCTCCAACCTGCTGCTTCATGAGAGCAATGAGAGCAATCATTGGTATTTGTTTATATACAAAGCCCTAATTATATATATCATATCACATATATTATCACAATGTTGCTGGATTGGGACTTTGGACCCTATCTGACTCGCTCAAATGACTGGCTTGTGCTTAAGGTCCTTCAACTTGTTCTGAGCTCGGAAGCTTTTCTGTTGATGCTCCTGAAACATCCTTAAACACACTTTAGAGATCAATACTCTTTTAGCTTTGTTTTTATCATGTACTTTAGGTGATTTCCCCTTGTTTTTATCTTGTTGTGTTACTACTCTTAACTTTTTCTTATTTATTTTAACTGTGTTTACTCGACTGTTCACTGTGCCGCATGTCCATTATTCTGATGATTCTGATGCTCCACATGATCTATAATAATAATGCAGGACCTGTTGCAGAGGTGCGTTGGTCATAGGACGGGGTTGCACTCCGTGCAGGGTAAGATTTGAGCAGAAGCGCGTGCACTGCACGCACACAGGTACAAGTTCACACCTGGGCTACTTTGCATATCAATAGCGCCGGTCGTCAGGTGTGTTAAATACGTTCTCAGATACATTCACACCTAACTTGTGAATGAAATGTGTTACATTCCATTCGTAGAGGCAATTAGGCACTGTCTGTAGTCTGTGCTCAAGCGAGGGGACATTTATGCGCATGCGCGGGAGTGCGCGCGCGCGCCGGGAGCGCGCGTGCACGTGGCGCCTATTAGCGTGCGTGCAACCACAGTTGATATCAGGAACGCACCGCTGATGATCTATAGCATGGCTGTAATAAGTAATATATTTTTTTTTGATCCACTTTTTCTCCCCATTTTTCTATTTTTCTCCCATCCCAATTTCGTATATATATATACAATTCTTCCCTCCCCTGTCTTGAACGTTGCTAGACTATGCCTCCCACAGGTCGGTTGTAGTGAGGATAGAAGCCTTGCATCACGTGTCCCCTCCGGTACACGAGGAGGCAGCCTGTCGCATCTTTTCACCGCAGCAGCTTGAACTCTCAGTGGCGAGGAGTAACGAGTGGGAGGCTCACGCTGCCCCGTCACTTCCTGCTTCCGTCGCACCGGCGTCACCAAACCGACCTGTAGGAGTTGCTGTCCACAATGTCAAATCTCCACCCACCGGCTTTCCCACCTTCTAACACTTGCCAATTGTGTTAGTATGAACGACCGGCCAGCCGGTAGCAACGCCGAGAGCTGGGCTCGAACCCAGCGTCTCCTGCGTTAGAGGTGAGCGCCTTGCCCACTGCGCCAATCAGCCGCCCTAATAAGTAATATATTAAACATTAAATAATTATATTAAGGAGTGACATATGCATACCTAGATACTATCTTGTTATTACATTACAGAAAACAATTAGGCTGTCATCAGTCCCCTGCTATCAACATTTCCATGTTACCTAGGATGGCATATTTTATATAATCACAAACCATGGAATCTATCCTCTCATTTAAAAATATGTGCTGTGGTTGTGAGCAAACAAAGTCAGGCTATAGGGAGGTGTAGTCTGACGTCACTTTGGACCGCCCGCGAGGTCCACCCGTATAGGGATTTATCATCGGCTATTGTAACAATTCTGCCTCATGAACATTGAAAAGCTTTCCATTTTTGCACAAAATGAGTTCCCTTCTATCACTAACATTATTGTTTAAGTTTTGTTGTAACAACTGTAACAATGACAATAAAGATCTATTCTACTCTATTCTTAAGCATTTTTGGTTGAAATAAAATTATGCGATTTTTTTTACCATTAATTGCGAATATTTTCAGTAATTTTTTTATTTATTTTTTTACTTTATTTTGTAGCGTTTATCGCTTTTCTGGTCAAGCATGACCGACAGTTGTAGAGTTAAACGGGAGGGAGAACAGGGGAAGACATTCGGCAAATGACGGCGGGCCCGGGAATCGAACTCGGAGTCAACCAGAACCGTGACGCAGCACGGCTCCTCCCGACGCAGAAATAGCGCCGAGATACGTGGTGAGCTACTGGAGCTCCCCTTTTCAGTAATTTCTTATTTTCAAAACTACCCCGTGTGCAGTGTTGAGTACCATGGAACTCCACACATGCAATGCTGCCCCCAAAATGAAAGGATGGTTTTATTTATAGGTTGAATTTATCAGCTAGGCAATGGAAAGATGCTGGTGTTTTCCACCATCCATATTTCTCTCACTGCCTAATGTAGCCGGTTCAACGCTGAACCTGCCACTACTTCGACCGTGCCTTGAGTGGGAGTCGAACCCCGGGCGTCCGCACCGGGGCCAGCATCGCAAACCGCTGCGCCAAGAAAGGAATTCCCTTCTAAGCGCTCAGTTTGGATGCCTCTGGGGAGTGAGTTTTACACTATCGCGGCACATATCCGTTACACTAACACAAAGGAAACCCACTAGTTCCTTAATATGAGTTGCCCACAGGACTGCTAAAAGTACTTCTTTATCCTCTTTAAATAATGAAAGACTGACAAGCGGTCAGGTACAGCCGGATCTGACCTTCAGAAGGGAATCCATGCACGGTGGAATGTAACAAAAAGCTTTGTTAACATGTGTTTAACTTTTAACACAGGCTGGGCTGTGTTAGCTAACCCTGGACATGACTACAGATGTGGCTAAAAGACACCACCAGGAAAAAGATAAAGACGAGGGGGGGGGGGGGTTCCACTGTGGTTTCCCTCCCCCCATTGTAGTCAACCATCAAGGATCAAACTAGAAGCATTACAGCCAAACAGTACTGTGTAGACGCAGAATCATCATTTCATTCTTATACTGTTACAACCAACAAAAGGTAAATGTTTTAACTTAATCCTGGAGAAAATGTGTTTTAAATTGTAATCTTTACTCGTTTCCACTACTACAGTAGGGAAGAGCGGGTACGCTTTTGGGACAGGGGGACGTTTTAGCTCGTTAGAAAAGCAGCTATGCCTACAGTATGCCATTCACCATGCTCACACTCAGTCACACACTATCTTCACTTTCAACCTCAGAGTGGAGACCTTATGACTATTCCTCACATTTAATCACAGTTTTGAAATCAACAGTGTGTAAGTAAATGTTTGACTCTTTTGTTATTTATCTTCTACCATACTGTTTTTAGTTATGCCACATACAAACTACATACTGTTGGAAAGCACATGTTCTGGCCTTTCGGTTGATGCTAGTGTTAGCTGTGTGAGTATTTGTTGGTAGCTAGCAACACAGAAGTCCAAAGTGTGTCTGCCTGGGACAGTTGAGAAGAAGAAAAAACTCAATAGCCTTCATAAACCTATAACCTATAAAATCATAACAGCATTGAGCTGATACAGTGCTACTGAAATTAAGACTCAGAAGACAGCCAAATTCCATATCTCAGTAATTTATGAAAATATAATAATTTTACAAATGTTTTTTTTTTCTAAAAGAAATGTGTGAATAAGTGATATTGTGAATATTAGGTGTTTTTTGTGCAAGGAACAAAGTGTCCCAACCAACCGTACCCGCTATCCACACTGTCACTGGAAGGCGGAATCTTGGGGAAATGCACTCCTTGTGCGTTTAACAGAATTGTGCTTTTCAAGTTTGGGCTGGGCTCTAAAAAAAACTTGTCAGCAGATACCTGTATCTGTTCAGGGATCAGATTATTTTCAGTGCTGTTCACTTCAAATAGCCTGTGAGTGATGGATGGCTATTTTGTGTCAATACAAACGTGTCCCAAGCATACCCACTCTCCCCTACCCATAAAGCCTCTTCAATCTTCGACCAATCGCAAGAGCACAATTACTTTGACATTCGTATCCCTCGTCATTCTTGTTGTTTATTGCAGCATTCGCCGCCATCGTTGTTTTCATTGAAGCCACGAATCAAACGTAACATGAAAACTACACGTAAAAAAAATAATAAAAAATAAGTCAGGTAATCATCGGTATATAAGGCCAGTAGTGTAGTATGTCTGTTGTTTTGACTATTCTGGTTTCATAATGTCGTCCTCTCAGCTCCACAGCGTTCGCTCGAGACTGGTCTTCAGATGCAATTGACCCTTTCCTGGACAGATGTCGTTTTTGCATTAGGTGTACACTTCAGTCTTGCACCCATGGCTTTTCTCTCGTTTTTCCTAAAATGTAAAAAACGCAGATCTCATTTAATTACGCTCAGCTCGGCTCCCGTCAAATGTCAGACCAAATAAATAAGTGGAACCATATAAACCCCTACCATGAGAAACTCCTGTGGTAAAAGACCATATAGCGGGTCTTAGAACAATCACGTCACTCCCCACGTCTATATGGAGCTTTCATCACAGACTGACTGGCTGGCTGCACTCACACAGATGGTAAAACATATGCAGTAGATACAGCATGTGTACACAGACAAAATACAAAGAGTTCTTCACCCTTCTTCAGATAATACTGGTTAACATCATCACCTAGAGCCGTCTATTCTACACAGGCTCTTTCTCTCTCTAGAAACTAAGTCAGTCCATTCAAACCACAGGAAAGCACCATATAAACAACAGCCAACCTCAGCAACAGTCAATGTGATCCTCAGCTCAGGCAGAGCGGAGCAGGAATAGCAACAGTGACCTTGGGTTTGGGGTTGTCCCCTTCATTAGCCAACCACCAAACACGCTTCACAGCAGCCAATTAGAGAGTAGTAGCATGGCTCAGGTCCTCCAATCAACTGCAGGCTAATGACAGCTTTCTGCTGTGGGGGGAACACACGAGGCTAATGGGACTGCCAGGACCGCTAGGTTATCCAGTCACTGCCAGAATGTACTTTAAAGTCAAGTAAACAGTTGTACAACTTTAACACGGTTGAAGGCACGGTGAAGGGTGAAAGAGCGCAAGGCAAGTGTGTAATGTGGAGAGATGCACTGATACCGGTACTAGTATTGGACATCTGGCAGAGATAACAGGCTACATAACAGAGAATTGGTATCGGAGATATCTCCCCCAATTAATACTAACATTTGATGCCAAGAGCCATGTGAAATCAAAACCAAAATGGCTAAAGAAAGCGCTCTTCAAGTTCTGACTAGCTTAGCCCAGCCGTATCCTGTTACCTCACCCTCCCTCCTTCCTGAATCACCCCTCCTCTTCTCTCATCCTCTCGTCCGTTCTTTCCCCTCTTCTTCTTCTTCTCCCCATCCCCTCGACCCACCTCTCCTCTCCTCTCCAGCCCCATGACTGCACGGTGCCTCCTAATGTTCCGTGAGGTCTAGCTCAAAGCCCACTGCCAGCATATGACTCCCATTATCTCCATTTATCCCTGAGAGTCAGTGGAGCACGACTGGGCCTCTGCAGGCGAGAGAGAGGGACTGGTACTGCTGAGGAGGCTGGAGAAGGGAATGTTCTTTGTGATCAGTTTAGCAGATTACTTCCCTTGCGTGAGTGTGTGAGTGAGTGAGTGGTAGGTGGGAGTCATATGTAAAGGTTGTTCTGTGAAGTGTATTCTTTGATTGATGGGAGTTTCCACGTGTGACATGTTACATCGGGGCCATAATGTGGGTTTGTGTGCGCAACGTGCTTTTATGCCTGCATTTGTGTGTGTAGTGACTGTGTGTGTGTGTGTCTGTCTCTGTGTGTTCGCAGCAAGTAGGGTCATGGGAGAGGGCAAACAGAGTGCGAAATCAGCCATGAAGCCATGCTTAGCTATTAGCTAATGATGGCGCTCCTTGTGATGGAGAAACAGGAGCCTAATGGAGAGAAGCACTGAGAAGTACTTCTGTGAGTGCGCCAGACTGCCGACTAAAATATTCCACTGCTTGCTATCTCCTTCCTGGCTGCCGCTCACAACTCTTTATCGTTTAAAAGCACAGACAAACATTTCCAGTGATTTGAAACGAGGACCGTGTAGATTCAACCACTAAATCACGTGTTTATTATTATCCCATGTAATGGACCTATTTCAAGCCCCACCCTCTTTTCTTGATCCTCCAATCACAACTGTTGCTTCCCTCGGACAAATCTAACTTGTTCTGTCTAAATGTTTAATGCAAATGAGCGATTTGCAGTGTCAAATTTCCCTCGGGATAATACAAGTATTTCTATTCTATTTCTTCTTGGCGTATTTTGAAATGGTAAAAACCACAGCATTCAATGAAAAATGGAGCAGCATCTTTAACCACGGCCATATACTTTATTTGTTTATTTGTTGTTTGTTTGCCTTGCCTGCGAGAATTATCCTATTCAAATGTGGTCTCTGTAATTCTGTGGTTGCTATATCACGTTTCATTATAGAGAACCCCAACTTCCATACACATTAAAGGAAATATTTCTGCACTTGATGGAAGTACTCGATGACTTATAATTTAATTTGGGCCCTATAAATCTATGTTGGGGTGGGGAAAGAAAATCTGAACGTGATCCAGTTCCATAGGGGACTTCTACTTTAAATGGTAATCCCCAGCAGACTGTGTTGGTTTGTGTGAGCCGGGACGCAGACAGCAGGCCCCTTGGTTCACAATGGCTGGTGGCTGAGGAGGGCACCCAAAAGGGCAACTAAGATAATATGGCTTCTTGCCCAGGCTGAGATCTGTGCAGGCTGATTAACGGTCACCTCTGTAGGGCCCCCTGAGGCCCTATGGCAGGGTGTTTGGTGTCCATCACCAATTGGCTGTGCTTACGGAATACTTGCGCAGAGTGCCGTCTGGTGTCTCGGGCTTTTGATCAGTGACCTGAACTGAACAGAGTCATCTCGTTTGATGCTGATGGAATCAACAGGCCTAAACAAACAGAGGAACGGGGCTGATGCGTGGGATAATAAGTCCTACATCAGAGATCCTCATGTGTTCACACATAACTGTATCATATTGATCAAGCTTGACGAATAAAGAGATTTCTCTGTATTTTAAACTCGATTATTTGTCTCATACTTGAATTGTGTGTGTGATAATTTTGCGCTTCAAATGATCTTTGCCACAACTCTGTTCTAATATGCCTAATAGTCCAATAAATGGATCATGCTTTGATTGGAATTTCAAATCCAGCTTTTAAGTCACTCACATATTTGCTGTTTTATAAACAGGGTTATCCCTAATAATCTTTTTTGTGTTAACAGAAGTGAAAAGTTAATTTGGAAAATGATTGTAAATATGCATGTTATGATCAGTGTAACTGTTAAAACATTTTAAACAGACAATGATTGACCCTATTATACTATTCAGGTTACTATCTCACTGGGAGACAAATATCTGTCAATTCAGTTAAAGGACAGTAACACTCATCGTCACATGTTGGATTTTGCCTCAGTGGGTGAGATAAAAATGTTCTATTTCTATTATATTTATTAGGACCTCTCTTTTAGCACAAGGGCGACTCTTCCAAGCGTCCTGAAAGTGCTTTCTCATGTGAAAATCTGTGGTCTGGTTTTGTCATTTCAGGGTTAACACCCAGCCACCCCTCTCTCTCTCTCTCTCTCTCTCTCTCTCTCTCTCTCTCTCTTTCTCTCTCTCTCTCTCTCTCATACTGAGGCCGTGGTCGTAAAAATGGTCCTGCAGAGGTCAAGGCATACCAAGGGACCCTCTGGCCATCACCCCGGCACCCAGTGGCTGGACACTTTGTCCAAAAACAACATGCCATCATGCAACTGGATCTTCAGAAGCGTATAAACAATGAAGTCTTATTCAGTCAAACTTTATGCTTCGTCAGCGGTCGGGGCTCTGGCCTCCTCTGCGGATTCCCCGGGACGTTTCTCTAACGACAGCGACCGCGAACCTTTGCACAAATACACCCGACGCTTTATCTCTCGTCTTGATGAGCCGTTTTAAAAAGATCACTCGCCTCTCCTCCTCGTTGAAAAGGCGAGCAGTCGCCTGTGACAACGTCGCATGAAAAGGAGCCAGCAGGGCAGATAAAACCGAGAGAACGTCAAACACACCTTTCTCTAAGAAACGACACCATACCCAAAGCCGACGGTATTCGTATCGATGACGACGCCTTGGTTAGCATTGGTGAATCATTTGTTTCATACGTGCACACTTCCCTCTTCTCTACAGTGTGTATCCGCACGGCCCTGCTTCCCTTGTGTTCACATGCTGCTGCTCTTAGTGAGTGTGTGGGTGACTGATTAGATGACCTCAACATGTGATGAGAACGAAAAACCCAAAGGAAATTCACAGGGGCCTCGTCAAGACAACTTGACTTTGGACACATGACACCGCCGCCCGCCACCTACTCCCTCTTCCACAGAAAGGAGGAACATGGTTGAATGGCCCGGGACATTATCCCACTGACGTCATGATTTCACATCCACATTTGATTCCGCAGTTCAAGCAGATGGGTCCAGTCAGTGAGTAATGCTCTGCCCGAGGAGAGCTGAGGTTAAGGGAACACGCCAACATTTGGGGAAATTAGCTAACAATGAATGGAAGCGGACAGCGCCGGTTAGCCTTCGGGAGAGGTGTTAGTTGGACAATGCCTAGGCTAACCGGCACTGTCCGCTTCCATTCATTGTGCTAAGCTAGGCTAACGTGCAGCCAGATAGCTTTCTACTGAACGCACAGACAGTAGACATTTCCCAAAATGTTGCCGTGTTCCTTTAAGATACAATGTCGTTCCTTCAAATATGATGGACTTAAGATAAGCCTATTTAAACCAACATCTCTGCAGTCGTGATAGACGAACTGTCTGAGTGATATACAATTTGTAGTCAAATATTCACACTGCCAAGCATCACAGACGGTACGCAGATTGGCGTTTCCTAGCTATTCCGTAGGGGCAATCATTTTTCTAGATTACCTCATAACAGCCGTGGTAAAGCTGTAGTGTTTTCCTATGCATTCAATGGGTAGCCATGGCAACCGTGTACGTAACATGGGAGGATAATGATGACAGCTAGTTGGCTAGTGATATGGGAAAAAGACTGACATATGACCAGGCCATAATAAAGACACCCTACATAATGTCTAGATGGCTCATCCTTATCAGTTGGATGCACAAGTAAACTGGACTGAATGGAGATTTTTTTTACTTCAGACCATACTAACGCTTATTTGGGATCAGCGCTCTCTATGCTCAAATCGTAGCCAACTATAGTCTTTTATAAGTCAACTGTAGCGGGATCAGGTGTTTCAATTAGAATATATAGGGAGGCATGGGGCCTCTTGCCCCCTGGAGTGACCCTTGCATGCCAAGACTCTCCATTCATCAGGTGCCCCACTAATTACCCCCCCCCCCCCCCCCCTTTCCTTTCCGCCTGTGGTTTCTCCCATTACCCATGAGCGCCTGTTCTGTTCTGTGCACACTAACCAGAGCTCTAATCCATCAGGGATAGATTACATGAGAAGCTGCAGACATGGCCGGGGCAGTAATCCCCCTCGCGCAGCTCCATCAGAGGGACCACTCCTATAGCGTGTAAATAAGTGACGCTATAGAGACTGTCACTCCCAATCCTCCGCCGGTGGATCAAGTGGCCCTGCCCTCCGAGGAAGTGACATAATATTTCACTTTTGATATTGAGGGGTGTGTGGGGGTGAAAGGGGAGGTGGTGGCGCAGGCTAGACGACTATACGCAACATTCCATAGGATTATTCATTCGTTCATGAGAAAGATAAACCTAGAGGTGAGCTTTTTTTACCCATAGCCTACCTACACACCCATCTTTCACATTTAGTGTATCTGGAGGGCCTATGCTGATTTATTTTGCACATAATCTCACACATTGAGGACATTGAATCCTTGTGTTGTGTTAATTACAGCTCAATGAACGGATAAGCTGTACCTATAAAACAAGATATTGCTATCTTTTCCATCTACATCATTTCATGTTGTAATTAACGCAACACAAGGATGCAATGTCCCAGATGACATCACTGGTGGCCACATTCAAACTCATTTACTCTCAATAACTGTCAAACTAAATGAATGTGTGCAAAACTGTTTCGTTTTTGGATGTGTGGGATTATGTGCAAAATATATCACACTTTCTTTCTTTTTTGCAACGTGAATTTAAATAGATAATTCGACACGGCAGCATGACAGTAATCAGCTATGAATCCTTCCGCCCCTGGCCCGGTTTTGAGCTTAATGACCTGCAGATGTATAAAACATGTATCCACGACACACGCCCAGTTATTATTAATAAGAACCAATGAAAACACGCAGGCCAGACGTTATGACAAAACGTCAATGACGATATGGGCTCTGAGCCCACAACTAGCCCGGTCCTCAAGGTCTTGGCTTGGCCAGGTCGGGCCAGTTGCAGATGATTTATGTCTAACTTGACACATTAAAAAACATTGAGCCTGTTGCCTGTGTGACATAGAGCCGGGATGTCACTGGACCAGGCACTAGACTAGAGATCAACAGGGGAGTTAACCTGACGGTGATTCAGGCAGGAGCTACGCGGTGTCGTCATGAAAGGGCCTCGTTGGGAGAGACAAACGCTGTAGCTGAGGAAAACAAACTAGAAGAATGCCAACCATTGTTGTTCATAACAGGAATCCTATGATACGTGACAATAGAAGACAAAACCATGAGGTCACTCTGTCCTATGGGGATTTCACAGTGGGGGTGAATCCTGAGACACACACACACATCTGAAAAACATCACCTTTGCATGCAAGACAGACAGAAAGCACTAGTCTGACGGAGGGTAGGTGGACTAACAAATATATGCATAGTGAAAGACGTTTTTTTTTTTTTCTCTGGTGGACATAAAAACAGGGCCCTGAGGGTACAGTGGCACTCCCTTGAGAGGGAAGAGTGAGAGAACAACACTGAGAACTGGTTCCCCTTTTGGTCGTGTTGATTCCCTGCTTATCATCACCACATAGACACTGTCGATATATTCCTCCTGGCGAGAGACTTTGGACATTACAGTTTGAAGCTATATTCCTGTAACATAGGCTATAGGCTATAGGCTAAGGGCTGTTTCTACAGTTTATTCCACTGAAAACAGAATTATGATGGAAAATGTTGAATAAAGAAAACAAGGAATCTGGAGAGATAATAAAAAGTATTCTCTTGTTTTATTTTATAATTTAATCTTGGACCACGCTTAAAGAAACATGCCAACATTATGGGAAATATGCGTACCGTCTTCTCCAGAGTCAGACAAGAGGATAGATAACAATTTCCTCTCTGTGCGCAGTAGAAAGCTATCTGGCTGCAAGCTAGACTAGCAAATTAATGGAAGCGGATACGGACCAGCTAGCCTAGTTGTTGGCCAAAAACACCTCTCCCTGAGTTTTAAGCTAGGCTAGTGGCTCGTATCTGCTTGTATTCACTTGTGCTAAGCTAGGCTAGCTTGCAGCCGGATAGCTTTCTACTGAATGCACAGAGAGGGAACTGGTATCCATATTCTTGTCTGACGACTATGCTTGCACCTCATGGTACCAAAGCACCTCAAAGGCGCTAAAAACAAAATTACAAACATCTCAAAACAAACTGGTCAGACTACTGCTTGACCTTACTCCTAGAACCCACCTCACCCCTGCCCACTTTGACAACCTAGGATGGCTTAGAGTAGACGACAGAGTACAACAACTTGCAATGGGCCTGGTCTACAAGATACACTACACGACCAAGGTACCCATGTACATGTCAAAATACTTCCCAAAGGTCAGTGAATACCACGATCACAACACCAGAGGGAGCTCCACAAATCATGTTAAACCCAGATTCGGCTCATATAAGGGACTAAACACGTTTCGCAATTATGCCACATCAATGTGGAACGCCCTACCCAAAGCTGTAAAGGAATGTGGATCACTACCCACTTTCAAAACCTCTCTCAAGGGACACCTACGGGAGACTGCAATTCAACACTGGCCCCTGTAAATATCCTAACCCAACCCCCTCCAATGTACAGTCATTTACCTAGTATGGTTTTGTCAATAGTTCAATGTACATTTGTGTTTGTTTGTACAGTGTCTCCTCCCCCCCCCCCTCAATGTACAGTGTTACTTGTTTATACAGTGTGCCCCCCGGCCCCCCCCCCCCCAACCACCTCCAATGTAAATTACCCAGTATGGTTGTCAATATCCCAATGTACCCAACCCCCCCCACCCAACCTCCTCCAATGTACAGTTTCTACGTCAAATGTATATACTCCCTTTTCTTGACTCCTTCTGTATCACAAACAGTACTGTATTTGCAAATCTGGTATGTCATAAATGTATAGATGTAGCAGTACTGACTATCTGTATGTCATGTATGTCATATATGTCTATATGAATTGAAAATGGGGGACCCTGATGGAAACAAGACAAACGTCTTTCTCAGGTCTGCATCCCCTTAACAATTGTATGTATTGAGCCGTACTGTATTGTACCCATTCTGCAATCTGTTAAATAAAGTTTTCATTCATTCATTCATTCACCCCGGAGAAGACTGTAAGCACATTTCCCATAATGTTGGCGTGTTCCTTCAATCCATGCCTAAGGAACTGACCCTGGGGTTATCCCATCCTATCATTAGAGACGAGGGAGGAATATCACTTAATAACTAGTGGGATCTGTCAAGAGGCGTCTAAAAATGGCCGCCCCCCTCCTCAACCCACAATGCTCTTCAAGAAGAGTCTGGCGGCTGAGTTGGGTTGGGGAGGGTTTCTCTGGTGTCTGTGTGAGAAAAACCTCTTTTCTTCTCTCTTCACCCGCAGGGTCTTCGCTTTGTGGGCGTTGAGACATCAAGACTTACAAATGCATCACGATAATGAGGAAGCAATATACTGGGGGGGAGAATAAAAAAGCATCGGGACAAACACACCAACAACATTTAATCGCAAGGCTATTATGTGTTATGAACTCTCTCCCGGCCGTATGGCTTCAAGCTGAGGTTTGGCCCGGAGTGAGACGGCAGTAGTCATGACTGGAGGTCACAGAGGAGAAGGGGAAGCTGGTGAAATGAATAGCGAGCAGCTAAGAGGCACAGACAGGCATGGCTAACAATCCTTTTTTCTGGTAGCTTTGCATAATGCCTTGGGCCAATGAACCGGTGAGGGGAAAGAAAGAGAGAGGGGGGAGAGAGGGAGAGAGAGAGAGAGATGCCCAGGAATGAAGATAGCTAGACAGATCAGCCAAAATGGAAAGAGAAACGAGGGAAAGAGACGAAAATCTGAGAAAAAAAAGAGAGAAAGTGACTCGGGGGGAGGTTGGCAGCATGTGTCTCTGTGTTTGGAGTGAGTTATACGGACAGAGAGAGAATGGCCCTAGTGCCTCGTGCAGAGCAGAATGGAGCCCTAATAGGGCCTTTCGCCTGCAACACAAAGGCCTTGCAAATGTGTGCGTCTTAAGCACACACAGGAGTATAGAGTGATCCCCCTTAAAAACCAACTGGCCTTAATTGCTTCCATAAATTATGGCTATCCCATGTCCAAACAACTCCCTCTTGTTGTCATCTGGGAATCTATCTGGAACTAACCTGTCCAACTTGACTATAGCCTTGAGATGGAGCAATTACCACGTATCATGTTCTACTGTGATAAAGAAAAAGAATGAAAATGAAACGACAGCGGGCTGCTTATTATCAGTGACCTCGGGGAGAGAGAGGTGTGTGAGATTGTATTTGTGATGCTCGACAGATTTCCGCCGTGCTCGGCAGATTTGAGAAACCTGTTTTAATCAGAAAGAATCACCCAGTGTTGACACATTTCCAGGTATAAACACACTCACTGCACCAGTGGCTTATTTTATAAAACCGTATTAGACACACCAGTCATGATCCTTCCTTCCATACAGCTTCTTTTACCATCACCCTCAGAAAGCCAGAACCAAGCTTCTTTCAGGGGCTGAACAATCGTCCCATAGAGTGTCTGAGGCACCCATAGGTTACCCTTATCAACATCCCCTTTGTAATTAGACGCTAGAGCTGATCATCCGATTAAATCTCGGGCCGACTCGCCACTCCACTTGCAAGCTGAACTTCGGCTACACTTCACGTTTGCTAATGAACGAACGCATTCATTTATGATGTCCAAGATGAAACAACTCCCATGGATAACCAGAGGTTTATCATTTTGCCTAAAGTGCAGAGAAGCAATCACTCTCAAACCACTCGAAACTCCACCCTCATGCACCGACCTCTGGTCAGGTATGCAGATAACTTTTCAACAACCGCAGCCTGGCCTATATCTCTGCTCAGAATACACAAATGAAAATGAGAAACAAAGTGACTCATTGTTGGACTGCTTAAGGGTGAAAAACTATCCCCTGCAATGCCACAAAGGAGAGAAGCGTGATGTTAATGACAGAAACCGGGGCGGTTCATCGAGATGAAAAGCCCAAAATATGTTGTACTAGATCGGTGAGGGATATCCAGCCCCAAATACTTGTGTGTGAGCGTGCATACAGGGGGGTAGGCCTTTACTCCACTCACAGGACGCCACAAGCAGCCTCCAATCTCTTCACACAGGCTGTGGTAAGTAGTCATGTGTCTATGAGAGGAGATAAGAAAACCACACTGCCCTCCATCTCTCACAGTTCAGAACAGCCAAGTATCTATCTACAAGCAGTGTTAGGGAGTAGTTAACTGTACGTAGTTCAATTACTAGTTTAACTACATTTCGCAGTAGCTGGGTGGTAGTTTAACTACATTCAAATCTCATTAGCTTCTTCGGTAGTGAACTACTTTGGGTCATGTAGTTTAGGTAGTTAACTACTTTGGGTCATGTAGTTTAGGTAGTTAACTACTTTGGGTCATGTAGTTTAGGAAGTTACTTTACAAACAACATATTTCTCCAGAAATGTTGCATTTTCCTGATTCCACCTCAACAACTGCTCCCCGTCCCCTCCTTAAAAGGAACATTATGGGGGGCGGCTACGTGGCGTAGTGGGCAAGGCGCTCGCCACGAATACTGGAGACGCTGGGCTCGCCTGTTCGAGCCCAGCGCTCCACATTGCTTTCAGTTTAGCTGGTCGTCCGTACTAATACACATTGGCCGTATTAGGGGGTGGGAAACTGATGGGTGGGGATCGGGCGTTGTGGACAGCGACTCCTACAGGTCGGTTGGTGCGCCTGCGCAGTAGAATCAGGAAGTGTCGGGGGCAGCGTGAGCCTCCCACGCGTTACTCCTCGCCACTGAGAGATCGAGCTGCGCAGGTGAAAAGATGCGACTGCTGTTACCTCAAGTACCGGAGGGGACTTGTGCTATGTATGACTTAGTCCACATTGCAGCCGGCTTGTGGGAGGCAAGAAACAGCGTTCGTGACAGGGGAGGGTTGAATTGGATGATACGAAATTGGGATGGGAGAAAATATAGAAAATGGGAGAAAAAGTGGATAAAAAATAAAAATAAAAAAAACACATCCTCTGGGTATGCTTAAGTGTGGGTTTTTTTACCTGCACCTCGACCCTAGATCAAAGTGTCAGTTGCTGCTTGTGAGTGAGATTCTATACACTTAAGAGTGTGATACTTTTCTGCAATGTAGTTGAACTACTTATTCAAAGTAGTACATTTGGCAAACACAATTCTTTTTTTTTAGAGTAGTTAAGTTAGTTTAGAATAAATTATTTTCATTGTGAAGTAGTTTGTAAACTACAGTTTTAGAGTAGTTTGCCAACACTGTTTACAAGCACACACAAAGGAGAAAGGTATTCCTTTAATGAATATTGTGGTGAGAGAAGGAAGGGTGAGTGTAATGTCCCTTTAGAGGTCCTGCAACAGGTTTTTTTTCAGTGGCGAAGCACAGCACAACACACAAAGCAAATGATCTCTTCTCCACTTTTCTTAAATGCTGTCTACTTCTGTATAGACGGGGTCTGTAGTGTACAGAACATACATTATTATATTATTCCATATTATGACTAACAGGCAAACTTGCAGGCAGTAACCCATTCCTGCGTAATAACGTAGTAACACTGCTGTAGTAGAAGACATTCACAAGTACTGTAGTACAACAACACCCCTGAACTTTTATTGTGCCAACTGTTTTATTGGCCACAGCTGAGCTTGAATGAGTCAAGGCTATGCGACTGAAAGTTAAAGGCAGAGAGGACAACATCAAAACTCATGTTTGATGTTTGTGTAATATTAGGCAACTCTCCCCTATCTGTGTTGCAAATCTGAAACACAAAGATAACAATGTTGTCTTACGTTGCAAAACAAACGCAGTTCGCAGAGAAAGAAAAGTACAATGAATGGAACAATGTTATTATTAAAGAAACTATGAATAGTCGAAACGAATTGTGCTATTATTAATAATTATTAACACAATCATAAAGTTATCTGAATGGATCATGCCCCACTACCTGGCCAGCAGAGAATCTTTCGAAGTTAAGTCATCTTCGATTTCTGCAACAAAGGACCAGGAAAAACCTGAGGGTTGTCACGCGTAGTGCCCTCAGTCCGGCGCTGTCAGCAAGCAACTGAGCGACTGTCTGCATGGAACTAAAGCCCGGCTGCTGCTTCAACAGTGTAACAATCCGCGTGCGGCCAAACCATTTCAAGGGGGGGGGGGGGGTACGAAAAGTGGGGGTTTGCGTGCGACACGCTCTTCTTCAACAAGAGAGCCATGGCTGTGACAGCAAATGTGAATGTCAACATTGCATTTTTATTCGTATTCCTTAAAATGGCAAAGCCAATATTTTAAACATATGATTCTGTTTACAAACCATGCCCCCCCCCCCAATTTCTCCGAATTGGTACGAACCACTAGTGTCCTCCCTCACAAGCTGTTCAGCGTTTACTACTGTGTAGTAGTAGTAGCACACCACGCATGAATGAATGAATGAATGAAAACTTTATTAACAGATTGCAGAATGGGTACAGTACAGTACAGCTCAATACATACAATTGTTAAGGGGATGCAGACCAGAGAAAGACTTTCGTCTTGTTTACATCAGGGTCCCCCATTTTCAATTCATCGTAACATGACATACATGACATACAGATAGACAGTACTGCTACATCTATACATTTATGACATACCAGATTTGCAATTACAGTACTGTTTGTGATACAAAAAGAGTCCAGAAAGAAAAGAAAGAGTATATACATTAGGCGTAGAAACTGTACATTGGATTGGGTAGGTGGGGGTGGGGGGGGACTGTACATTGGAGGTGGTTGGGTGGGTGGGGGGGGGTTGGGTAGGAGTGGGGGGGGGGGGGGGTTGGGTAGGAGGGGTGGGTGGGGGACACTGTACAACAGTACAAACAACACTGTACATTGGATTATTGACAAGACCATACTTGGTAATTTACTGTACATTGGAGGGGGTTGTGTTCGGACATTTACAGGGGCCAGTTTCGAGTTGCAGTCTCCCTTAGGTGTTTTTTGAGAGTGTTTTTGAAAGTGGGTAGTGATTCACATTCCTTTACAGCTTTGGGTAGGGCGTTCCACATTGATGTGGCATAATTGCGAAACGTGTTTAGTCCCTTGTTTGAGCCGAATCTGGGTTTAACATGATTTGTGGAGCTCCCTCTGGTGTTGTGATCGTGGTATTCACTGACCTTTGGGAAGTATTTTGTCATGTACATGGGTACCTTGGTCGTGTAGTGTATCTTGTAGACCAGGCCCATTGCAAGTTGCTGTACTCTGTCGTCTACTCTAAGCCATCCTAGGTTGTCAAAGTGGGCAGGGGTGAGGTGGGTTCTAGGAGTAAGGTCAAGCAGTAGTCTGACCAGTTTGTTTTGAGATGTTTGTAATTTTGTTTTTAGCGCCTTTGAGGTGCTTTGGTACCATGAGGTGCAAGCATAGTCGTAGTACCCTTGAATGAGTGCTCCTGCTAGAGTCTTCAGGGTATTCTTGTTTACCAGTGAGGAGATCCGGTACAAGAATCGAGTTCGTTGGTTGACTTTTTTTATTACATTGGATGCCATTTTGTCACAGGAAAGATTTGCCTCTAGGATGGAACCCAGGTAGGTAATATCTTCTTTCCTTGTGACAATATTGTCACCCACTGTAACTGAGAAGCCGTCGGTCTTGCTGAGTTTGTTATTTGAACCGAAGAGAATGGACTCTGTTTTGCCCATGTGTAATGATAGTTTGTTATCAGCGAGCCATATGCAGATTTTGCCTAGTTCTGAGCTGAGGGTTTTTTCAACCTGTAACTTGTTCTTGTCAGAGACCAGCAGGGCTGAGTCGTCCGCAAACAGGAACAAGTTGCAGTCACAAGCTGACGACATGTCATTTGCATAAATTAGGAACAGTAGCGGACCTAGTATGCTTCCTTGTGGAACACCACAGTTTACTGAGAGGGGGGGGGATAGGGTACCGTTTATCTCCACCATCTGCTCTCTCCCCTCCAGGTAGGATTGCATCCAGCTCACTGATAGACTATCAAAACCAATTGCTTTTAGCTTGTCAATCAGAATGGTGTGATTGACAGTGTCGAAGGCCTTTTGTAGGTCCAGCATGACCATGCCGCAGTATTTGCCCGCGTCCACCTCTTGTTTGATGTGGTCGTTTAAATAGAGAAGGCATGTGTCAGTGGAGTGGGATGTTCTGAAGCCAGATTGGAATTCGTAGATTAGATTTTTTTCCGCAAGGTATTTTTCGACCTGTTCGTATACAATTTTTTCCATGACTTTCGAGATGGAGGTAAGGATAGAAACAGGGCGGTAGTTGCCTGGGTCTAATTTACTGCCTTTTTTGTGCAGAGGGGTCACTCTCGCAATTTTGAAGTCCTTGGGGACGTGTCCCTGTTTTATGGAGAGGTTTATTATGTGTGTGATGACTGGGGTGATGGCGGCTGCTGAGTCTCTGAGGAATTTGGAGGGGATGTTGTCATGGCCAGTGGCCTTGTTGGGTTGGAGGGCGCTCAGTTTTTTGAGTACCTCATCTGTTGTTACCATTTCCAGTTTGAAGTCGTCTTTGTGGACCCTTCTTGTAGTATGCTACTATGTGTTCTACCCCATAATGCCCTGAGTGGGAGGGTAGTTTGTTTACCAGTGTTGTGGCTATGTTTGTGAAGAAACTATTTAAGTAATTGGCTACATGCCTTTCAGTGTTGCCATTGAAGCAAATCAGTGTTTCAAAAAGGTATAACTACACTGAATTGTAGAACAATTTCTACCTCTTATGTACAAAATGTGATCACAATCTCACTTGTGATGCTGTTTGGACCCAACACAAGCACATTAGACCCCCGAGTTGAAAAAGAAAGTTGCCAAGATTCCATACCACTTTGATTGATTGATTGCAAACTTTATTAACAGATTGCAGAATGGGTACGGTACGTACAGTACAGCTTACACTTTATGGGTAAGTTATGCATTACAGTATGTTATAGGCCACTGGCCAGTCGCTCATCATGGTAATAATTAAATGCTGAAAAGGCAGTGTGTGAAAGTGTTTGGACCTGGCAAAATGTTTGAAAAGTGGTGAAGGGAGGAATCTTTCCCACTTCCACATTTGCTCTCTTGCCATGGAAAACGGTGCTGCTACATGGTGGAGTAATTGAATCAGTCCCCCGAAATCCTATTAAGAGGCCTTCAAACGGTTTCCAAGGAGATGGAATGAAAAACATAAATATTTGCCATATCACACTCAAGAGTTTAAAATGAAAGCATGGCATTCATGGCGGTAGGGTGGCGAGGAGGCTGTGGCATGAAGTCTGAACTGACGTGGCATATCTACTACACGTTTCAGTTTAACGAGAGATCCAATGCACGATCGTATACTTTGGACAACTTACCGTTTATCTTTTTACATATTTTCATTGGCATTTTTCTGTTTTTCAAACCAAATGTACAGAACAGCCCAAGACAACTTACTTTGATATGGATGATCCATACAGTGTTTAATGATTACCGACTGAATAATGAATCCATATTCCCAGTTGAGCTAAATGTGTCTTTTTAACAAGGCCTCAAATTCCTGGCTCCAGTTTAATGACTGGTTCAAACGGCCTGTACATTGGGGAAGTGCCATAGTCCCGCTCGCAGCACACCGACTCCAGATGTGTGCTCCTGTTCACGGCTTCCTAAAGTCACAAAAGAATCTCTGTCAAACTGTCAACACATGGTGTCAGATCATATTACCAGAGCACATTATACACATACATTTGCATCGAACATCGTCAGTTAGGTTAGGTAACATCCCCACTCACTCAAAGGGAAATGCAGGTGCTTTGCCCTTGGTGCAAAAAGGTTGCTTCATATGAATGGGGGGGGGGGGTCCAGTCCTGTTGCATCGCAACGATACAAAGTTAAGGAATGCATCCATGGAAAAATTGACAGAACAACTCATGACATGACTTAGGCTAACAGGATTGTGCTGCCTCACAAAAGCCTCCATATTTTGTGGCGGCGTTCCTTAGCAACAGCACCTGTGCAGGCAGGAGTGGGCTGTATGCAAAGAGGGACCTTCAGTCTGTAACTCAATCTAAAGGTTGGTGCAAAACAATGCCATCGCCCCTGTATGAAAGAGACAAAGAGATGTTTGAAGAATCCCAACCAAAGTGTTTCGTCTCTCTAACAGAGTGTGAATTGACCATATTCCCATGGCGGCCATTCCTTTGGGACACAATTCCAACCTGAGCATGACATATAAGAGCAAAATGGCCACCGTGTGAATATGGTCAAATGGCAGCAGTCCTGATCAGAGTGGACAAGGACATTTCATTGCAGTGGTGCTTGTGTGGAGCGACATCTCATTTGATGGGAAAGCGTGTATTAGGAGTAGCGTGAGGGCATACTATGCACATCCAAGCAGGACATCCATTAAATTGATTGATTGAAAAGTTTATTAACAGATTGCAGAATGGGTACAGTACAGTACAGCTCAATACACACAATTGCTAAGGGGATGCAGACCAGAGAAAGACTTTCGTCTTGTTTACATCAGGGTCCCCCATTTTATATACATTTGACATAGAAACTGTACATTGGAGGAGGTTGGGTAGGTGGGGTGGGGTTGGGTGGGTGGGGCTGTACATTGGAGGTGGGGGGGGGACGACACTGTACACTGTACATTGGAATACTGACAAAGCCATACTTGGTCTTTACTGTACAACTGGGTTAGGACATTTGTAGGGGCCAGTTTCGAATTGCAGTCTCCCGTAGGTGTTCTTTGAGAGTGTTTTTGAAAGTGCTGTGTACATTTCGAGGCAGTAATTCTGGTAACGTTTTGCATGTGTTTACTCAACAGCATTGACTGCTCCCTTTGGGCCACTGGCCAAGATTGCAATTAGGGACAGAGTTTGACAGTTATTATTAATTACAGAATGATGAGGCAGGAAATGACAGACAACCTTCTCTTCCTTAGGAGCCACGCCCTCTTATGTACTTACTGTGATTAAGCTGACATACAGACTAAAGCTTGGAATGGTACTAAGCACCCGTAAACACACGCCTAGACACTCAAACATGCAGTGGCACACATGTCCATAGGGCAGACATGTACTGTTATGCATGCACACACACACACAGGTACACAAACATGCATGCCAAGGCAAATAGTTTCCTTTAGATCAGTACTATACACAGATAGACAATAGTAATGGCACACAGGCTTGGGGGTAGGGCTGCATGATTAATAAAAAGAAATCACGATCTCGATTCATAGACCTATGCCATCTAATTTCAAAATTATGACGATTTTTTATTAAACTTTTTTTTTAACTTTACTTTTTAAAATGATGACAAAATTAGAATCGTGTGAGAGAATCGTGATCTCAATTCTTAAGAGAGAAAAATCGTGATTCACATTTTAGCAAGAATCGTGCAGCCCTACTTGGGGGTGAGCAATATTATCAGTAAAGATCTGTTTTGGTCTCCGGAATGCAAACTGGTGAGGAGTGCACTGCAAATACCAAGGTTACTGTACCAGTAGCACTGGTGCCCTAACACTGGCCCAGAGTTCGGCAAGACAGCATTATATCAAGGACCCAAGGGAGCCCATGTTAATAAATAACTGGTTTCATGTGGAAATATTAGATGGTATCCAAAGACACATGGCAAGTTATATTAGTATCAGCAGTTTGCGTTACTCAAAGCCTAATAAATCAAACCTGTGCACAGAAAAACCACATTAGTCTGTTTAGATTCTTTCTTGGACAACCCATGTGTTCGCATTTGTGAAGTTAATCTAAATCACTTGGGTCTGTGAATGTGATGACGTCACAAGAAACTACTCAACCTCGCCTGTCTTTAATTATGAGTGAACGCAACACTCTTAACTTACCATCTTTAGATAATAAAGTTTGAAAACATTGTTACTCTGAAAACGTAAAACAAGTGATTGATATGGTTCTTCGTCTGAAGGTTTCATCCAGGAAGCTCTTTACAGCTCCAGGGAGAATGGGACATTTATTTCGTCTTTGGTTTTCAAAATAATAAAAAGGACAATAGCTCTCATCTATAAATATATCTGTGTTTGTGTTTTTAGTAGCAAAGCTCACAAGGTTGGTAATAGACCAAAACAAGTTTTACACTTAACACATTTCTGTAAGCATCAGGTTTTCAATATTGGTGAAGACCCCTAGGCTCTGCCTCTGCATCTTCTGACCACCTCAGACCTACTCCTATTCGAGCTCCGGGAGGGTCATCAAAGAGAAGTCGCCTATTCTCAGTCCTTGCCCCACAATGGTGGAATGAACTACCCACCCCAGTTAGGACAGCCGAAACCTGTCCAATCTTTCGCTGTCGACTAAAGACGCACTTCTTCAACAATTATCTGAAAAAAAATTTAAATAAAAATCGAACCCTAACTAACCTTACTGTCATGCACTTGTCCTAATTAACTAACCTACAGTACACTGTCACACGCAACACTTTGATGAACATTGTTACTCAGCTGATAGAGTTGTACCCTTCCTGATGACTTGTCGTACAGAACTTGTAAGTCGCTTTGGATAAGAGCGTCAGCTAAATGACTAAATGTAAATCTCTCCACTAGGTCTCTGCAAACAGCTACCTCTAGCACTACCTAGTGTAGAAATCACAGTGAATTGAATGTGACACCTGAACCCACAACGGTTAATGGATTCTCTCTAAAAATAAGAAATGGCCCACTCTACTGTGTAATATCACTACAGGGTTTCCCATTAATTACCTAGACTGTGGCGGCCCGCTAATTAGTCCCGCCACAGTTGTATAATGAACCAATTTTTTTTTTTTTTTTTACTATATTTTTTTTAAATATAAAGTTTGCCAATAGGGATGTATCAGTAGTATTGGCAGTGGTAGTAGTCGTAATAGTAATCCACTATATCTTTTTTATTTTCTAAAAAATAAACCAGTTCAACACAGGTAACCACTTTTGCTTAATTTCTTTGATGGCTCAAATGTATGCTCTAGTCCAGTGGTTCCCAAACCTCTCCTCGAGACACCCCAGCCGTTCAATGTATTTGTTAAATTCCACCACCAGCACACCTTGATTCAACTAATAAAGGGCTAGTTAAGTTGAATCAGGTGTGCTGGTGGTGGAATTTAACAAATACATTGAACGGCTGGGGTGCTTCGAGGAGAGGATTGGGAAGCACTAGTCTAGTCGATTTTGTGTTTTTAGCACAAAGTTCATCATAGATCTAGCCTCTTTATTTTGCTCTCAAAGTGCACCAGATTGATGCATTTAACTTTCAAATGTACACACAAAAAAAAGTTCCAGGGGGGCATGCCCCCGGACCCCCCTAGAGGGTTGGAGGTTCACCCCCCATAGTCTCTGAAAATCCTGTAGGAAACACTGCACTATCAATACATGTTAACGTCATATACTGTATAACATCACTATCAATACATGTTAACGTCATAGATTTACTCTTGTGAGTGATAATTTTTTTTTAACATGTTTATCACAGTATATAAAAATGTAATTGTGGAAAAACAATGTTCACATTGAGAAGATAATAGTCCCGTTATTACAAAAGATGAATATTTTTTATTATAAACAAATAATATAACAATTGTCATGATGTTTTCTCACATCTCCATAGTGTCATAAAACAAATTCAGTATAATTGAGATCAAAGTCCATAAAAAAATATAAGAAAAAAACATCTTGTGGTGCAGATCAATGTAGTCGCTTAAAAATGAGTGCCGTTACACTGTTGCCCGTCTTCCCACCAAACTGAAAACGGGGTGTGGGTAACTCCTGAACAAACACGAACCCTATATGACAACAGAGAAGAGTTTGAGAAGGTTAATACATGAGGAATATGCAGGCTATACAAGATCTTAATATCCTTAACATGCCTGGACTCTTATCTCTCTGGCCCTGGCTAGAGCGGTTTTGAAACATTTGTGAGGCGATATCCACCACATCTACCATCTCTGGTGCATCTCTGAGCCTGGAAGAGATAGGCGTGTGACAGATGAGGTCTCATGGCCATGGCCCCCTGGAGCCTCTCCAGAGTCCTGACATCCACTGAGAGGGCTTGACAGCTAATGGAAGCTTGCCCAAATACAGGCTTCACAAGGCTGCTTTTGTTGCTGCCAGCACCTTGACAGCCGCCAGAGAACTGTCTTGGCTGTGCTATGGTGTCTGTGTTTTGATTTGAGGTCAGACAGGGGCGCAAACTTTTCAAACAAAGATTTTACATGCCAGACAGACGCCATTGTGTTCGCTGCGAATGAGCACGTACCGGTAGGTCTCACTCGAGTCATGAGGCCTCTGAACCGACGCAATGTTGCAACGCAATGTCAAAAGCATCCGTTAATTGACACTGATCATACAGCCAATGCCAATGAGACAATGCCACGCTAGCAGTATAGTCGTCTCATCGTCACGCCACAGAGATGTCGTGTTCCAGACCTCACCTTCACCGAACCTCTGCAGCAGCTGCTCCTTGGTCCAGTTGCACGACGTCACAACGAAGAAGCCTTCCTCCTTCAGCGCATCTCTCAGGGCTTCGACATATCGTGCCTTGCCCTCCTCCGTGTTGTTTGGGTTCAGGCTTATGGCATCAAATGTTCCCTTGTCTATGCAAACATCAAAACCCCTCAGCTCCTCGGAGGAGCTCAAGAAATCCACCTCCTGAAATTAAGAGAAAGTGGAAGTGATTGAGAGCACAGGTGATAATTTGTCTGTTGAAGGTGCTGTAAGTGGTATTTCTTTGTTCAAATAAGTGTTAAATAGCTCTACAGTCCGATAGCCATCACTGATATAGAGTGTCTGGTCAGTAACATGGGTCTCCCAGTCCCTCAGCTCTGCAGTAAACGGACATTTCCTTTTTTTCTGGTATCCCATTCCACTTTATCCAATCAGGAGAGAGAACCCTAGATATTTCTACTTATTTCAAGAAATCTTGCCAAGCCAGATTTGCTTACTGCACTGGCAGATTATTTTACCTGTTTAAAGCACATAATAATAGTTTAAAACTAGTTTTTATTTCTTATTTTTATCAGACCGTGTGGAGTTCTCTCTCCTGATTGGATAAAGTGTATTTTATGTTGACTGCAGAGAGGAGGGACTGGGAGACCCATGTTACTGACTAGAGTAGACACTCTATGATGATGGCTGTCGCCTGTCGGAATGTAGAGCCATTATTTCAACATGTAGATGTAGACTACTTATAAATACCACGGCACCTTTATTGTAAATATACATACAAGGCTTTTTATTCCATCTGCCTCTTTAGATGTACCGTGGCCTACATGGTAACAGAAGCTAACCAACGCAAGAAGCTTTTCCGCATCACACAAGCCAATTTGTGTAAAAACCTCATACCCTGAAACATTAAAGCCACATGACAAAACGTGGACTTCACTACGTACAACAGAGTGGTGAGGCTGCAATTTCACTCAAGAGCTCCATGCATACGGTAGTTGGAACGAGTGAGGTCGATTTGGTGGCGATAAAACCAAAGTGTGGTAAGATGTTGCAGGATGGTTATCATGAGAACCACGACAGTTGTGGTACGAAAATGTCATGTTGAAATATCATTGCAGTAGAACTTGCAACATAGGTTTTAAAGTCAAATATCTCCCATTGGTATGACCACTAATAAACCAACCTCCTCATATCTACAGTATTTCTGAGCTTGAGTTTCTGGTGCTTCTCATTCACACAAATAGATTTTTGTATTAATAAAATTAATTTAAAATAAAATCCCTATCTTGCTCCATCTGTGATACATATATATATATAGGGGTGGGTAATGTGTCAAAACAATGGCACAAATAGCTGGTGGAAATGGAGAGACGGAGCTGGAATAAGCCGTGGAGCGACTCTGGAGAGGAAGACCTCCTGTGGTCGCGCTCTCATCCTGTGCCTGTGGTTGAAAAACTCCTTGCATTCCCAAAGATTCCATTGAAAGCTGCACTTGTGCACAAACACACACACACATAAAGTATTCTAGTGTTCTGCTGCTCCGAAGATATGGAGTGAGATGCCAACATACCATCTGACACACACACACACAAACACCCCCCCTACCCACGCTACAGCCACTGCCAAACTAAGGTCAATATTGACTTCGACATCAAGCCCTCTCCCTAAGCCAGGCACCCGCCTACAGAAGCTGTACAGTCAGTATGTGTGTACATCACTTATAGCCTATACGCCGCTGTACGAGCGCCACGCGGGAAAGAGGAAAGCTCACTCATCCTCCACCATACTTCATGTACACCTGAGGGGCATTTAAGCCTGTTTTTCTTGCACGCATGTTTCAGCAGATGTGGTAAAGTCCTGTCAACTCACTCAAGGCTTGAGGTGGTCAACTCTAAATACTGGGCACGGTTCCAGCCATTTCATCGGTCCACCACCACCCCGTGGGATAAACACAGTAGAGTCTGCCCCCCCCCCCCCCCTCATCACTACAGCTGCAGGCCAGGTTATGCCTGCTAGCCGCTGAAAGCAAGATTGTATCACCAGCATTTAGAGGATGGAGGGAATTACTGCAGAGCTCCTCATCAATGGGTGATTTGTCCACGGTCTGGGATATACAGTGTAGGGACATGGGATATAACTGTGGGAAATGCTGATATGCAGCGCTACAGTACGAGTTCATGTGAGAAGTGCAACCAATGTTTCTTAACTAAACAGAGATATTATTATCCTCCCTCATCAATCAATCATATTATTAATCGTTTTCTGCCCGAGACTCAGCGGGTGACTTACCACATGGTCCTTCATAATCTGTTAACACATCTTGAACGGCCCTATAGCACCACCATCTGTCAGCTGTGCTGTGCTGCTTTCATCATGGTCCCAAGGCCATCACCCCCACACACAATCCACATGACTTTCAAGTCACTGGTGGAAAAATAAATTTTGTACCACTTTATATACATCAGACCGGCAACACATCTCTATTTTGGTCGTGCCACACCCCCCTTTTGCGGGAAAACTCAGGGAAATAGACTGGGATTAGATGGTATTTGCTCACAAACTACAACTTTATGACAAGACACATGGATATAAATAACACTGAAGACCGTTGTTGCCCAGAAATAGTTATTAGGTCTTAGTTTTAGGTCACTTGGAGATTCATTAGCATAATATTAAAATGTCCAGGTAGGGAAATGAGGAAATATCCTGCAGGGAAATAGACATGCCTGAAAACAGATCAAACATAACTTTTCACAATGGTGTGAACGCTCAATGGTGGCCAGTGTTGGAAAGTAATTGCCTTGACTTAACTTTGCACGAACCAAACAAACCGTTCAAACAATGCAGGTATTGTGCAGGTATCGTCACTTCACATATGGCCCTGTGGCATATACTGTACCTGACACATGTTCAGCCACTTCTTGTACAAACAAGTATCATAAGAAACTATTTTGATCAAAATATGGTGGTCATTGTTATCGTTAACCGATTCGCGGCCAACCACGTATATAACGTGATAAGCTTGTTTTTGTTTTTATTCCATTTTAATATCCCGGATGTTGTCACAGAGCTGTATTTTGGCTGGAAAAGGCATATTGGGACTCCGAAAGTGCAGTACCGGCCAGATCCTGGTATTGGCGCTGTCTCGAGAATGCAGTTTCCCCTGTTGCAGACCTGGTGTCACTTTTTTTTCGCTCCGGGTTAGCTTTTCTGTTAGCCTAAAGCTATGGCTTCACCAGATCGCCTGGAATACTTTTTGCGACGCCGAATTCAGTATGCAGTAAAGGAATATAGCATCAGCCAATGGACATATCGATCTACCAGATGGCGTTCAAATAACTGGGAAATTCTTTTTGGAATCCAACCGGCCACAGGTAAGAGCGATTTGACGTCAATTTCAGTCTGATCGGGCCTTGTTCTCATACCCATCCACCCGGTCAGCATATGATGTTGCAATAACGAATGCCGTTATTGGTAATCATAATCAATAATCAGAAACGACTTCCCCCGCCCCCTTTCATGCATCCATGGTGGAACAAACATGATACTGATCATATGCATTTAGATTTTTAACTCTAGCTTGTGTAGGGCCGAAACGCCAATCGATTTAACGTTATTAGCTTAGCGCCCTATAACTAGCTTTGCAGGAATGACCCCTAACCATTACGGTATATAGTTCATATTCACGACACTATAAAACGGGAACGTATTGATGAAAAAATTATTTCTTTATAGCATATTGAAGGGAAGGTTTACTGTCAATTGACAATGACAATGGACACATAGCAATAATATAAAATATAGATTTAGCTCTACAAACAACCTCACGCACAGTGAAAACTTGTAATGAAAAGCTGGCCTCAAGCTGGCCTCATAGTCTAATCCCAATGGCCCCGAATGTGTTAACAGTGCTGTATAAAATTCAAACACAAAACAAACAAAAACTGCTTCACTATTATTGAAGTAATTGCATAATAATATTATAATTTCTTTGCACAAAATGTATCAATATTGGCTGGAATGTGCCGTGAACCCACCTTTATGGTCACATGGGTCAAGCCTTCGGTCTGCAGGACACTTCGGGCCAGTTCTATAGATGCTGCAGAATAATCTATTCCCAGAAGATTCCTATATCCGTGTTTAGCCTTGACATAAAGAAAAAGGAGACAGAGAATCATATAGCAAAATTCACTTTTCAAAGAAATGGCAATTTGTTGGATTTATTTGTACTCCATTCCTACCAGTTCAACTAACAGTACTCCATTCCCGGTGCCGATATCCAGTATGGCTGCATCTTTCGGGATCTTAGTTTTGTCCATCCATCGGAGCACACGCCCCATGCTTTCCTCACCAAACCTTGCAAGATAGTAATGGAAATTCGGTAGGTTATGAGTCATGGTTACTTGCTGGGGAATCGCAGTGGTTTGCTTGTTGGGACCGTGTGGCCATGCCGGCTCTACTGATACACAGTGTCTTATGATGGTTATTTATGATGCCGCAAACTATGTTCAGTGCACATTCGGGCCGTGGAAAGGACTGTGTGCGTGCAAGACAAGGCCTAATTGATTGTGTTACTGTATTGGGTTGGGAGTTGTATTTGTGTTGGGTCTGTTTGATATTGTGGTAAGCCACCACAAATAAATCGAATGTATGGTCCCCGTCTCTCTGGATTATTTACAAAATTCTGGTCCTCACCTACAAAGCCCTTCACCAACTGTGTTACATCTGTATGGTGTCTGAATCACTACCATAGCCCCTTATTGTAAAGGGACTGAGTTCTAGAAAAGGACTATATAAAACAAATAATAATAAATAAATAAAAATGTATTATTAGTATTATCGTTATTATTAATAAAGAAGGGCATGCATCTCCTTCAAACAAGATTAGAATGTGACCATCTACTTTAGTCTACTGCTAAAGGCACACAACACTACTTTTAGATCTGGTGATGCGTGAACCTGAAATGGGGAATCAAGCAGGCCAAGCACAGAAACAAGCTAAGAATTTAAGTGCACTTTTGTGGTTAATGTGTTGTGTTGTCTTGTTTTGTGAGAATGTCAATAAAAAAATTTGATCAAAAAAAAAAGAATTTAAGTGCACTTCAACAACCCCCGACGCATGTGGCAGGGCTATTAAAAGGACTGTCCGGCCTGTGAGGCAGTGGTCACCTGAGGCTGCTGATATGCTCAGCGATTGTCTGGAGCTTACTTTGACTGGTCTGTTTTTAGTGAAGCATGTGATGATTTGGATGAATTTACTGACACAATTAGGGCTGCACGATTTTGGGAAATAATCTAATTGCGATTTTTCTGACAGATATTGCGATTGCGATTAAATTTGCGATTATAATTTTTTTTAAATTAAGCAGCCCCACAGAGGTTTATTGTAAAATGCGGCTTGCATCTGGCCTACGCGTGGGGCTTTTCGGGACACAGAGCCTGAAAATGTTTCTTTTTACCTGGGAATCGATACCGGTACCCAACGGTACCTTTTTTTCTGTATTTTACTCTCCCTCTCTGAAGTCTAAACTTCACAACACACAATCTAAAACCCCTTACCTCCCTCTCCCAAACCGATCTTGTATCTCAATGGGACTTCCTGGTTAAACAATTTTTTTTTTAAGTTTAAAAAAAAAAATGCGATATTTTATTTATTTATTATAATTTTTTTAATCATCTGGCGACCCCCCCGCGACCCCCTTAGGGTTCACGACCCCCACTTTGGGAACCACTGCTATAGAGGATGCTGTATCTATGTGTTTACACACCATCCTGCAGCACCTGGAGCCCTCCGCCACTTATGTACGCATTTTGTTTATTATTTCAGTTCAGCGTTTAACACATTGAGTGCCACTGGAGCCCTCCGCCACTTATGTACACATTTTGTTTATTATTTCAGTTCAGCGTTTAACACATTGAGTGCCACGCCCCTTTGACCATATATGGGCTAGAGTGCGAATAAGGAAGTCAATGGGAGGTCGGGGAAATTTGCGAAGGCTTAAACTATATCTTAAATTATGGCTATGGGTCTAAAACACCCCTCGCTTATCATCGATGACTTGCTTGCAGTCAACATGTATGAAACGGATTGTTTTTTCATTGGTACATTTCCGTTTTATACTGTTTTGAATACGAGTATAGTTTTGGTTTTGGAGAGTTCTAGTAATTCCAGAGAAATTCCGCGATAATAGCTCTTTAGTGGAATACACAAAACACGTAATTTTTCGGCTGATTTATGAATCGTTTTCAAATAAACGCTAGATTATCGATAGTATATGTGTACTTATCACGCTAGAGAAGCGGGCTGAAAAATCTATTATCCATGACCTGGTCAGCGCTAACGTCATACACACACACACAGACACGCTGCGATGGCCGAGAAAAAAACATCTGATTAACCCAATACTGGTAAAATAAGAGTCCTTACCTCACATCAGATGTTCTGCAAAAATATTAATCCAATTCCTGATCGGCATTCCAAATATTGATCATGTTTATTGATCCAACGTTATAGTCCAAAACACATAATCGAAAGCTGCTCCCAGCCTCCCCAGTGAATGTGGTAACAGATACTGCTTGCCAGAGAAGGGAAAACCCCAGACCAGACTTTTTTTCTGATGCACATGCCCACCCAATCCAATCCAATGATGTGCAATACCATCCGGGAGACGATAGGCGGCGGTATTTGCCCTTTTCGCGCTCAGACCCATTCCCAATGATAACGTCAGGCTGGATGGATGAAAAATGAATGGATATTGCTAATAAAAGCGAAAACGAAAAAAAAACGATTGGCACTCAACGCATGGCGAGTTAGCAAGACTAATCTCGTCATTGGCACTCAGTGTTAACATGATTGTGCCTTTTAAACTATTTGAAAAACTTAAATTGCTAGGAATCGATGACTGTGCTATTTTATTCTAGATTTTCTCTCAGATAGAGAACAAGTGGTTAAAATAATAACTTTATTTGTATAGCACTTTTCATACAGAAGTTGCAGTTCAAAGTGCTTCACAACAGTAAAAGAATACAGGCATAATTAAGCGAGCATGAAAAAGATAGAGAGGTAAATCACAGTGTTTCACATTAGGATCAAAATAGGTAATAGATCCAGGAGTCGGACCTTGAACACCGGAGCCCCCCAGGGCTGTGTTCTCTCTCCTCTGCGCTACATTCTGCCCTCTCCCACCTGGATGACAGCAACACCCATGTGAGAATGCCGTTCATCGACTTTCAGTTCAGCATTCAACACCATCATCCCCTCAAAACTCATCTCCAAACGTGGTGACATCGTGGAAACCATGGACCTCAACATCAACCCTCCGTCTGCAACTGGATACTGGACTTCCTAACCAACAGACCCCAGTATGTTAAGTTAGACAATCTCCACCCACAGGCATTCCCACAGGGCTGTGTGCTGAGCCCTCTCCTCTACTCCATCTTCACCCACGGCTGCACTCCTGTACATGGCACCAACACCATCAAGTTTGCAGATGACACAGTGGTGGGTCTCAAAACAACGATGAGTCTGCCTAAGGGTGCTTTCTCACTCACCATTCGGGTCCGTTCCAGTCCGTTCCGTCCTCATTCCGTCCTTGGGTGCGAACTTCCCCCCTCCCTCTCCCCTCTCTAGTTTGCGTACACACTCAGTCTTGGTGCGCTCTGGGTTTTGTTTACGGTTTGCGTTTTGAGCGTGTAAGCTTGCCGTAGGCGATGATGTCACGCTCGAAAATGTAAACACAGGAAGAGTGTTAACACGGCGGTGGAGACTGGATGCTGATATAAAAGAAACAAATAACCAATAAATATGAAGTTATATTTGAACCTCTGTTGTCAAGCCTTGTCAATATAACCCACCCCCCTTCTCACAAATGGAACTGGTGACGTGCAGTCCGCTTGAGTGTTTTCCAAGGGTTAACGCTAAGCTAACGCTAAGCTAACGCTAGTTAGCTTAGCCTATTACTAGTCTATCTAGTCTACTAGACCTATCTACTAGTTAGCAGCTAACATTAGCCCATCACTCGCGGCAATTATATTGCATGTCAGTTGATGGAACTGGTGTCGTGGATTCCGCTTTGAGCGTTTCCCAGGGTTAACGCTAGTTAGCTTACGCTAACGCTAGTTAGCTTAGCCTGTTCAGCAGCTGTTCAGCAGCTAACATTAGCCCATCGCTCGCATGTCATTGATCTACCGGTCGACCACGGCCGACTGGTTGGGCACCACTGGTCTAATAGAAATAAATGCATTCGAACAAGAAACCAATGTATAGACATAGCAATGGCAAACAAAATTGCCAGGCCTAATGCGAGCCAGGGAAGTGTTGTGCTTTGTAACGTGGCTTCATGTTTTCATCCACTGAGCTGTGAGGCTCCACATGCTTGTTTGGTTGAGGTCTGAACTCGCAAATTGCCCATAAATATCGTTTTTGTGGGTATTGTCCAGTTGTTGCTGTGTGTTTTTATCTGCCCAAAATTCAAGCAAGCATGAAAGCATTACAGTAACGACGTTGTGTGTGTCACGCCCCCCGCTCCCACTAGCGCGCACCCGAGACCACCTATTTCAGCGGTCCAGGTTTGGAGCGAGTCAGCGTCCCGGGGGACGGGGGGAACGTTCTCAGTAGAATGAATGAATGAATGACACACCCTTTTCTGGTGCGATCCGGCGCTGATTCGACCCCGAATGGTGAGTGAGAAAGGGCCCTAAGGGGAGGAGATCCAGCACCTAGCGGTGTGGTGCGCCAACAACAACCTGGCCCTCAACACCAAGGAGCTTATCGTGGACTTCAGGAAGACCAGAGGTGGCATGCACGCCCCGATCCATATCAATGGAAAAGAGGTTGAGCATGTCTCAAACTTCAAATTCCTGGGTGTTCACATCTCTGACCTCTCTTGGACCCTCAACACCTTGACACTGCTCAAAAAAGCTCCCCAGCATCTCTTCTTCCTGAGGAGATTGAGGAAAGCCCACCTGTCTCCTCAGATTCTGGTGAACTTCTACCGGTGGGCCATAGAAAGCATATCACAGTCTTGTATCGCGCTCGCTGCCTGCCTCTCTCTCTTGCAGGGGAAGGAGTCCAGCTGAGTACCTGAGCACCGCATACCAGTCCCCCAGATGTTCCTCCAGGGCCCTCGTCCGCCCTCCATCCATCCCTCTCCATTCTTCCCTACCTCCTTCCTAGCTGGGTTGTCAATAAAAAAATATATAAACAAATAAACCCGTTCCGTCCTTAGATTACAAGTCAGTTTTGGGAAAGTTATGTGGACACAGAAGAGCAGAGCTCGTGATAATGGCTGCAGTGGCTACTTTTGAGTTTTATATTGTTAAGATATTGTGTGAGCAAAAAATTTAAGAAAAATAAATTGTATGAAGTATAGTTAATTTACTCATACAGTATGTACATCCTCTGGCCTGTTTGTAGAACTGCCCTGTGTTGTTGACTAAGCTAAACCCTATTGCTATGAAGTCTAATGGGAACATGAGAGGATGCCATCAGTATACTGAGTTATTTGCTGCTATGTTTCAATATTATAATAACAATAAGAAGAAGAAGAATTATTATTATAATAATAATAATAATAATAATAAGTCGCAATACTCCAATTCAGCCACTGAGTGGGTGGTACTGCCCTCACAGCCCGGCCCTGAGACCGTTCTCCGAGTCTGCGGCTAGATTGCCTGTCACCCCAAAGACAGACTATTTGCTCTCCTTCCCTCTGGGAACAGCTTCTTCCCCTCAGCTGTCATCTCACTGAACTCTGTACCACGCCGACAGCCCCCATCTCTCTCTCTCTCTCTCCCCATCTCTCTCTTTTTTATGAAGCACAATCTCAGGAGGGTCTGTACAGAACCAAGCATTTCACTACAATGTACCTTATATGTGACAAATAAAACAAAACTTGAACTTGAAACTCCATATCGTACAAACTCTGAACTCCATTGCCTATACTCTGTTGCCCACACTGTTCAAACTGTGAACTCTGAAGCCTATACTAAATTTATACCCGTCCCATCTACTGGCTTCACTGCCTAATACTGTAATCTTACTACCTACCTCAACCCTATAGTTCCAAAATATTTCTTCTGTTGAACCACAATCCAAAAGCATCCAAAATTAAACAAAGCCTCCAATTGGCTCACAAAGCACACGCGACACACATAACGGAGCACAGTAAGGTATCAGAAAATGTAGATACTGATATAAGACTGTATGATAGGCAGCCATGTACAATAACACTGTATACCAAATATATATGTATATTATTTATCTATAACCATATGAACATATCTGCATATATTCCTGTTTACATATCCATTATGTGCACTGTACATGCTGTATATATATATATATATATATATATATATATATATATATATATATATATATATATATATATATATATATATATATATATATATATATCCCATACCTACTTGTATTAGTTTAGTTATACCGCTGGCCAGTATGGCTTACTAACATAGTATATTTATATTACTGTACATAATGATCCTGACACTGTACTATAACACATTTACTCAGTAGCTATGTTATATATATATTCCATTTAATCAATTGTTACACTGACTGTATATTACTGTATGTACACTGTATATTACACACCTGTCCAGCTGTCCTGTATAATATTATTCACTGGTAACATGCACTATGGTTAGATGCCAACTTATTTTCGTTGTACTGTACTTGTGCTGTACGACGACAACACATTTTATATGTATTTTATTATATACGATATATAGAGGCTGTACTCCTTACCATATCTCACCCACGTCACCGATGTCTTTAAATGTCTCCAGTTCCCTTTGATATGCATCGTCCCAGCTGAAAAAGAGGCCAGTGAGAACAGAACATACCGGTAAATAAAATGCTTCAGTGAATTAGCTTAGCCATGTTTGTCACAACAACAGTGCAAGTTGCAACAATGTTACAAACTGCTTGCTGTTAGCTGTTGCGGCCTGACCATAACATGCTACAAAAACAGATCCATAAAAACGTGCTGCTCCTTTTTTATGGCATTTGTCGTCAACACAACACGTACTATTCCTTTGTCCCGAGGTTTGAAGGTGCAAAATCATCTTCTGAGCCCCTGTCGTCCTCGGTTTCCGAACTGTGTTGACAGCCAGGCATGCTGCGCTCCGCGGCGTCCTCCATGCTGGATGTGATGGCGTCGCTACTACAGTGAGAAGCATGCAGCTGCAGAGCCGCAGAGCGGCGCTCTCAGGTCCTCAGGACCGGTGCCGAGAAAGGACTGCCTGCCGAAATCTTACTGCCCCCACGTTAAACGTTATACGATATGCAAAGACTAAGAGACAACGATAAATGTGGTGTGTGTATATGTATTGTGTAATAGGCTCTGAGGACCGCTCAGCATGAATGGAAAATGGAGGACCCTGAATGATGGAAACAAGACGAACGTCTTTCTCAGGTCTGCATCCTCTTAACAATTGTATGTATTGAGCTGTACTGTACTGTACCCATTCTGCAATCTGTTAAACTTTTTTTCAATCAATCAATCAATCAGCAGCGCCACCCACCCAATGGCTGAATTGGAGTATTGCACTGTGCAGACCAGAGAAAGACTTTCGCCTTGTTTACATCAGGGTCCCCCATTTTCAATTCATCATAACATATATGACATACATGACATACAGATAGACAGTATTCAGTATACCTTCACACTCTATTATCTTATGCAACTCATATTCACTCCACAAACTGACATATACATAGGGCCTACATTGTTGAATGAACAGCCTGTTTCTTGAAGTTAGACTCTCCTCTAAATTGTAACCCCCCCCCCCCCCCCCCCCTATAACAGAATTTTTGGATGTTACCCGGGAGTGAATTTGTGTCTTGCTTTAAACATGATTTGTGCAGTCTTAAATTCAGCCAGGTCCCCGAGTTTCATGGCATGTGATTTAAAAAATAGTGTGTTTGTGTGTTCCAGATATCCTACCTTATTGATAATCAAATCAAAATAAATTTTATTTGTAAGGCCCGACAACACACGTTAATGTCCCCATGGGCCAGGTAACGGTATACTTTTGCTATGCTATACACTACAGATCACTGGCGGACTCAGGGGAGGGCAAGGGGGGCGATCGCCCCCCCCTGGTGCCCCCACGGTTGAAAAATGCACGCTAAAGTGCCCTTTTGAGTGGCGGAAAATGAGAGGGTGTGCCCTATTAGTGCTCTTCCAATGGTCTAAACTTGACCATGTGCCCCACGGTTAAATAATGTCATGCTAAAGTGCCCTATTGAGTGGTGAAAACATAGCAAGAAAATTTAATAACGTGTCTTAATGACTGCTCTGTTAGTGGATAAAATGTGATGCAGGTTACTAGGGCAGGCTTGCCCAAAGTGGGTGCCATGATGAAGACAGTCTAGGGGTGTTGCAAAATAGTTAAACCCTGCTTATATTCTAAACACATTATATGGCCATTAGCAAATATTTTTTTTGCAAGGAACCAATGGGCTAATATCTAGCTAACATTTAGATGTTTCTCGATCTGCACTGTCCCTATTTTCCCCCCAATGTATCCTTTAGGTTAGGTTAGAGTAAGTTAGTTTAACTGAGGCACAAAGTCCAAGCATGCTGGGAACTTGAGGCACAACTCTGAGCAGCCCCGTCACTACAATATTCCATCCATTTAAGTTGTCAGTTTTAGACACGTCCCCTCTTGAATGTTCAGATGCCAGAGGGCTTAATGCAGTCTGAGCTGTAACCCTGCACCCTACTGTGTGTGAGGTAGGTAACACAGCAAGCTTTCTTTGACGTTGCAAAGATTGAATTTGTTTTACCAATTATGCATTACTAAATACTAATGTATGTACACTGCAAGTGCTTTTATTGATGGCAGTATGCAGGCCTGAACTGGCCATCAGGAGCACCGGGAGTTTTCTGGCCTGGCCTGGCCTGTGCTGATGAAAAAAGATATATAATTATATATATATATATATATATATATATATATATAATAATAATATAAAAAAAATTAAAAATTCAGGCCACATAACTTAGAAGCAGGCTAGGCCAGTGTTTCTAGTTGCAGCGACGCGATAGTTAGATAGTGGGGAACAACAACCAGGAGATCACTGTGACAATCAATCAATCTAATTTAATTGTATAGCACATTTACACCTGACACATGACACATGACACATGACACACACGTCAACCAAAGTGCTTCACAGTAAGTCGCATAGCAAAAAAAAGAAAAGTGCTAAGTCCCAAAATATTAAAAACAGACGGAGAGTATACAGAGAGTAAACAGACAGAGAGTAACACAGTCTAAACAGTCATACATCTTTTATTAAACTTCAGTCCTGATCATAACCATTTTTATTTTTAGATGTTTGGTTTTTTGTAATGTCAGATTAAAAATGAAATACTCCCACTTTTCTGAAAAGAGTTGTTGTTAAATCTGACATTACAAAAAACTAAAAATCCATCAAAATCAGTGTTTGTGAGGTTTTTGTCCGCTGCTCACCCACTCGCTCTGTTCCTTTAAGATATTTCGGTTAATTAATTGCATTCTCCTCTCCACACGCTTCTTCCTGTAGATGCCGTTTGATTGGTGCTCCCCCAACCACACGCTTCTGGAGCAATGGTCAATCTCATCCCGCAGCTGTCACAGCTTGTCATTAAGCACCCCTTGGCTTTATATACCCTGATTCCCCATTTATTGATGTTGGATCGTTCTGAAATATTCTCTGCATTTGCCGTTTCCTTCCGTCGCTGCTTTCCCTGTGCTTTGCCTCCCAGGACTCTCGAGGAGTATTCCGTTTGGAGAACCTGCTTCCCCGTTACGAAGCGCTCGCCCTGTTTGATCCGCTCGCTTCACGCACAGCGCTCTGGTGAGTTTTTGCAAGACAGTCTTTGGATTCAATCGTTTTTTGTGTGTGTTAAAGCACTGAAGAGATCCTGTTTTTCGTTCAGACTGTTCTCACCCTTTTTGCCTGTTTGGATATTCACTTTGGATTTATTATTGTTTGGACATTGCTCACTGTGTGTTTCACACCGAAGATTCTGTCACTTGGATTTATTGTTTGGACATTGCTCACTGTGTGTTTCACACCGAAGATTCTGTCACTTGGATTTATCTGTTTGGACAAGTCACTTCACCTGTCACCTGTCAGTTTCCAATTGTGCACTGAGCTAACTCGGACTCTCTCTCTCCCTATCCGCCACCACCCCGGAGTATATGCTGGGAGGATTCTGCAGAGCGGCTCAGACGTCACGGACAGATTCCACAAACGTAACCCCCCGGGAGAAGCTGCAGAGCAGCAAACATTCCTCACATGCCTGTTTCCCAATTTGTTCTGTTCTCCACCAAATTCTTTCTGTTTACCCAGTAAATAAACAAGCCCTTGATTTTGGCTAACTCTGAAACAACTCTCTCTGTGCCGTTTGCGTTTGGGGTCGGTGTCAAACCATAACATTACGATCCAACCAATATGACGACCCCAGCCGACACAGAGAGAGTCAGAACAGCACTAGCTGGCCAGATCGAGTTAACCAAGGATCACAGTCACCAACTAGACAGGGCTGCGGCTGCTGTACAGGAACTCAGGGAGCAGGTCCAGCCTATTCAGGGGTCCCTGGCCGCTCTGGCAGGCCAGCAATCAAGTATTCTCCTCCATCTACACACGCTGAGTGACACCGTTAACGCCTTGCTTGTACCCCCACTTCCTTCAGGAACATTGGCTGGAGCATCCCCCGCAGCCCTGGCAGGCCCCGCGCTTCCCGATCCCGCACCTCGGGAGCCCCGTCTCTCCGAACCACGGCTGTTCGACGGCAACTTCGAGGATTGTGCCACATTCATCATGCAATGTGAGTTGGTTTTTCGTCATCAACCCAGTCGTTTCACTTCAAGAGGAGCCCAAGTGGCCTATATGACTAACTTGCTCTCAGGCCGGGCAGCCCAGTGGGTCACTTCCTCCTGGGCAATGGAGGCAGACTTCTGTTTCTCCTATCCAGACTTCGTGGCTGAGCTCCGCAGGGTGTTCCACCATCCAGCCCGTGGTCTGGACCCTGGAGCCCGGTTGGGTACCTTCCGGCAGGGCAGCGGCGGGGGTTACCGACTACGTGCTGGAGTTCAGACTGGCGGCGGTGGAGAGCGGTTGGAACGACCAAGCACTTCGTCTTACCTTCATGAGGGGGCTCAGCGACGCAGTCAGGGACCAGCTCGCGACCCGGGAGGAACCTGAGTCCCTCGAGGACCTGTTCAGCCTCGCCATTCGCATCGACGGACGCCTCCAGGAGAGAAGACGTGAGAGAACCCGACAGGGACCTCCTGAGGTACTCCGAACCCCCCGTACTCGTGACGGTACTGCTGGTCGCCCTGCCCCCAACACGACTGGTGGTTTTTTCCCCTCCCGTTCGGTACCCGAGGAGGAACCCATGCAGCTGGGACGTTCTCATCTGAGCCAAGCTGAATGGGAGGCGAGGTTCAGGTCCGGTCTCTGCCTCTACTGCGGTCGGGAGGGACACCGAATCGCCAACTGCCCCACCCGGCCAAAAGACCAGGCTCGCCGGGACCCCGGGAGATCCTGGTGAGCCGTTTTTCTCATTCCCAGAGCCGTGCACCACCTGGCCATCTGATGAGCGTCACCCTGGCCTGGGCGGACCAACGGGCCACGGTGGAGGCACTCATTGACTCGGGGGCAGACGAGAGTTTCCTCGACTTCGAGTTTGCTACCCGGGCCAACATTCCACTTGAGGACCTAGTGAGGCCTTTGGAGATATTCGCATTGGACCAACACCGCCTGGCCGACATCTCTCAACGCACCTGCCCTGTCATGCTGACCATTGCTGGAAACCACGTTGAGAGACTCCAGTTCCTTATCACCAGATCCCCTCTTGTCCCAGTAGTCCTGGGTCGGCCCTGGCTCGCGCTGCACGAGCCCCACATCGCCTGGTCCTCCGGTACCATCAAGGGCTGGAGCTCCTCCTGTCATGCCCAGTGTCTACAGGCGGCGTCCTGTCCCCCGCCCCGGAGGTCCGTTGGTGAGCCGCCTCCAGACGTTTCGACCATACCCCCCGAGTACCACGACCTCATGGAGGTTTTCAGTAAGTCCAGGGCTCAGGCCCTTCCACCCCACCGTCCGTACGACTGTGCCATCGACCTCCGCCAAGGGGCTCCCCTTCCCGGCAGCCGCCTCTACAGTCTGACCGTTCCGGAGAAGGCGGCGATGGATCAATACATCTCTGAGTCCTTGGAAGCAGGACTCATTCGGCCTTCCTCCTCCCCGGTGGCGGCCGGTTTCTTTTTTGTTGGGAAGAAGGACGGGGACCTTCGACCCTGCATCGACTATCGCCAGCTCAACGAGATCACCATTAAGAACAAATACCCTCTACCTCTCATGAACTCCACCTTCGAGCCTCTCACCCAGGCTACCGTCTTTACCAAGCTGGACCTCCGGAGTGCCTACCATCTAGTCCGTATCCGTGAGGGCGATGAATGGAAGACCGCCTTCAAGACTCCCAGGGGCCACTACGAGTACCTGGTGATGCCGTTCGGCCTCACCAACGCTCCGGCGGTATTCCAGGCGCTCATGAACGACGTCCTTCGTGACATGCTGGAGGAGTTTGTGGTAGTGTACCTGGACGACATCCTCATCTTCTCCAAGACCCTCGAGGAGCACATCCAGCATGTCCGCCGTGTGCTGGAGCGCCTCCTCCACAATCGGCTCTTCGTTAAGGCGGAGAAGTGCCGATTCCACTCCGACTCCGTCGATTACCTGGGCTTCATCGTGGAGAAGGGCTTGACCCGAGCTGATCCTCGCAAGATCCAAGCAGTGGAGGAATGGCCTGAACCCACCTCTCGGAAGGAGTTACAGAGTTTCCTCGGGTTCGCCAACTTCTACCGAAGGTTCATCCGGAACTACAGTCAAGTGGCGGAACCGCTTACCAGACTGACCTCTCCCGCCCTGCCGTTCGACTGGTCCCCAGCGGCGTGTGCTGCGTTCCGCTCCCTCAAGAAGAGGTTCACTTCCGCCCCGATCTTGCTCCACCCAGACCCCAAGAGACAGTTCATCGTTGAGGTGGACGCCTCGGATACTGGACTGGGAGCTGTCTTATCCCAGCGTTCGGCAACGGACCAGGAGGTACATCCGTGCGCCTTCTACTCGCGTCGGTTCCTCCCTGCCGAGAGGAACTACGACATCGGCAATCGGGAGCTGCTGGCGGTCGTGGCTGCTTTGGAGGAGTGGCGTCATTGGCTTGAGGGGGCCGAGGAGCCGTTTACCATCTGGACGGACCACAAGAACCTGACGTACATCCGTGCTTCCAAGCGCCTCAACGGTCGGCAGGCAAGATGGGCCAGCTTCCTCAGTCGGTTCGACTTCTCGCTGACGTTTCGTCCTGGTTCCCGCAACACGAAGGCCGACTCCCTGTCCCGGTTACACTCCAAGGGGGCTCCACCCACTGAGGACCCGACTCCCATCCTCCCGGAGGCCAGGGTGATAGGAGCCGTCACCTTGGGCATCGAGGGGGTGGTAAGGCGTGCCCTACGCTTCCATCGCGCTCCAAGCAACGTACCGATTCATCGTCTCTTCGTCCCCGACTCAGTCCGGTCCCGGGTCCTCCAGTGGGGCCATACCAGCCGGTTCGCCTGCCACCCGGGCGTTCATCGCACGTTCTCCTTCCTGGCTCATCGATTCTGGTGGCCCACCATGAGGAACGACGTCAAGGAGTTCGTATTGGCCTGCACGGTCTGCGCCCGCAGCAAGGCCTCCCACCAGGCACCCTCCGGGCTGTTACAGCCACTTCCCGTTCCGAGCCGTCCTTGGTCACATGTGGCGCTGGACTTCGTCACAGGTCTTCCCTCCTCCCAGGGGAACACTTGCCTTCTGACCGTGGTGGATCGGTTCAGCAAGGGGGTTCACCTCGTGGCCCTTTCCAAGCTTCCCTCGGCGGCCGAGACGGCGGACCTCCTGACACACCACGTGTTTCGCCTCCATGGTTTTCCCCAGGACATCGTCTCGGACCGGGGGCCCCAGTTCACCTCCCAGGTATGGCGGGCTTTTTGCAAGGGATTGGGGGCGACGGTCAGTCTTTCCTCTGGTTATCATCCCCAGACTAACGGACAAACGGAGAGGATGAACCAGAGCGTGGAGTCTGCTCTTCGGTGTGTGGCAGCCGAGAGACCAGCTTCTTGGAGCCGTTTCCTTCCCTGGGTCGAGTACTCCATCAACTCCATGGTCAGTTCCGCCACCGGCCTCTCACCTTTTGAGGTATCCCTGGGCTACCAACCCCCTCTTTTCCCTGCACAGGAGACGGAGGTGGCAGTTCCCTCCGTGCAGGACCACCTCGACCGCTGCCGACGGGTCTGGGAGATCACCAGGACCGCGCTGCTCCGGACATCTGAGCGCGCCTGTCGTGGGGCTGACCGGCGGCGGGTTCCTGCGCCGACGTACCACCCTGGGCAGAGGGTGTGGCTTTCCGTGAGGGACCTCCCGCTTCGGTCCTCGGCCAAGAAACTTAACCCCCGGTTCGTCGGACCTTTCGAGGTTCTGAAGGTACTCAGTCCGGCGGCTCTGCGTCTTAAACTTCCTGCGTCCATGCACATTCACCCCGTTTTCCATGTGTCCCGGGTTAAGCCTGTCTCCCGCAGTCCCCTGATGCCTCCAGCTCCTGATCCACCACCTCCCGAGATGGTGGACGGTCACCCCCAGTGGCAGGTCCGCCGGTTGATGGGCGTTCGACGGCGAGGTCGGGGGTTCCAGTACCTGGTGGACTGGGAGGGTTACGGCCCGGAGGAACGGAGCTGGGTCTCCCGACAGCTCATCGTGGATCCCGGCCTGATCACGGACTTCCATCGTGCCCATCCGGACGAGCCGGGTCGGCCTGGTCGCCGGGTGGCTCCCGTGGAGGGGGGGGTACTGTGAGGTTTTTGTCCGCTGCTCACCCACTCGCTCTGTTCCTTTAAGATATTTCGGTTAATTAATTGCATTCTCCTCTCCACACGCTTCTTCCTGTAGATGCCGTTTGATTGGTGCTCCCCCAACCACACGCTTCTGGAGCAATGGTCAATCTCATCCCGCAGCTGTCACAGCTTGTCATTAAGCATCCCTTGGCTTTATATACCCTGATTCCCCATTTATTGATGTTGGATCGTTCTGAAATATTCTCTGCATTTGCCGTTTCCTTCCGTCGCTGCTTTCCCTGTGCTTTGCCTCCCAGGACTCTCGAGGAGTATTCCGTTTGGAGAACCTGCTTCCCCGTTACGAAGCGCTCGCCCTGTTTGATCCGCTCGCTTCACGCACAGCGCTCTGGTGAGTTTTTGCAAGACAGTCTTTGGATTCAATCGTTTTTTGTGTGTGTTAAAGCACTGAAGAGATCCTGTTTTTCGTTCAGACTGTTCTCACCCTTTTTGCCTGTTTGGATATTCACTTTGGATTTATTATTGTTTGGACATTGCTCACTGTGTGTTTCACACCGAAGATTCTGTCACTTGGATTTATTGTTTGGACATTGCTCACTGTGTGTTTCACACCGAAGATTCTGTCACTTGGATTTATCTGTTTGGACAAGTCACTTCACCTGTCACCTGTCAGTTTCCAATTGTGCACTGAGCTAACTCGGACTCTCTCTCTCCCTATCCGCCACCACCCCGGAGTATATGCTGGGAGGATTCTGCAGAGCGGCTCAGACGTCACGGACAGATTCCACAAACGTAACCCCCCGGGAGAAGCTGCAGAGCAGCAAACATTCCTCACATGCCTGTTTCACAATTTGTTCTGTTCTCCACCAAATTCTTTCTGTTTACCCAGTAAATAAACAAGCCCTTGATTTTGGCTAACTCTGAAACAACTCTCTCTGTGCCGTTTGCGTTTGGGGTCGGTGTCAAACCATAACAGTGTTGTTGCTAATCATTGACACATGCTAGCCTGTAATAATTCCCCCCAGAAAAATCTACATTGCATTTGATATATTGAAAATATTAAAATGTTTGTGTTTTTTTAACAATAATTTGTGATGCCATCACACACACTGGCATTTAAAGGGTTATAATTCGAAAATGTATTGAATACGTGGTGGTTATGATCAGGGCTGAAGTTGAATAAAAGATGTATGAAAGAAAAAGCATATCATATTTTTATGGCGTTTTTGAAGAGGACAATTAGTTCCCTAATGGTAAGAGTGAGTATTTCTTTTCAATTTGACATTACAAAAAAAATCCCCCCCATAAAAACTACTTTGCATTTGATATATTGAAGATATTTACAAGTAAAGAGGCTCATTTTGGCTGACTGCTGCCAAAAAGCTGATTGCCTCACGCTGGATACAACCAGATAAGTTATGTCCGAAGGTATGGATTCTCAATTATCTTGATGTTATTTATTTGGAGATTTCCACTGCACGTGTTATAGGTGTTAATGAGGCCAGTATCGCTGTCTGGTGGGCTGTGGTGGAAAAACTAAAAGAACGCATATGACTCTGGAAATTGAGTACTGAATAAGGTATTATATTGATGTCTCACGTTGGGGTCCTGGGGCGAGAGGGGGGTGGGGGGGGGGAGAACGAGCAAATATTCATGTATGTTGATGGTTATGGTGGTTTTTGTATTTTTGTTTTGTTTATTATTTTGCATTCAATATTGATGTATATTTTCTGACCCCCTTCTGATCTGGATCTGGTGATCGTGGGCTCTGGCTGGGGGGGGGGGGGGGGGGGGGGCACTAAAGAGGCGTGGTGCTTTGGCTCGCGGGGGGGCCGGGCTGTGGGTCCTCCGGGACTGTGGCTTGCGGTTGCCGGACCTGGAGGTGGAGGGGGCTCGGTGAGCACTTTTTTATAGTAAAGATTTTATTTTGTTATCCTTTTTCTCTGTGACAACTTGTTTTGACTGGTTGTGTATCCAATATATATAGGTCTAATTTATTGTCTAGTCATTGTTGTGTTAGTTTGTGTTCTTGGATGTCTGTTATGTATTATTGTCATTATTGTGCTGTGTTGTTTCTTGTTTGAAAAATGAAAATAAAAAGATTTGGTAAAAAAAAAAAAAAAAAACTCAGCTCGGAACTAAGCAAAATCTGCATATGGCTCGCTGATAACAAACTATCATACACATGGGCAAAACAGAGTCCATTCTCTTCGGTTCAAATAACAAACTCAGCAAGACCGACGGCTTCTCAGTTACAGTGCAGGTGACAATATTGTCACAAGGAAAGATGAAATTACCTATCTGGGTTCCATCCTAGAGGCTAATCTTTCCTGTGACAAAATGGCATCCAATGTAATAAAAAAAGTCAACCAACAAACTCGATTCTTGTAACGATTGCTTGACCTTACTCCTAGAACCCACCTCACCCCTGCCCACTTTGACAACCTAGGATGGCTTAGAGTAGACGACAGAGTACAGCAACTTGCAATGGGCCTGGTCTACAAGATACACTACACGACCAAGGTACCTGTAGAGGCCTCTGCCTGGGTCCGCTTCTAGTGGTAGTTGGGGAGTGATTCCGTACGTGCTCCATCCAAATAATAGTCTCCACACCTTGAGTTCCATTATCAGATACCACAGATATCCGATTTATTTAGAATATGTATGGGTTACATGGGAGAGGTGATCAAAGCGATCCTATTTTCCTATAATGGTTCAAAGACTATCTAAAACGTTCTAAAGCGATCAGAAGCGATCAGAAGCGTTTCCGAAGCGTTTCCGAAGCGGTCAGAAAATATTATGCTTTCCCGTGGCTACACACCCCAGCTGATTCCTATCACCCATTTATGATCTCCGCCGCGCTGTGGCTGATCCGCCTGACAGGTGATCCACCCACAGTACAACAGAGTCCATTCAATTGGTTACACAGATAATCATAACATTCCCATAAATCATATCCTTCTATTGGTAATAGGGCAGCTACGTGGCGTAGTGGGCAAGGCGCTTGCCACGAATGACGGAGACGCTGGGCTTGCCTGTTCGAGCCCAGCGCTCCACATTGCTTTCAGTTTAGCTGGCCGTCCGTACTAATACACATTGGCCGTATTAGGGGGTGGGAAACTGATGGGTGGGGATCGGGCGCTGTGGACAGCGACTCCTACAGGTCGGTTGGTGCGCCTGCGCAGTAGAATCAGGAAGTGTCGGGGGCAGCGTGAGCCTCCCACGCGTTACTCCTCGCCACTGAGAGATCGAGCTGCGCAGGTGAAAAGATGCGACTGCTGTTACCTCAAGTACCGGAGGGGACTTGTGCTATGTATGACTTAGTCCACATTGCAGCCGGCTTGTGGGAGGCAAGAAACAGCGTTCGTGACAGGGGAGGGTTGAATTGGATGATATGAAATTGGGATGGGAGAAAATATAGAAAAATGGGAGAAAAAGTGGATCAAAAAAAAATCCTTCTATTGGTAATAATAATAATAATAATAATAATAATAATAATAATAATAATAATAATAATAATAATAATAATAATAATAATAATAATAATAATAATAATAATAATAATAATAATAATAATAATAATAATAATAATAATAATGATAATGATAATAATAATAATAATAATAATAATAATAATAATAATAATAATAATAATAATAATAATAATAATAATAATAATAATAATAATGATAATAATAATAATAGTAATAATAATAATAATAATCCATAACAAAAACACTCATATGGCCCTTACAGTACCCATGTACATGTCAAAATACTTCCCAAAGGTCAGTGAATACCACGATCACAACACCAGAGGGAGCTCCACAAATCATGTTAAACCCAGATTCGGCTCAAACAAGGGACTAAACATGTTTCGCAATTATGCCACATCAATGTGGAACGCCCTACCCAAAGCTGTAAAGGAATGTGAATCACTACCCACTTTCAAAACCACTCTCAAAGAACACCTACGGGAGATTGCAATTCGAAACTGGTCCCTGTAAATGTCCTAACCCAACCCCCTCCAATGTACAGTAAATGGCCAAGTATGGTTTTGTCAATATTCCAATGTACAGTCCGAACCCCCCCCCCCCCCCCCCCCCCCCCCATATACCCAACCTCCTCCAATGTACAGTTTTTACGTCAAATGTATATACTCTCTTTTCTGGACTCTTTTTGTATCACAAACAGTACTGTATTTGAAAAACTGGTATGTCATAAATGTATAGATGTAGCAGTACTGTCTATCTGTATGTCATGTATGCAGGGGCGTAGCTCGGGGGGGGGGGGGGGGGTAGCTTAGGATGATTCCAAGGGCCCAGCACAATAATACACCTGAGTGATGTCTAGTAAAAAAGGGGCCCCCTTTTTTACTAGACATCACTCAGGTGTATTATTGATGCTCTCATTGATACTATGTTTGTTTCTGAAGTGTGTGTGTGTGTGTGTGTGTGTGTGTGTGTGTGTGTGTGTGTGTGTGTGTGTGTGTGTGTGTGTGTGTGTGTGTGTGTGTGTGTGTGTGTGTGTGTGTGTGTGTGTGTGTGTGTGTGTGTGTGTGTGTGTGTGTGTGAGATATATATAGAGAGAGGGGGGGCTTTGGTAGACTATTGCATTGGTCCATTCATTGAAGATGAACGCAATGCGACATCCTTTACTAGGCTCACCCACCAACAGTGCAGGTGCTGAACTGCTGATCCGAATGTATAGGTAAAAACCATATTATGCGTTTTCATCAATAAAAAAATGGCCAAAAAAGTTTCCACTTGCGCGCTTACGCGCGCTCGCATTCACTGGGGGCCTACAAATACATTCTTTCATGGGGCCCAGAATCTGGAGCTACACCCCTGCATGTATGTCATTATGTCCTGATGAATTGAAAATGGGGGACCCTGATGTAAACAAGACGAAAGTCTTTCTCTGGTCTGCATCCCCTTAACAATTGTGTGTATTGAGCTGTACTGTATTGTACCCATTCTGCAATCTGTTAATAAAGTTTTCAATCAATCAATCAATCAATCAATCAATCAATCAATCAATCAATCAATCAATCAATCAATCAATCAATCAATCAACCAACTTCGAAAAAGTGCCTAAGCTGCTTAACCAGTGTAGAAACAGGCGTCGGCCAATCAGAGAGCGTCTTGCCAGAAATGCGGCTAGGTTTAGAAATAACGCTCCTCAGAGCCGGTGTGTGCGTACCTGAGGACCTGAGCGACTCTGCAGCTGGATACTAAATGACTACAGTTCCCACAACAAGCTGCGTCTTGAGGAGGAGCGGGTGCGACTGCGACCGCAGGGGGGACTGGCTGCTGGGATAGATGGGGATGTTTCCATCATGGCGGCATCCATTTCGGGTTATACTTTTAGTTCTGTGTGTTATCACAGCGCCAATAGCAACTCCGATCATGTAAGTGCCGAAACTCCAGCTAATAATAAACCCAGATGCGGTGTGTTGTGTTGTGTTGTGTGCGTGGCTCGCCTGCTCGTCGCTAGTTTGTGTTTGTTTCCACTGTCATCATCATCATCCTGTTGCAGGCTAGCTAGCTGCTACTGGGGCCGTCTATTGACTGCTGCTACATAGTTAGATACTATCTAGTAGATACTACAGACTAAAGCTAATGTTCTCTTCTTCCCGATGCACCATTAAAATAAGAGCAGCTATCACGGATAACAAACTGGCTAAATGTTTAAATCGCTTCCGTTCAGGGCTAGCTGACTACAGTAGCTAGTTAGTTAGCCGGCTAGTGTTGCTTACTAAGCGCCTGGGACTTTACACAATATTTTAAATGTTTACAAGTTAACTGTCATTGAGGTTGCAACAAAGGAAGTGTTGGACTTTTAACCTGCATATAATTATTGTATATTTTGGATTGGAAGTCTAGCTAGTTGGCTTTTTCTCAGTCACACAGGCTAGCATGTTGGGTCAGGCAGGTGGGAAGTAGTTACTTATACTGTAAGCCTGTAAGCTTGACTGCATTCCTTACATAGCAAGAAAGAACAAGACACCCATCGTTGTTTACGACCAAGATACCTTCTAATAGCTAGACCAGTTGCTGTCACTTCTCAGTGAATACTTTATTTGGTTGAACTTGTGTGTACTCTAATGCATTATTGTATTTATTTTAGCTTTGAATCACTGTGTACTTTGAACACATCTTTTGTATTATAATCATCATCATACTCCATCTGATATGTCTTGATTCTGTATGTATGTATCTATTCTCATCCCAGATAATGTCACTCCCTCGTTTTCAACCTTTTTCTCCAAACTTTGTTTACAAAGGAGGGCTTCCTGTTAGGAGAAGTCAGGCAAGAGGAGACTGTCAGCATCAGCGACACACAGATCAGCAGTGCAGAATTGCTCGAAGTAGTAGGTAAGGAATGTACCCCCAATAGATTTGTCACACCAGCCTTTTGAAGTCCCTGGGAAATTCTGTCAAACTAGATTGACAGGTTGCACACGAAAGTAAATTTTATTCACAGCCATGATCATGGCATGATCTAACTGGTATACCCAACCTGTAGTAACTGTAATAGTATGCTCAACCGCATGGTATGAGGTTTCGTGAAAATACCATAGGCCAGAAAACAAATGCTCGCCAATTGGGCATGATGTAATAATGTAAAGACGTGAAATTACTTTGTTGGCTTTGTTATTACATTGTTTGATTGTGCTGATGGTGCAAATGTGCAATATTCAGTAGATCATTTGTGAAGTTGAATGTTTACAAGCTTTTCCTCAAACATGTGATTGCAGTTTCAGGTGATCTGCCATGCCAAAATTAAGCTAGCTAATTTAACCTGTTACCTGCTGGTCACTTGGTTTGTGCATGACCAGTCACCTGCAAATGCAATCACATGTCAGATTGCATAGCTCCGTTTGAGGAAAAGCCACCCATACGCAAACAGTGCTGGGATTATAAACATTGCACTTTACAAACAATTTACTGAATATTGCAACTTCCAAGGTAGTGTAATAACAAAACCAACAAAGGAATTTCACGTCTTTACATTATGTCGTGCCCAATTGGTGAGCATAGTAGAGGTTGGGTATACCAGCTAGGCATGATCACAGCCATGTAGAGGGGGGAACTTAATCAGATTTCATCACAAGCGATGGCTTGATTCATGATGACATTAATTTAGATTGAGCTACTAATGTAGCACTTGCCAGAAATAGGGTACATAGGAAAGTTTGTTTTGTTAAACGATGGGGCTGACCCAAATGTTTCAACAAGTACCTCAGAGGAAGAACCATATAATTCTGTTTAGCATTTTCAGAGGAACAATGTTTTCAAACTTTATTATTTAAAGATTGTAAGTTAGAGTGTTGTGTTAATTCATAGTTAAAGAGAGAAGAGGTTGAGAACCGTCTTGTGATATGTCACTTTCACATTCCAAAGTTATTTGGATTGACTTCAGAATTGCAAATACATGGGCTGTCAAAACGGGGTTATATGGTTTTTCACTTCAATTATTCAATTGATGCCATGGTAATTGATGCAGTTCTATCAAGATTGAACTGCTTTATTTGTTTGTTTTTGGATGTTTTTTTTTACCACTCCAAAAACATTGATTTTTGACATTTAGTCATGGGCTGACCCGAATTCTTCAAAGCTTTAATCGTTGTCATGGTAATCCAAAATCAAGATTTGACTGATTTGTCTTTTTTTTTGTATATATATATATATATATATATATATATATATATATAAACCACTCCAAAAATGTGCCTACCTCAGTATGAGAAACAGTTTACTTACTGGTATATAAATAATAATCCAACATTCATTTTTAAAAATCAGTTATTTTCATTTAGTCATGACAATGATCATCAGAAGCCTATTTACCCCATATCTCTCTGCACTGAAACATTGCATGCAGGAAGAATGCAAATAATGAGATTATTTGCTGATGATTACTACTGAAGCTTTGAAGCCCAAAAAAACAAGACAGCGACTTGATTGTCTCAGATTTGACATGGCGTTTGATCCAAGGCAGGGAGCCACACAGTAGGAGCATTGGTATGCAGGGGACTGTCACTAAACAGGCAAGCTGCAAAGTACAAAATTGCTATATCTTCGAAATATCAAAAAGATTTTCATCTCTGTTTTACTTTGGGGTGGGAGGTGAGATCTCCCCTGAGGTTAAGGTCAGGGATAGGTTTATTAGCAGAACATGATGAGTTCTGGCATGCAGCTTGGATAAACATGTGACTGCCCAATGCCCATGCAGGGGCAGCTTAGAATACAAGTGTCTATTCATTTTATATGCTAATTCATTTTATATGCAACTACCAACTGTGCCATGAGTAGATAGACGCACTGATGTACTGATGGGTATCGTTTGAAAGTTTTCAATACAGGTGCCAATCGCGATACCTGGGATTTGATACTAATACCAAAACAATGCTTTTTCTTATACCTTACTTTTCTGAGTTATGTGCGTAGAGTGTGCTGTGTAAGCCAATCTGAGGCTTTGTTACATTTAGAATGATTTTGGATTGTGGTTGAACAGAATAAATGTTATACTGTACCTTGTAACAAACATGCTTATTGGCTCACTGACACTGATGAGATTAACTACTTTAGGTATTGAGATTTGGTATTGAATGATTCAATACCAAATTTGGTATAGTATTATTTATTAGTAGTATTTTGATCAATACCATAAAAGTATAAATGTGAATGGCTGGATGCATGAGCATATGACATCATAATATTAACACTAGAGACACTTCTTGACCACATCTTCTACAGTAGTTACATTTTCTACAGTACAGTCGCATCTTCTACAGTACATATTCTCACTTTCTACAGTACAGTCACACATCTACAATACAGTCGCATCTTCTACAGTACAGTACATATTCTCACTTTCTACAGTACAGTCACACATCTACAATATAGTCACATCTTCTACAGTACAGTCTAGAGCTGTCCCCGAAGGCTGTTTTTGGGCTTCGAACTTCAGTCTAGTCTCGAGTTCACAAGATCTTCCCTCACTCAACTAAGCTGTTCTGATTTGACTCGCAATGCGACGTAGCAAGGAGCTGATTGAGCTGATCGTGATCTGATTGGCTCTGTGGTTGTAGTCACCACCCACAATTTGCTCAACAACAGAGCAGTGGATTACTTCCTCAAACGGCTTGCGCGTGTGCCGAGAGGGAGAGAGGGATACGGAGCAACGGGAGCATTTACACACAAACCCAACTGTGTGTGTTTTTGGGACACATCGCATCTCTCCTCTCTCTCTGTCACTCATCTCGGAGCCATTTACACCCAAACCCAACTGTGTGTGTGTTTTCGGGACGCATCTCTCCTCTCTGTCTGTCTGTCTGTCTCTGTCTCTGTCTCTGTCTCTCTCCCTCTCTCTCGTTCTCTCTCTTGCTCTCTCTCGCATGTATCACGCTGTGTGGGTGACTGTCACTCAAAGTGCTTATGGGCGGAGCCCAGCCAAATCAGCCTGCAATCTTGAGGTCGAAAAATGATGCTTTTGAGTACTTGATTAAAAATATAAAACAATGAATTTTTGGAAAAAAAACTTTACAGATGTGTTCCATAGAATAACAGGAATTGTGTAAAGTTGCCCAAATAGTGAAAGGAATAGCAATGCATGTCCCCTTTTAAATGAGTCTTACATTTTTTTTTATAAACTTTCTTTAATGAATATAACTCATCAACATAAATAATCCAATAAGGGCATGGTTGGTACGAAAGTGATGGATTTATGATAAATGTTTTATAAAAATGTGTATGACTAGTCATATACTATAATATTAGTGTAGCCTAATCTTTATCTGCACCCGTGAAGAAAAACCCCATTGGTTTAAACAGAATGAATAGATTAGACGCATACAAAAAAGATATATTACAAAAATAAATAATAATGTTTTATTAAAAATAAAAAATTTGGGGGCGCCCTCGTGGCGCATACCATAGTGCCTTGCGCACCTACGTGGCCGACCCGGGTTCGATCCCAGCTCCCGTCGTTATTTGTCGCATGTCCTCCCCACCTCTCCTCCCGTTCGCCCTCTCCTCTGTCGGTCCTGCGTGGCCAATAAAATCTGTAAAAATGCTAAAGGTTACAAAGGTTCGAACATTCTGGCTCAGTCCTAGTACAGTCACATCTTCTGACCTTCTACAGTCAGTACAGTCACACATCTAATATAGTCACATATTCTACAGTACAGTGCAGTCACATCTTCTCACCTTCTACAGTACAGTCACACTTCTACAGTACTCACATCTTCTCACCTTCTACAGTACAGTCACACATCTACAATACAGTCACATTTTACAGTACAGCCACACATCTTCTACAGTACAGCATGCACAAGTGTGTATGAAATTAATTATTATTGTGTCCTGCTGCCGACCTTGTGCTGTCAAGTAGGGCTGCAGCGATTAGTCGACATAATCGACGACGTCGATCATAAAAACTCGTCGACGCAGAATTTAATTTTTAAACTTTATTTTTTTTTATATAATATATATATATATTTCTTTTTTGCACTACCTATCTTTGTGAAAGTGGCTTCTCAGCTCTGGTCCAGCTGAAGACAAAGCAGAGGAACAGATTGGACATTGAGCATGACCTCAGAGTTGCTTTGTCTACCATCACCCCAGACTTTGAGACTCTTGTCAGGAGCAAACAACATCCCCAGTTATCCCATTAGTTCCCTGGGATGTTAAGCTAAGAAGTCTGCTATATATTTTTTTTGTTATTTAAACACTTCCACTTTAATTTGTATTATTTAATTTATTTATCTCGTTATGAGTGATTGTTGTATTGTTCAAATACATTTTGATTTAAAGTTGCTTAAGATCCAAATTCAAATGATTCATGAGTCATTATTTTAATTTGCTATGGGATCATCATGTTATGTTAAGTTAACTGTTAAGGCAGAGGGACTGGACAACAGGGTGACATTCACAGGTGTGCAGACTTGAGCATGTGAGGTAAAACATGCATTGGAGAAGGAGCCATGCCCACAGGAAGCAGAGATTGAGGGTGTGACAAAAATAATCGTTAGATTAGTCGACTAATCGAAGTTAGATTAGTCGACTAATCGGAAAAATAATCGACAGATTAGTCGATTACCAAAATAATCGTTAGTTGCAGCCCTACTGTCAAGCACAGTTGAACATGAACAGCTCTTAGGATCAGACTGATGAGTCCAGCCCTTAACAATGTTCTCATCTGAAGTGTGTTTTGATTTGGAGTTTGAAGACTGACTGGGGGAATTGAAAACTGGCATTGGCCACCGTATGCTGTCGATAAACAACTATATTTGTGTTGAACGTTTCCCTCTGCATCAGTTTAGTCCTTTACAAAAGTGTGCAGATGTATACAAAATTACGTTTTCATTATCTGTTTAGCGTAAGACTGATTTGCCAGTGGTATCGCTTCTTCATATCAGAAAAAATTAATAACGCACATCCTCCGTTCCTTGGTGCTGAGCCAAACTGTAAAAACAGTAGTACATGAATCAAAGCGGGGCTCGCACTTTGACATTAGACCTTACTTGTAAATTAAACTAATAGAGGGAGACACTAACAGTCTATAGATAGAGACTTTGTTTTTTCCTTTTTGTGTTTTCAGTGGCTAGGACCTGGACCGGGTCCAAAGAAAGTACCTTACACACTGCTGCCTATCTTTAAATTATGTCTAATACTGTGTTTAATATATATATATTTCTCAAAAAAATCTCCTTCTAAAAAATTTCAAATGTAAAAAATAAATTGTTACTAAATCATGTCTAAAATGTATAAAAGAAATCATGAAAGTCTTGGTACCGCCCCTGATGACCAGGTGGGGCTGATAGATTATCTATTCATTTCATTTCCTGTATGTAATTTTGTGTTGTGTACATACTTGAAAAAGACCAGAAGGGTCAAAACGTTGTATCTGCTGCTATTATTTGTCACAATTAAAACGCACTTCTTCATATCACCTTGTTATGTTTGTTTATATTAACTTGTATAATTCAAAAACCTATTTGTATTTTTCCCACAACAGAAATCCATAACCACGAACCTTGTGCACAGTTATTTAGGTAAGATATGAGCCTCTTTAAACCCTGCTGATTCTAATCCTAATTCACAAATTTCCCCCAGTTCTAGCATTTAGTTGAAAGTATTCATTATGGTGTTGTATTTACCGCCAATTGAAATGGCCTTTTCTTATTTGTCTACAATCTATTTTAAGAAATGAGTGATTTAATTGTAAGTGGTCAGTAGATGGCCCCATTCCACCAGATTGCATGACATGTCAACCTACGGTTGAGTAGAGAGTTACAGGAGAATCAATACTTCACAGCGTAAATCATTTGTGATTCCCTTGTGTTTCCTCTCCAGCTTTTACGACTATGCAGGTAAAATCAAAGAGGAAAGTCTTAACAGAATTCTTAAAGATAGGCGGAAAGTGAGTATGGACAATTCTATTTTTAAGAGTCCTTGTTTTATTGTTCGCTGTATGACCAGTTGCATCTTAAAGATACAGTACAATGATGTACAGTTTATGATTCAGTCGTAAAATTGCTTATTGTGGAATGTTTAGGTTTTTATTTTGACACAAAACATATACAGATTTTACTCCATTTACACTTTTGTCAAGGATGGGAACAAAAAGGCGCAGTGCCTTATTTCCATCGTTAAGTCATAAGTATAATTTTCTTCAGCTTCAGATGTATCATTTGTTTTGATATACCGGTAAGTGTTTTAGGTCAGCCTCTCTGAGCACAGCCAACTCTCAGTAGGCTGAAGGGGTGTGGTCTTCTGTTCACTAGACACTATATAGACGTTTGATGCATGGATACAGGACAAGGTTACGCCACTCTGCTAGATGTGACTGATGGATAAAATGGATATCTGAAAAGGCTTGATTTAGTTGATATCCAGTGGGATTGACATCAAAGGGCTTTAGTCATACATTTCAAAACAACAATAGCATTTTGTGTATTGTTACATCAACATGCCTTCTGTAAAGAAATGCAATGAGATTGAAAAACATAGAAAAACAAACTAGGGCGCCAGGGTGGCGCTCCACGTACAGCACTGCGGTGCAACGCGGCCGTCCCGGGTTCGACTCCTGGACCCGGCGACCTTTGCCGAATGTCTTCCCCCGTCTATCCGCCCATACTTCCTCTCTCTCTCTCTACCGGACTGCCCGGAAAAAAACAATAAAATATCAACCAAAAACATAATAAAAAATAAAAAAATAAATAAAGTCTGGCATCTTTAACTCATTCAGTGCCAGCTATTAGTCTTGGCCTTGTAGCTAACGTGCCAGGTTTCCATTACATATTTTCACTGTGCGTCGTATGTTTGGAGAGCTATATCTATATTATAGCTATGGGGACAATACTATGGTCATTTGACAGTGACTTTCTTCCGTCCAAGATTTTTTCATGCATACGTTCGCGCGTTATCCCGTGGTGAATATAAGTATAATTTCAGAGTGATCCGGGATAATTCCCGAAAGGCTGAGTTATAGGGCGCTATGTGAATTCTACTATAAGCGTTGGCGTTTATTGCCTGGACACGCTACCATTTCCAAATCAAATGTCTATAAAAGGTATATGTTTCATCATGAATGCATGAAAGGGGGGGGTGGGGGGTCATTTCTGATGCTTTGATTGCCAATAACGGCATTCGTATTGAACACTAATAAAAAATCAGCTGGATTGTTATGAAAACATTGCACGATCAAGCTGGTATTGACGTCAGATAGTCCTTACCTCTGATCGGGGGTATTCCAAAAAGAATATTCCAATTGTTTGATCGCCATCTGGTCCATCTGATGTCCATCTGTTCCACGACATAATACAGCACAACACATGCACAGAGTGTCCCGTAGACGTTTCGATGCGACGAGTGAACCTCTAGGCTTCCCTGTACTAAAAAACTGCACCCGGAATGGTGTAAACGTAACACGCGGTCTGGAACAGGGTTTACTGCACTCTCGATACGGTCACCTGAGAGGATCTGGCCGGTACTGCACCCTCGGGGTCCCAGTATGCCTTTTAACGGCAACATACAGGTCTGTGACATTGAATAGGATATTAAAATCGAATAAAAGAAAAAAATGACCAAAACCCGAGATATCGCGGGTCTGGCAATTAAAGAGTTAATGAGGTCTTCTAGTTACATTCTGACCATTGCTAGACTTATTAACACTTTCAGTGCCAGCCACGGCATAATTTGTTATTTCATGCCAACCGTTCAATGCCAGGAACGAGATATGCCGTTTTTTAATCGTTATTTTTATTTTTTTTTGTCCACTTTTTCTCCCATTTTCTATATTTTCTCCCATCCCAATTTCGTATCATCCAATTCAACCCTCCCCTGTCACGGACGCTGTTTCTTGCCTCCCACAAGCCGGCTGCAATGTGGACTAAGTCATACATAGCACAAGTCCCCTCCGGTACTTCAGGTAACAGCAGTCGCATCTTTTCACCTGCGCAGCTCAATCTCTCAGTGGCGAGGAGTAACGCGTGGGAGGCTCACGCTGCCCCCGACACTTCCTGATTCTACTGCGCACGCGCACCAACCGACCTGTAGGAGTCGCTGTCCACAACGCCCGATCCCCACCCATCAGTTTCCCACCCCCTAATACGGCCAATGTGTATTAGTACGGACGACCAGCTAAACTGAAAGCAAATGTGGAGCGCTGGGCTCGAACTGACGAGCCCAGCGTCTCCAGCATTTCGTGGCGAGCGCCTTGCCACGTAGCCGCCCTAATCGTTATTTTTTTTATTAGCGATTTCCATTCATATTTCATCAATCTAGCCTCACGTTACCAGTGGGGATCTGTCTGAACTCGAACAGGGAAAATACCGCCCCCTATCGTCCAGGGTTTCCGTTAGAAAAAATTGTTGCCGGTCTCCGTGACCTGCAAGATTTCAACTACCGGACAAATGAGATTAATTCCGGTCATAGTTTATTGAGCTTTAAAACAATTGATAGGCAGGCTCATGTCATCCTCAAGGCATGTAGATTTATAATATTATTACTTAAAACTAGGCTACTTTTGCGTATACAGTCATTAATATATTCCAAATAAAATAAGTCCCTCGAATCGATTTTATTTCAAGTCAGCAGCAGCACGGAGACGGAGTATCGAGGGCCTCGATACTCCGTCTCCGTGCTGCTGCTGACTTGAAATAAAATAGACCGCGTATGTGGCAGTCGGTCCGACACTGAACAGCAGTCTGTTATAATCACATTTTTATGAGCTAACGAATTCCGTTATATTGGACATTTGTATTAATTATATCAAGCGAAGAACTGAGAAAGCAGAGAGACTGCAACATTATCGTGGTTTGCGTGACTACTCTCTCCACCTCAATGTCACGCGGTCGAAAAGGGCGCTTGTCTATTGGACAGTGGAAATGTGTGTGTGGCTGCGATCCTGTGTGTGCGCGCGCGCGTGTGTGTGTGTCTGTGTGTGTAGTGTACTGCGGAGCCCAGATCAGCGGAGCCGAGTTTTGACATGGCATTGATCCATTGTTCTATTGAAGCACATTACCTACCACCATCCTCTCGCTAAACAACTTGTAGACCACGGTGTTTTTATGAGTGCCCACAAGTAGCCGTTTTAATAATATAATAAGCCGCGCGCCTCGGTAATAATAATAAGCCGCATTTTTTCTTCCTTCTTCCCAAGATGCACAGACATAGAGAGAGAGAGAGAGATAGATAGATAGATAGATAGATAGATAGATAGAGAGATTAGATGCAGTGTGCTTGTTTTGCAGTGAGTGCTGCGAGCAGTGGTAATAATAATCACTTCCTATATTTGGTTCGCGTTTGGTCCGATGAAGCGAACCGAGACCTACGTTTTTAAAGCTCTCGCTGACAACGTCGTTGTCATTATTAGAAGCAACGAGGAAACAAATGTAATGATCGTTTCGTTCATCGCATAGGCTATTTAATTTTAGCCTATTTTAATACAATTCAAATAATCAAATTGTGCTTAGACTCAGGGAATTATTTTCACCGGACATTAAGACCGGAGAAATTAAATATGTCGGACTTCAGGAGATTTTGCCGGACAAATACCGGTTATTACCGGCTAACGGAAACGCTGCTATCGTCTCTCCGGATGGTACTGCACCCCATTGGATTGAATGAAACGCATGGAGAAAAAAAGTCCTGCTTCCACATTTTACTTGTCAGACAAGTAACCGGAGACGATCGAAGTCATTGCAGAGCCGCAGAACAGCGGAGAATGTGTGTTTCCAGTACCCAGCGTTCGATCAATAAACGCGATCGATATTTGGAATGGCGATCAGGAATTGGAATAATCTTTTTGGAGAACATCTGATCTGAGGTAAGGAATCTATTTCCAGTCTTGGGATAATCGGAGCTATTTTCACCTATATATCAGCGTGTGCCGTATGTGTGTGTGTGTGTGTGCGATCAGGAAATAAGATAATTGATTTTTCAGCCCGCTTCTATAGCGTGCATAAATACACATATACTATTGATAATCTAGCGTTTATTTGAAAACTATTCATAAATAGGCTGAAAAATTACAACGTATTTTGTGTATTCCAGTAAAGGGCGTCTATAACAGATTTTTTTTTTCTGAAACTTTCAAAAAAGCGAGCGGTATAAAACGGAAATGAACCGATTATTAAAAAAAAAGCGTTTCGACAATGTTGACTGCAAACAAGTCATTGATAAGTGACGGCCATATTAGACACATAGCCATAATTTAAGATATACCGGTAGTTTATGCGTTCGCAAATATGAGAACTCTGTCATTGAAGTGGGTGGTGGCATTCAACGGGGTAAATAGGACACGGAGGCCAGCACTCAAAGTGTTAAAGCCCTTCATTGTACTTGCCAAGCTATCATCGTCATTTGATGTGTCGATTCCTCTGAAGTAAATATGTAGATTGTAGACTAATGTATTAATCAGGAAGTATGAATACAGTTGATCCTCATTTTGGTCTGAGCATCAGACTTCCAATGTGACTGGTTTACAAACAAAATATGCAGCCAAGATAATTTTCGAATGATTTTGCCCGATTGATTTGCACTTTCCTGTCGCACCAAAATATTTCCAGTGGAAATTAGCCCATACATTGTGGCTTAGAATATATGTTGCATATTTATTTGAATACATTTTGGCTCAGTATTTCTTTGTAGTCCGTTCATCTGAATGTGGTCAAGTTCAAGTTCTTTATTTGTCAAATACACAACAATACAGGGGGCATTGCAGGTAATGAAAACATCAATGAATACAAGAATGGTAACAAAGTAGTAATATCAAAATTAAATATAAAATGAGGTAAGATAATAAAAATAAAAAAAACAGTTATTTACAGAAAGTGTAGTGTATGTGCATGGTAAGGTGCAGGATGTATGTGTCCAATAACAATTAGTAGTAGTACAGGGGCGGCTACGTGGCGTAGTGGGCAAGGCGCTCACCACAAATGACTGAGACGCTGGGCTTGCCTGTTCGAGCCCAGCGCTCCACATTGCTTTCAGTTTAGCTGGTCGTTCATACTAATACACATTGGCCGTATTAGGGGGTGGGAAACTGATGGGTGGGAATCGGGCGTTGTGGACAGCGACTCCTACAGGTCGGTTGGTGCGCCTGCGCAGTAGAATCAGGAAGTGTCGGGGGCAGCATGAGCCTCCCACGCGTTACTCCTCGCCACTGAGAGATCGAGCTGCGCAGGTGAAAAGATGCGACTGCTGTTACCTCAAGTACCGGAGGGGACTTGTGCTATGTATGACTTAGTCCACATTGCAGCCGGCTTGTGGGAGGCAAGAAACGGCGTTCGTGACAGGGGAGGGTTGAATTGGATGATACGAAATTGGGATGGGAGAAAATATATAGAAAATGGGAGAAAAAGTGGACAAAAAAAAACAATTAGTAGTAGTACGATGAATAAAATAAAATATCAAAATGAGGTCAAATAAAATAGTAAATTTCTACAGACAGTATCTTGCGTAAAAGTATGTGCGTCTTTTAAGGTGCAGTGCACGTGTCTTATGTGTATGTGTGTGTGTGTGTTGAAGAGTTTTAACTTCCCCAACTTGTAATTACTTCCCCATTCGCATGTGGTTTTGGACGGGAGATATTCTAGTGTAGTGTATCAGTTTGTCTAAACGTCCCTGCTTGTGACCTTTGTATAGAATGTCATTGGCTGGTACCGGTTCCGGAGGAACACGCTGCAGCAGATGTCGTTCAGGGAGCAGGTCATCCACAAGCAGCTGACCCAGCTGCTGGGCGTCCCCGACCTCATCTTCCTCCTCTTCAGTTTCATTTCCACAGCCAACAGCTCCACACACGCCCTGGAGTATGTGCTCTTCAGACCTAACCGCAGGTAGAGGCTTCATGCACACATGTATGATGTTACACCATGATGAGCAGACACACACACATTGTAAGCCTAATTTGGCAAAAATATGTATGGAAAGCATTTTCAATTTGTTTTGGCCCAGTATTTCAAAAAGACAAGATAAGATATTCCTTTATTGATCCTCTTGGGGAAATGCGCGCGTCAGGTATGGGCATGGTAATAGTAGAAAGACATAAATAAATATAGGCAATATATTATAGTAAATATAAAATAAATAAAAAACAGTGTAAACAATATAATTAACTCTGAATATAAGAATGTGAGAATGTAAACAGTGTATCGTCTTTCAGCATTCTGAGCAAATGGTGATACTGTTTAATGAGGCCCTGTGTTGACTGTTCACCTATGACCTCTTTGGATGAATCCCTGCACTGTTACTCAACTTGTACAGTTCATTCTGTGTAAGGCTCCTGTCATCATCATACTGTTGGACCCTACAGGCTTCACCTGCCAACACTTACAGAAACAGCAATCGCTTCTTAGTGTTGGGTCACTCTGAAATGCACAAGCGTAATATTAAATGTCCAGGTAGGGAAATGGGGAACGGGGGAAGACCCAGGGCTCGAAATTGCGACCGAATTGGTTGCATATGCGACCGAAATTGTATCTGTGCGACCTCAAAATATAACTGGGAGCATTCGTGCGAGTGCCCCCCCCCCCCAACGTCCCTTTCTCTGTACATTCGCTAGTTTGTCTGTCACTCAGTATGTGCCAGTGAGTTGACGGTGACCATTCTAACCAATCAAACGTGAGCTTGATGTTCTTACATGGAATGCTGATTTTAGATTGGTTCAGTTGACGCAGTGCCCTCATGGCCCCTCCCCCTCACAGACCCGTCTTGTCACAGACCAGTCTCATTAGCACCGAAGATAGCAAGCGTGCAGGTCCTCTTTTAACATCACTGAAGCATTAAACAATGGCCCAGTAAACTATTCACTTATCTAATGTTATCTAGCTGGCTAGCTACTGATGGCTCATAACATCATTGAAATTTGTTTTTTCAACTGTGGCTAACGTTAGCTAGCTACCAGTGTATCCATCTGCGACGGACTTAATTAAACACTTCATGGAAACGGAGTAACGTTAACGTTATGTCGAGTTCATACTACACTACACGTATGAACTCGACATAACGTTAACGTTACTCCGTTTCCATGAAGTGTTTAATTAGCAGCAATCTGTTGTTGAAAATTTAACGTTAATGCTCTGTGCATTGCATGGACAGGAAGCCGTCATGCGAGGACAGCAAGCCGCCATGAAATCGTTGTCATATTGTAGTCTTTTAGTCTTATTAACTAAAAGATTTTAACCCAATAAAAAGCAGCAGCACTATTGCATAACTGAGTCATGTTTGCTATGTATTTCTTTCTTTCGGGGAGTAGGACATTTGTTTCACAGTTTTAGCATGATGTTTTATAGATGGCTAGGTTAAACACAGGTTTTTGTTTTTAAGAGGGGGAGTTTGATTTTATTGAAGTTTATTTCAAATATGCAACACAACAAACAAACATCAAGTACAGATATAGCCTTAAGCCGTTCAAATAATAAATGTATAATTTTTTTTTTAAATAATAATCTAAAGGAACCGATAAGAGTATCGATAAAGTACCGAACCGTTAAGCAGTATCGATAAGAGTAGTAGTATCGATAAAATCCTAACGATACCCATCCCTAACTGTTATAGTAGTTTTTTTTATCAATAAAAAAAATATATTACATTATATATTGTTGGTGCTCCTTACATTTTGGTGGGTGCTCCTACATTTTTGCTGGTGCTCCCAACTTTTTGAAGTTGGGAGCACCAGTGCTACCAAGTAATTTTTAATTTCGAGCCCTGAGACCATAGGGGAAAACTGAACTGGCGTGCCTGAACATTTATCAAATGTCAGTCAGGCCAGTGGTGGTGGCCAATCGGACTGGAAGGCATACTGAATTAAATGGTATACCATCATGGATCCATGCAAAGTTATGGATTTTTACTATACGTAACCCTTTCTTTTTTTATTTTATCAATATTAACTCTTTCTGCGCCAAACCCGAGTATAATCTGGTTTCGTCGCCAACCGTTGAGCGCCGTATACTTGGGTTTTGATCCTTTGAAATTTTTCCTCTGATCCCCATTCTAACCACTCGCGCAGACCTCCCTGTATCTCCCTTGCACCGCTGCCTATGATAAAATTGCAATGTCGATCGAATCCTGCCAGGTGGCAGTATCGCCTACCTTTTGAACTGGGATAGTTTAGTGTGGGGACACTTTTAATTTTTTCGTCTGCAAGAACTCCTCCCCCTCAGAGGACAGAGTGATCATTCTGAGATTTTATCGCCTCAAACCTATTTCCCGTATACACATATACACAAGTAATTGCGATGGTGATGGGATCACTGGGGATTATTCTTTTTGGAGTACCTTCTGGCTAAGGTAAGGTCTATTCTATGTCTATTTTACCAAACCTGAAACATGTTTTTGTACCGATCAGTGTCGTATTTTACCGGACCTAAAACGTGCTTTTGGTAACGATCACAGTTTTGAGTTAAAACGACCCCCTTGATGATTTTGTGAAGACACATATGTACATGGTATATACCTTTTGATTTGGAAGTATTTGGGGTTTCAAGCGAGCAACCCGAACGATTTAGGCATATTGCATATAACGCGTCATATCTTGCGATCTATGAAAAAATACTGGATTATTTTGGAAAGGGGCGATGTTTAGCGTGCACAAACTACAGTATGTAGAAATTAACTGGTTAGTCAGTGATGGACTATGAACAATGCCTGTCAAATGAGCCATACTATTGTCTCCCTAGCTATAATACAGAACACACGATGGGTCTGCAAACATCGCTAAAATGGTCAATAACGCTGGCGCCATTGAGTAAAGATGGGAAAAGAGCGTGGCGGTCAATGAGTTAAAGAATTTTAATAAAATAAGTAAAATAAATTGAATTTTGTATGAAATAACACCATGACAACTGTATTACAAGATAAAGAGATAAAAGTCATATACCGTTCTAGTGGTGCGAATCACCAGTTTCATCACGATACGATATTGATTATTTGGACAACGATACGATATTTGCCGATATCACACAGTCTGCCACGATACGATACGATTCAGGTGCCTGCGATTGATATGAGACGCTATTATATGCCCATTCAGTAACATTTAGATCAACTAAAAAAAGGCAACGGAAATATCATTTTGACATTTTTATTTTTGAGCTCTTCCAGACATTTAAATGAAAAACAATTTATTGTTTTTAATACAAATAGACTTCCTGTTCACTGTAAAGTGCCACGTTTTGATAAATTGAGCTTTAAACTTTAAGCAAACATTTTTGGAACTCACAACACGCAACCTAAAACCCCTCTTTCCAAACGCACACACACAGAGAATGCCCCCCCTTCCCCAGTCCCTAATGGACCTCTGCTGTTCTTTCAATGGCTCTGATCAGCTTAGCTTAGTTAGATCACACTAACGCAACGTTATAAGATACAAGATACAAGATACTTTAATGCCACACAACAATGGTTGGTGGTAATTGTTTTCGGTACAGATTGTTAAACACTGGTTACATCTCTGCAACAGGACCTGCATTATTATTATTATTATCAACATGAAACGGACATCAAAAACGCCCCCCTCCCACCTCCCAATCCCACAATAAATACATATATACATAAATACATATAGGACAGTCACGGTAACAGTGTCAGTCAGTGACGGATGCTTGCCCGTCTGTGCAAAGGGGGGTGGGCCAGGGTGTTCAGTGTTCGGACTGCTATGGGGAAAAAACTGTTTGTGAAGCGTGTGTCTGGTTAGTTAATTTCTGTATTTAACGCGACGTGGGCATAAAGGAATGGCGAGGATGCAAAGCATGTTGGATGCATTTGACCTGTTGTGGGGGGGAAAAAACAGGCACTTATTTCGGGTCGCAAAATAGGTGGACTCTGAAGCAATGCTGTCTAACGTCTACACACGGAGATATTGTTGTTGTTGCGGCCGGGTGGATATGCTCACCAGGGGATTTTCAAAATAAGAGTATCGCAATATGAATCTATCTTTTTACGTTGCATCGATCCTATTTGATAATTGATAATAGATCGATATATCGATCTGGATCGATGTATCGTCCCACCCCTACGATGGTTATACCATCAAAACTAAGAAACATTTGTGATATATTTTGGCCATATCGCTCATCCCTGGTGGTTAGTGTTGGAAGATAATTACTTTACACAACTCGATGCACTGACAAAAGAAACATAATAAGCATCCTGCCGATTTTATTTTTATTTTTACATTGGCCAAATACAATCGCCTTACACAGCACCACAATTAATCAGTCCGTCTACTAGTACTCGATGAATCAGTCCGTCTACTAGTACTCAATGCATCAGTGAATCAGTCAGTCTACTAGTACTCACCTGACATGATTTTTAACTATTTTTAACAAACATGTTGGCGCAACGCTCTCCACAGCCTCCCCCAGCTAACCCTCTGTCTGTCACCCAGCAGGTACAACCAGAAGATCACTCTCTCCATCCCCAACCTGGGCAACACCAGCCAGCAGGAATACAAAGTGTCCTCGGTACCCAACACCTCACTCAACTACGCCAAGGTCATCAAAGAGCACGGGTGAGGCTGCCTGGAACTCTGTGTGTGTGGATGTGTATTATGTTTATTTTATTCAGATCCCAGCTGTTACCGTTGTAACAATTACTCTTCCTGGGGTCCATAGATGAAGTGTGTGTGTGAGTGTGTGTGTGTGATATAACGTGCAATATAACGTGCAATATTTTTAAGGTCTAGTCTTACCTTTTGAATCTACATTTCCTCCCTGCAAGTTTTATATTTTTTTGAGTGGTAGCCCGTATTCTGCAAATACATTTACCTGCTAAGTACGTGTAAGCCTGTATCAAGCTACACATGCCCACGTTGGTGTTTTTCTGTGTCTTTGTATATAAAGTTAGCATGGCTGTGTTTTTCTCTGAGGTCAATGTCCTCTTAGGTCTTAGCGAGGCCTGTCCAGCGAGCAGCATCCAGCTGACATCACTCACCTCTATGTTCACACCAACTAATGACATCTACTGTATCTTTGACAGATGAGGGATGGGATTTGCGTCCTGTGATTTAGGAAAAGCGCTATTGTTAAGCCAGTGTAACTGTGTCAAGCTTCATTTTAATATATAGGCTAATCTTTACTGTAAACCTGCCCCTGAATACTGAATATGAGAGGGCGTGTGTATATATCGGATGTCCCTGAATTTTCAAACTGAAATGTTGACTGTCCCTAAATCTTTCCAGGGCCGAATTCTTTGACAAAGACGGTGTGATGAAGGATATCCGAACAATATTCCAAGTCTACAGTGCGCTACAGGATAAAGTGCAGGTGAGCACTTATAGTGGGCACATATATTGGACTTCGATGATGCACACTGAATTAAATAAGTTTGCATTGTCGAGTGTCATTTAGAACATTAGTCAATATTTATTTATTTTCTTCCCCTCTCTTCTCGTTTGAGGCTGTATGTGGAGAAGTGGAGCAGAGTGAACGAGTGAAGGAGAAGGCCCAAGAGGACGTGAACAAACTCAAACAACAAATCGCTCTCAGGAAACGGAAGACGGCAGAAGAGGAAAGAAGTACGTCACCGCTTGGGAATTTATGATGTAGCGACGATGTGACATATGACTGTTATTACCAACGTATTCTGCCTTGGTATTGATTTCAGGCTGACAAAGGCCATTTTTATCTAAGCTAAGCATAACCTTTGCCTGTAGTAAAAGGATGAATTACAGTGAGTTTGTGATCCCCCTCCACAGAGGTGAGGTTGAATCAAATCCAACCGAGCAGTAAAACTCGACACAGTCGTCCTGTCGTTCTTTCACTGTTCCTCGTCGCCAGTGATTTCCTCACTAACCTGTTTGCCTCCGTGTCCCTCAGGGCTCCGGGACGCCCAGAACGCAGAGTGTCGTCCAGCCGCGGAGGAGCACACGGAGCCCTCGGAGACGCCCCTGCCGTCCAGGGTGGCCTTCCACAGCCTCTCTGCCCCCGAGAGACCCGGCACCTCTCCCACCCCCACCGCCTACGCTGTCCTCTCGTCGTTGTCACCCCCGCCCACCAGTGCTGCTCTGCTGCCCCGGCCGCAGGCCGTGGGCTCCCCCGGCCACCCCAGCCCCGGCCTCTTGGGCGTGGGCACGGGACTGGGGCTCGGCTTGGGCCTCGGGGCCAGCTCTAATCCTGGTCCGAGCCACAGCACCCCGTACCTGGGCAACGGGGATGGGTCCAGCTCGGACTCCCTGGACAGACAAGCTGCCGGGCAGGAGGACGACGACGACGAAGACGACGATGAAGATGAGGATAGTAGCGAATATGAGAACTTAGTGAGCGAAGCCTCTCAGTTGCCGGCGGTTTCTGCCAGTATTTTAGCTCAAGGCCGCCCCGCCGCCCTCAGCCCTGATGGGGACGCCCGTGGCTCACAGACTTCATAGATGTGTACCACGTGCCCCGGGGAGAGGGGACGGGGGGTGACATATAGGTGACACACCGGGAGAGGTGGGCATCTCAACCAATCAAAGATAGACATCTCTTATATTACAGAGGAAGTGCCAGTCCTGAAAATACAAGGCATGCGCAGGTGGTGCTCCGCTGTGTGTTTCTGTTCGTCTTAGTTCCATCTCCATTTTAAGGGGAAACGTTGTCGCAGGCTTAATAAGTGGGGTGAATTTTTTGTTTTGTTTTTTTTATAAATCTGGTCACTCCCTCGTGGATGTGTCTGGTTCCAATGCTGGAGGTGGATGTCATGATGGATTATAAATGCCCGGCGTTTGGCCAGCCCTCTCCGTACAGACGGACCCTACTCCACTCTTCTCTGGATCATGCTGTGTCACATCTGCATCACCAAGTCTGAGCACCCAGAGTACCATTACCTCTTGCACTATGTTTGCCTTCTTTTAAACCATTTATTTAAGTAAAGCAAAGGGAAATGTTCTGCGGCCTTCAAACATTTACTTTCTAGTGAGGTAGGTGAGTGGTTGTCTTTTTTTTTTTTCTTTTTTTTTTTTTTACAAAGAAAGATAAATATATATATATATAAATGTAAACTATAATTTCTTTAACATGCACAGTTGTGACATTTGATTTTGGACCGTCGTCATGTTCTCATTTCCATGTAAGCAATTATGTCTTTAATGAATCATACAGTTGCCTATTTAGATGACAAAGAATAGATTTTGATCAAAAAGTTTACTCTGCCACTACTGTATGGGTGCTTATATTATACTTTTTTTTGGTCAGAGTAACCGTAATTAATCTCTCTTGATTGACAAAGATCGCACTGTCTCATTCTTCTTGGATAACACTGAAATTGTACAGGCTTTGCTGCAGCTGCACTTAACAAACATTTTGCGGATTCCTTTATTCTCATGCTTTACCAATGCTGCCATGTCATGTCACTTGAGTAGTTCTCTTGGACTGCGCAGAGTAGAACTGCCTCTGCTTTTGTCTAATTGTATGGGGTTCACAGGGCAAACGCAGCGTACTGTAGCTTTACTAACCAGATACCTTCCACCGCTGCTGCGACACAGAGAAACCGCTAAAACAAGAAGCTGTGTGTCTGTCCCTCTACATATAAACACCTTGTCTCTTTCCACCTTTTGTCCTTGCACTGCTGGCTGTCTCAATTACTACTGACGGTGACCATATGATCACTTCTCTGCTCGCAAGACTCCGTTCTCTTATTAAACTCCCGATGGTAGGCTTTAATACTAATACCCCCTGCTGTGTGTGTGTCGTAAGTAACCTTGGGAACAAGGCAGAGAGACAGATCACCTTCCTGTCTTGGCACAGTTGACAATAGACCTCATGCACTCAGAGCTGATTGGTTCAAACTAAGTTGTTTGTGTGTGCGTGTATGGACATTGATAATGTGACAAAACGGCATGACCTCCATTCAGTATATACAGTGCCTTCCACTTGGGACAGAACAGCCCCCCTCCCCGCTGCACACAAGAACACGCTTGGACGTCTCTCTGGGGGTAAGCGTATCAAAACCATGTCGTTGGCGAGACTTACTGTCCACCTTTCTTAGTCCTGCAGTTAAGGTATATGCCTTCTCATGTGTGACGTGATGTGCTCTTGCCTGCCTAACACCATTACACTGCATCCCTACAAACACCCTTGATTTGACTTTTTTTTTTATATATTTTTTTTTGCTCTGTCCATGCAGTAGTTGCTTTTATGCAGACCCAACATGCCATGCTTGCCTCCGCGCTCAGCAAAACCTCTCGCTCGTTTTTATTATTTGAAACTGGAATAATAATACTGTATGTTCATATACTGTACAGCTGTAGTGACTCCCTGTTCGAGGACTGTTCAGACCCCGCAAAGTGTTCCAAAGAGGGACCAGCAAATACTTTTTTTTTATCAGGGCCAGGGATTTTAAAGAGATGACTGTCACGAGAGAAATGGACTGATTGGGTGCTGAATGGCAGAGACTCCCTTGACATTGTGTTCTACATCGTGTTCATTTTGCACTGCAACTGAAAGCCATTTGGGGTGATGCTTTGAGCAGGTTGCACTCAATTTGGAAATGAAAGAAAATGCATTGTGGAGATGAACTGTAAGGAGACGCTTTGCCTTGTGAACTAGTTGCGCCTCATTTTCACAGCCCAGTTGTATGTTGTGCTTTTTTTGCCTTAGGGTCATCTTGCTTTCATCTGTTGCTCTGATGTATAATATCAATGCATTACCAATCCGGGACTGGCACTTGAACTTTTACTGACGTAATAATCACTCGGGAGAGACACACAATCGCAAGATGCCTTTGAATGGCAAATCGGTGAGTTAGACAAGTAGGGTTCCCTTTTGAGCACTGGAATATATATAAAGTGGAAATCAATAATGAATGTACAGTAGATAAGGGAGTGGGTAGCATTTAAGCAGAACTTATTTATGAACCTGTCTCAGTCGGGGAGGGAAGGCGGGAGGGGTTGGCAGAGGAGGCACAGTTTTTCATCCATATAGCGTAACAGACTTACCGGCACAGCCTCTGAGCTAGGAGGCAACCCTTCCTTTCAGGAGAGGCCGTAACAAGAGCATCTTCTGTCTTCTCCCTGAAGCACAAAGTCCTGCCACACTTCTTGGTTCTTATCTGGATATGTCTGTACTGGACAAGAGCAGACCAAGGTTATTTGTTTACTCACAACAAGTTGTTATCCCCACACAGAGAATATGGTTCTAGAACTGGGGAATAATAAATAAGACGATGCTTATATGTGACTTGTTGTGTCTTCCTTATTATTCAGATCAATTTAATATTGGAATGTAGATGCTATGCGTGTGGAAGGCACTCAGAATCATATTTTATGTTTACAGCTGTTATTCAACGTGCACACTTGAAAGCATACTTGTACATGTTATCATTGTATTTCTAACCTTGCAGCCAAAGCAACGAGGCAAGCAGAGTGGGTTGTTTTGATGACGTCATGTAGAAGTGGGACGGACATTAATGTAAACAAATAAAGTCGCCGGCTTTGCAGAAATTGACAGTGTTTTATGATAAAATCGTTGGTATTTATGTAACATCGTGATGTGATATATTATGTACGGAAATATTTTTTCAACATCGCAACAACTGCTGCTCAAGCTGCCATGCATTTCTGCAGAAGAACTGCTGCTGCAGTATTTTTACGATGACATCATCCTTTCATCCCTGTTGTGAGGTTGCTTGCAACTAAAGTGCAACAAATCATGACGCGACGGGGAAAACGATGATGATTGGAAGTCTCGTTTGCTCCCGAATTTGAAGACAAACGTCCCTAAAGCGAAATGCAGTTTTATACTATTTGGACATGATATCGGAGCTGCTTTGATAATAAAGGATTGTAACGATTAGTAATGAAACACGTTACACTCCGATAGGTCAGTGTGGGGGGCGGGATCCTGGGAGAGTAACCAATCAGCTGCTCCGGCAGCTCCAGGTGGTAACGCCTCCTCTGACTGGAGCAATAGGGTATATCTGCAGAGCCGCAAGCCCACCGTCTGGGCGGGGCTTCGGGGCTTGTACTCTGTTTGAAATCAATCAATCAAATTTATTTATATAGCACCTTTAAACATGACGCTTGTCAACCAAAGTGCTTCACATAGCTAAGCTAAGTACAAAGAAAAGTATAAAATCAACTGAAAAATAAAATCAACGGATAGACAAAGGAAAAACAGAACAACACGTCAACAAGTACGGCAAGAGTCAAAGTGAGTCAGGGAAGGCCAGGCGATATAGGTGGGTTTTGAGTTTTGATTTAAAAGACTCAATGGAGGGGGCAGATTTAATGGACATGGGGATGCTGTTCCAGAGGTCAGGGCCTGCGACCGCAAAAGCACGTCCCCCCTAGACTTGAAGTTAGACCTACGGGTGGTTAGGAGACCCTTATCAGCCGATCTGAGGGCCCTGGCGTTGGTATAGGGCAGTGGTGCCCAACCAGTCGATCGCGATCGACAGGTAGATCGCGGGCTGATTTCAAGTAGATCTCAATTAATAAAATTAGATTATAATTATTAAATCAACTCTGCCTCCTTGTTAACTAAAACAAGCAATGCTGTTTGTTATTTAAGATGAGGTCGGACTCGGCACTGACAGATTTGTGTTCATTATGCTGCTTTTATAAAGCCTCAAATGACGGCTTACAATATAAAATTTTGGCTGGTAGCTCTCGGCTAGGTGGTAAATTAAAAAGTAGATCTTGGTTCAAAAACGGTTGGGCACCCCTGGTATAGGGGGTGAGGAGGTCTGCTAGGTAAGCAGGGGCCTTACCATTTACGGCTTTGTAAACCAATAAAAGGACCTTGAAGTCTATTCTAAAGCGCACCGGGAGCCAGTGGAGGGAGGCAAGTACAGGGGTGATGTGAGCTCTCTTCCGGGTACCTGTGAGCAGTCTAGCGGCAGCGTTTTGGGGGAGTTGTAGACGGGCTATGGTGGATTTATTTAGCCCCAGGTACAGGGAGTTACAGTATAGTCTAAGCATGAGGATATGAAGGCGTGAATTACTCTTTCCAGGTCTGAGGGGGAGAGAATGGCCTTGATCTTGGCTATGGACCGGAGCTGGAAAAAGCACCCCTGCCTATTGAAAGAAAACTCTGGGTCAAAGAGCACGCCCAGGTTTTTAACAAAGAGCTCATTGCTGCTGGCAATGACACTGGTTTGGTTTGGAGGGCCGAAAAGGAGGATTTCACACTTTGACTGATTGAGCTGTAGAAAATTGTGTGCCATCCAGCATTTGATGTCGTCTAGGCAGGAACGAAGACTGTCAACTTGTTTATATTGTTGGGTTTCATGGGGAGATAGACCTGAGTGTCGTCAGCATAAAAATGGAAGGAGATGTTGTGTTTTTTAATGATCAGACCAAGGGGCAGCATGCAGTGGTGCAGTGGTAATATGGGAACTGGTAACACGCCGCGCATGCGTGTGCACGCGCGGGTACGTGCATGCGCACAGAACAGATTTTTTTCATTACTGAATGATTGTATTATTATTCTTCCAATGTGATTGCGTGGCAAATACATTTCTTTGTAAGAATATATCTGCATTTTGTCAGTACAAGATTAATCAGTGATCACATTGAATTAAAACATGATTATTTCCAGTGCCACGATTATTTATTTCAAGAGAAACAAACAGGCAAATAGCCTACCTTAGTCAATCTGGACAAATACATTAGGGCCTATAGACTAGAAAAAAAGAAAAGCTGTTTTAAATGCGGTTACTTGCCTTGTTGTGGAGTGGCAGCTGTCTCTGTTGTGGGGGGCGCGGGCGTTGGAGGTTCTCTTGGGGAGCGGCGGTGGCATCGTTGGTTCAGGTAACATGATACTGTTGTCAAATGATCTGTTTATATCTGTTTGTATTTGCGGGCGGGGGCGTGGTTGAAGACGCGCTTTTGTTATGGGTGGCCGGGTACTTAGCGCACAACAAATGGTTGCGCGTACACGCGAGTACACATCCGTGCGCGATCGCGCGTACTTCTGCCTCAGTGATCTGGTAACACGCCGTGTAACCGCGTGTGACCACGACTGCACCACTGGCAGCATGTATAGGGAGAATAGGATAGGGCCAAGGATGGAGCCTTGTGGAACCCCGCAAGAGAGAGGCAGAGGGGGAGGAGCAGTTTCCGATATTAACGGAGAAGCTTCTATCACTGAGGTAGGAGGTGAACCATGATAGGGCTGTGCCAGTGCCACTGACACCAACTGCCCAGTCAGTGGCGGCCCGTGGATGCTTCGCCACTAGGGGCGCTATACCAAACATTTTGCAAACATGTACAAGGCACGCATTGGCGAATATTATCACCATTGCCATCGATCAATATATGATCAGTCAGTCAAATGCAACCACGTTTCCAATAGCCCAACACAAACACGCACAGCTCTCTCTCTCTCTCTCTCTCTCGCTCTCTCGCTCTCTCTCTCTCTCTCTCTCTCTCTCTCTCTCTCAGATGATGTCAGATCCATTCAATAATAAACACATTTGTAAAGCTCGTCATTTTAAACAAGTTACCATTCATTGTCTGAGTGGTTATGCCCCACATGCGGCAAAATTAGAGAGAGAGAGAGAGCGAGAGAGAGAGAGAGAGAGAGAGAGACAGCATTTTAGTAAAGTTACATTTTCAACAAGATTGCTGCTATTTAAACACTTCATGGAAACGGGGTAACGTTAACCTTATGTCGACTGTAGTATTGTATGACCTCGACATAACGTTTAAACGTTAACGTTACTCCGTTTCCATGCAGTAATTATAAAAGTGGCCAGCTAAGATAACGGAGCTAACAGCTAGCAGTAGCTAACGTTAGCTGAAAGCTGTAACGTTACAACGTTATGCGGCATCAGTAGACAACGTATCATGTATTAAACTAGAGTTAAGATCGCTAATCTACCTTGTTGTTGGCTTGTTGATAAAGTATATCCACTCCATGGCATTGTCCATCCAGCCTGTGTTGATGTCCATCCATTGTTGTCCCTCCGCATCCATATAGCTTGTTGTTAGCCAACAAGTACTGTGTGAGTGAAGAGCTGTGTCTTTGTCCATTTCCGCCTCGAACAGCCTGCAAACTACCTGGCGTTCTATCGCCATGCTCTAAGACAAACTCTAACCTTAACCAACTTTGAAAGAGTGCCTAAGCTTAACAGTCTAAAGAACTTGCAGTCACGGCACGCTCTGCTGCCTGCATCTCACAACAACACAACAACACAACTATCTCTCACCAACGGACCAACCTAGGAATAAGCTAGAAATTTGGAACATTAGAAATTGGATTCGGCCAATCAGAGATCGTCTCTGTGAAATTCTGCTACGGAAAAAAATACTGGCGTCGGCCAATCAGAGAGCGTCTCCGCGAAATGCGGCTACAGAAATTCTTGACGCTACTGGCTAGACCGCTTCAAATCGCGCCCGGATTCCAACATAATAGTCATATTTCAACGCACAACGCGTTATGCACTGATTGGCTGTGACGGATACAGCGATCAAACTGTGACGCGCACTCAGAGCGCTATCGCGTCTAGCCCGGGCGAGAAATACGAGTGTTTTTTATTTTAGATAATAACGTTATATTGTGCATTGGAAATACAAACATACTTAAAATGAGTAAATATTATTCATTTTAAACATGTTTATATTATTTATAGGGCTATAAAACAAAAAACTAAAAAGTTTTATTTTCTTCTTCTCTGATTTAACAGCAGGTGGGTCGGCGCCCGTGCGCCCCTAGTGGCAGAGCCGCCACTGTGCCCAGTGCCTGGTGAAGACGGTCAATGAGAATAGCACGCATGGTCGCCTCAAACCGAGTACAAGCCCCGAAGCCCCGCCCAGACGTTGGGCTTGCGGCTCTGCAGATATCCCCTATTGGACTGGAGAGAGAGCTCCTCGCACCCCCCCTCCCCGAGCCGCCATTAAACACAGTCAACTCCGCGTTTAGGAAACGGGGGGATTCAAATGATTTAATGCCCCGAATACACGACAGACAGAGGGACGGGGGGGATTGTGTTGCTCTATTGTATGGACCTCGAAGAAGCCCCATATGAACGGAGTCTAAAAAAAAAAAAAAAAAACGTAAATATGCGGCTGTTGTTGACCAAATAAACGAAGCCGGACTTTGGGACCGCGGTGGGGTTTCTTTAGGGGACGACTCGCTGTTTGTTGTTGTGGTCGCGCTGCTCGGACCCGGGAGGAGTGTGTTGTAAACACGGGAGTGCAGAGGGTAAGTAAGGCCACCACTTATTATACACATCATCATCATAGCTGACCATGTTGTTGTTTTGAGTCGCGTTGATCGGGGCCCCTCGGCAACAACAACACTGTTGGCTGGCGAGCAGCTCGCTGCAGGTAACTCTCCTGCTGGGGGACACAGTTTACTGCGCTCTGTGGCTTTATTATTCTGCTGGATCTGCTAGCTATATAATTTGTCGTTAACGTTAGCTATACGGAATTGTTGAACTTTGACGACGAATGATGTTAGTTAATAATAATCACACCGTTAACTTTGACTCTTTGCTTGTAGCCGACGTTCGATATACGTTAGGTTGACATTGTGTGAACTCGTATACAAATAAATGCAACAGAGCTGAGACACAGAGAGACTCAAGGCTAGTTTAACATGTCTCAACAAATGCGCATGTTTGTATTAATTAATGATTGTGCCATTATTGCTATCAAATGTAATAATTGTGAATGGTTTTCTGTAATGAGTTGTATGTGTCAAGCAGCATCCTTGACTTCCAGGGACAACGATGTAAATAAGTCATTGGCTTTTTCGTTCCTCTCCTTGACTAAAGCAAATGATGTGATGTAAATATGATCTGTATATGTTTTGTTGTCTAAATAAATACCTACCTACCTACCTACCTAGCGTGTCACATGAAGCAGTCCCCCACTAGCTAACTTTAGCGTCTCTCACATTGTAATTCAAACATGTCGTGGCGTGGGTTCGAGTTACAAGTATTCAGGCCGTGTGTTGTTGGTACCAGCGAGGTTTCCCCGTTGTCACTGACGACTAGACGCTTGTTGTCTTTCACGAATATGTTGCATTTCGCAGGACATGTTGATACACTTGGAGGCGTGGTGCGAACAGGGGACCCTGATGTAAACAAGACGAAAGTCTTTCTCTGGTCTGCATCCCCTTAACAATTGTATGTATTGAGCTGTACTGTAAGTCTGTACCCATTCTGCAATCTGTTAATAAAGTTGTCAATCAATCAATCAAACAGTTGCAGCAGCAGCAACAACAACAAGCTCGTTAACGTTAGAGAAGTGAACACAGAAGTCACCTGTTTCGCAGTTGAGGTCAGTCACACAATCTGCACCACATTTTTGTGAGATGGCAAGTTTTCGATAGTGTACAATATAGTAGGGAGGGATTGCATGCATTATTTGCTCATCTGTACTAGAACTCCCAGCTCTCAGTGTACTTAGGGTCTTTACCAGTCATGTGCTTGAGTGTTGCTTCTAGGTGTCTGGTTTCATCTGTCCTTGTGTTTGGTTACCCAACTCGGTTGTAGGGCACATTTAGCTCTGTGTATATGTGTATACAGCCAGTGTCAGTTTTTACAATGGGACACAATATTGCTGCAGGCTAGCTAGGACCCCCCCCCCTGGCACCTTGATTGTCCTTAGCTGCACCGAGAAAGACATTTCCTCTCACAGGATTTGAACTGTGCCACAAATTAGTGCCGGGTCAAGAGCACACAGCACTGTAGCTGTTTGAGCAGGATTGATATAATGCAAGTGCCACATATACGTCTGTCTGTGTTTCCTTTGCTTAGCTTGCCGAATGAGCCAGATGTTGAACAACAGAGGTAGTGGTGGATACTGGAGCAAGCTTCCTACTTTTGGATTATTATTGTAGAACCTTCCCAAATGAAAACTGTTCCTATTATTTTGTCTGTTTTGAATGTGAATGTTTCACACAAAGTGTATGATTTAGTTTGTTATCTTAACCCATTCTTCCATTATTAAGAAAGTACTCAAACCTTCTCTGTGGATCAGTATTAGTATTAGTATCAGTATTATATTGGTTTGATTTTGACGTTTACCCATGACATCATGATGGTTTCTCTTGCCTTCGCAGCATCCCTCTTGCCCCGCGTGCCGCCCCTTTGAGAGTGGAACCGGCAAGCTGAGAGCCCCTCCGAGCGGCGGCAAGCCTCCCCTAGCGGCGGCGCGACGATGAGCGAGCTGGGTGCCAAGTGGCCCTGCGAGTACTGCACGTACGAGAACTGGCCGTCGGCCATCAAATGCACCATGTGCCGCGCCCAGAAGCCCAGTGGGGGTGCCATCATTACCGAGGAGCCCTTCAAGATGAGCCCCAGCCTGGATGCCAGTCGGCACCAGTGGGACTCCCCGAGCCACAGTAACAGCCCGCCGCAGGGGGGCTCCAGCCTCCTCATCTGCCCGGACTCCAGCGCCCGGCCCCGCGTCCGCATTGCCGACGTCCCGGAGACCACCACCAGCAAGTGGTCCTGCCACACGTGCACCTACATGAACTGGCCCCGTGCTATCCGCTGCACCCAGTGCCTGTGCCAGAGGCAGCATCGCGGGCATCACGCCCAGCAGCCCCGCAGCCCCACGGAGTCGCCCCAGACCTCCGGTTCTGGATGCCGCCGCTCCGCGGCCCCGGCGACGATAACCACAGATCCCTGTGAGGAATATAACGACCGCAACAGGCTCAACACCCACGCACAGCACTGGACGTGCACCGTCTGCACTTACGCGAACTTTCCCAAAGCGTGCAAGTGCGTGGTGTGCGACCACCCCAGGCCGAACAGCCTGCTGGCGGAACCCATCGAACTGGCGTCGGAGCCCGAGAGCCAACAGCCTCCCTCCATACTGAACAAACTGGGCAGGGACAACAGGAGGGCGGTTGTTGGGGTGGGTGTTGGTGGTGGAGGAGGAGTCGTGGGTGGGATGGGGGGCTGCAGTAGCAGCCGGAGGAGGTCCCCGCCGACCCCGACACGGGAGTCGGAGGTGAACATGGACTTTCAGAGGATCGAGGTTGCGTCGGGGGCCGGGATCGGGAGCAGAGAGGAGCTGGAGGTGGTGGATTTTAAAAAGCTGAAGCAGATTAAGAACAGGATGAGAAGGACTGACTGGTTGTTCCTCAATGCCTGTGCTGGTGAGTGGCAACACTGGATGATATCAACATGTAAAAATAATATATTCCGTCTCTCCACCCCTTGCATATTGTCTGTGGCTGAAGGTGGGCGCCGACCCGAGTCACCCAAATAGACGAGAAACAGGCCAGTCCAGTGTGACTGAAATAGGATTTAGTCGGTGTGAGTGAATATTATGGCTGTGTGGCATCTGTTGGGTTATTAGCTGCAATCCAGTTATAGCCCAGTCTCTGGATGTCACTGGTTTGTCTCATACTGATGCTGATGGGAGACCTAGAATGATTCTGTAGCCAGCTAGTGAAAACCACCCCACAGGGCTGTACGCTAAGCTTTTTTACTAGGGGCACACTTGCCCCTAAATGAGAAATTTAGGGGCAAAAAATATTTTTTAGGGGCAAATTTTTAAATAACAATTTTACCATTATTTATATCGATTGTTTTTGATAAAAAAAAAAGAAAAAAAATTATTTTATATAATTTTTTTTTAATAATATATATATATTATATAATCATACTTGTGATTGTGTTATCTGCGAGACATCGCCACCTCGCTGTCTGCAAACAGCTCCACTGTCTGTGTGTATACTCTCCAGCAAGGATTCTCCGGGGGTGCAGCTGGACCCTAAACGCTACATTCAGCATGCAAAAGAATTCTCCGGCGCTGCACCTGGACCCTGCCCTCACTCATGCGATGTAAACCAGGGACTCGAATACGCATGTTGTTGTTGTAGCCACATTGATGCCAGGAGCTTTCTGTAGCTACTGCTGGATGGCGTTGGGACAACGCCTCAGTGAACTATTTAGTTTACTGCGACATTTCGTAGTGACTAGTTACCTAGCCAACGGAGGTATTATGCACTGGACTATTGCTGATGGATTTGTTGATGTCGGGAGCTATCCGAAGCTAGCCGGCTGGATAACGTTACACAATGCCTCAAAGTCATGTATTAAACTAAGTGAATAGTTGACTGGGTCATTTTGTAACGGTAGCTAACGTTATCTCACGAAGGTCCCACACTGACTAGACTAACGTCACGGTGAGGCAATAGCCTCTGTTTACATGCAACAGGTGGGGAGGGGGTAGCAGCAGCAGCAGCAGTGCGCGGTGCGCGCTTCATGTGTGCTGAGACAGCGAGTGAGAACTCCGCTAAAGAATTGGATCATGATTTTCGATTTTCACATGACTATTTGATTGAGCGCCACACGGCGCTCAGACGTCTCAGTGGGAGGCGCCAAACGTAAAAACTGAGCGCAAATGGCGGGTGGCGCTCTCTAGTTTCGGTCCCTGCATGCACTACTAGACTTACTGGAGCATTTGTTGATAGCTATCAGTAGCTAGCCGGCTGGCAGGCTCACCGAGGTCCCAGTGTTTACAACAGCCACGGGTGCGAGAGGGCTGGAGGAGGAGCAGACGCCGCAGCTCTCTCCGTGTGTCTGAGTTCAGTTCAGTTCGGCTCACTATAAGAGGTCGAACAACGCGTCGAAAATATGAAGCAATACTAACTTTACTTTTCTTCATAGCTAAATCAGACAGTCAGCCAGTCTATCAGAGTGAGTGCTCAGTCGATTGTTCCCGCTGATCATACCTGCTGAGTGCTCACTGCTCAGCTCGCGTGAGTGACGTCATCGCGTCATCACACGCCTTGGATAATTTAGGAGTGAAATGCGAATCCAAGGCTTGAAAGCACTACTCGCAAGCCCGCCCCCAGATAATATTTACCAATCGCAACGGCCAATTAAAGGGGCAATTCGCGACGATATCATCGCAGTATACAGCCCTGCCCCAGAGTGAGCTGCAAGCGTCCAGCCGCCCACTGCACTGGTGGAAGAGGGAGTGGGAGGGATGGATGACTAGTTTGGGAACTGCTGGCAAGAGCCCAATGCAGATACTTCCCTCTCATGCACACGACTCACCATCATCCTGCCTTCCTCTGCACACTTAGATTGTTAAAACTCAGCCTTCAGTCCTCCCAGCATCACCACCACCCACCCTTTCTATATCCATGACATATTACTGTGACATTTGACGGCTATAGTATATATCTATCCCCATGGCTACTGTTGAATTGGTGGCCCAGATTAGCCGGTGTGGTGATTTAAAGCCCCCCCCCCCAAAAAAACCCAGATAGAGATAACTATAATTTTCTTTTTTTATTGTATAGTATTTTGTCTGTGTTCCCACCAGGGACCGAAACTAAAGCCCGCCGCCCGCCAGGGGCGCTCAGTTTTTACCTTTGGCGCTTGACACTTAGAGGGCTGCACGCCGTGTGGCGTGTAACCGTGGCAACGAGTCATATCCGCCCAGCCCTGCAGCGGGATACTATTGGCTAAGGGCTTCTGCTCGCAGTGCTCATGTCAACACAGGCAGTCTGCTCTAGAAGAGCGGACCTCCACGAGCTACCGTTACTGTTTAAACTATGACCCAGTCAACTATTCACTTTTAGTTTAATACATGACGAGGCATTGTCTAACGGTATCTAGCTGGCTAGCTACTGATAGCTGCTGATATCAACAAATGCTCCAGCAATAGTCGACTCGAGTGCATAAATACCTCCGTTCCCTCGTTAGCTCGCGTTAGCTAGCTCACGTTAGATGATCGATCTGTCCCAGTAAACTAAATTGTCTTAACGTTATCTACCGGGCTAGCAGTAGCTACAGATAGCTCCTGATATCAATGTCTTATAACATTGATTGAATGCGTATTCTAGCTGAGGGCATGTTGAATGTGATTTGACAAAAGGACCATAACGTTATAAATAGGTTCCAGCTGCATCGCCGGAGAATCCTTGCATGCTGAATGTAGGGTCTAGCTGAATATAGGGTCTAGCTGCAGGGCCGGAGAATCCTTGCTGGAGCTGGAGGCTACTCAAGTATACACACAGACAGTGGAGCTGTTTGCAGATAGCAAGCATTTTGACTTATTGCGTGGTGGCGATGTCTCGCAGATAATACAACTACAAGTATGATTATATAATATATATTTTATTAAAAAAAAAAATTATATAAAATATATATATATATTTTTTTAATCAAAAAAATTTTGGCAGGTAAGAAATATGCTTGGCGGGTAGACTCTTCCCATCTACCCGCCACTGGCCGGTGAGTCAAAAAGTTAATTTCGCTCCCTGGTTCCCACCACAATGGTAACTATAAACACAGCCAAACATTACTGTTTATGTTTTAGAAACTATAGGCGCGTGTAGGTAGTTATTGTTTATAGTGCGATGTAAGTGTCAGGGTTTCCCCCAAAGGCTTAGGCTTTCACACTAGCCATTCGGGGTCAAATCGGTGTGCGGTCGCACCAAAATAGGGTGTGATGAGAACGCTCCCCCGCATCCCTGGGGACGCTGATTCGCTCCAAACCTGGACCGCTGGAATAGGTGGTCTCGGGTGCGAACCAGCGTCCCCGATGACGGAGCAGGGCGTTAGACTAGAAGTCTTTATTTGTTGTCATGCAGTTTAACACACACGCGTGAGATGGGCGACCCACAGGAACACACACACCACATGCACTAAGTCGCAGATGAAATGTCTCTCTGCACTTTTCCCATCCCGTTGTCCTTCCCCCCCCATGGGCAGCCGGGAGCAGATAGGGCGTCAACGTGAGCCGTGCCCCGGGGACCAATGCAAGTGCTCCTGTCCGTCTTCGTCAAGGACTTGGTGTGCAAGCTTACTGTAATGCTTTCATGCTTGCTTGAATTTTGGGCAGATAAAAACTAGGGATGCACCGATCCGATATCGGTATCGGCCGCCGATATCAGTAAAATAGCTGGATCGGGTATCGGTAAAAAAATATATATCGGATATTTAATTTATTTATTAAAAAATAATTTATTAATAATAAATAAAATAAGAAATAACCATTCAGTACATTTATATCTGTGTTAATTTGTTACATTTAGTTTCACTAGGTTAGGAAAGTAATGTTTTAAGTCAAGCCTGATGTTGCCTTGCACAAAAGAATGATCCCAGTCTCTTCCACACAGTGACAGTAGGGGTGGGACGATATATCGTTCTATTATCAATTATCAAATAGGATCGATGCAACGTAAAAAGATCTATTCAATTGCGATACTCTTATTTTGAAAATCCCCTGGTGAGCAATGCATATCCGCCCGGCCTCCACAACAGTAGCTCAGTAGCAGCGTGTGTTAACGTTAGACAGCATTGCTTCAGAGTAGGGCTGGGCGATATGACGATATTATATAAATATCGGGTACAGTTCATTAACGATACACTTTTTAAACGTATCGTGGATATCGTGATGTTTTGACCAAGAGGCTTGTGTCGCGTCAATCTGGTCCACACGTTGACACTTTTGAACAGCGCCGCCCCACACACACACTACTGCATCAAAAGTTACTACTTATGATAACAAAGGCATTCGTTTTGTGGCATTAACGTTATATAGTTACACTTTCAATAACATCAGCGTATTTACATAGCAACGACCGAGGTCGACCTAGATATAGCAAGCGTTAGTCGTTCATATCTCAGCCCGTGCTGACTCAGTTGTGCCCATTCTGCGGTCTGTTAATAAAGTTTTCAATCAGACAGATGTATGGAAAGGCTTTTATTATAACATCCGTTGCAGTAAAATCATTATGCCTCCAGTCGTTTAGTCCTTCTGCGGAGCTAAAAGCTAAACGTCGGCCGCGGCGAGCTACCGCTGCCATTGTTATTGTCATGAGCTCTCCAATGGCGGAAGTAAAAAATGAATATGCGCTTGCCGATTGGTGCTAAGAACAGCAGGGCGGGTGCAAGCGATGTGACGTAATTGGCAGACGCGACTGTCAATCAAAATGATTCTGTTTGCCGACTGAATGAATGAGAACGTTATTAACAGATTGCAGCATGGGTACAATACAGTACAGCTCAATACAACAACAGTCAACAGTGGACTGGAGGATGCAGACCAGAGAAAGACTTTCGTCTTGTTTACATCAGGGTCCCCTATTTTCAATTCATCATATTTCATATCTAAATCATATAATATCTCATTGCTAAATATATGCAATATATAATCTAATAATCCAATAATCGAAATCTAATATATAATATAAAAATGCTAAATGCATGGGTATTTTATTTTGTCTTTAATGTTAGCTTGCAAACTCAAATACTGTCTTGGTAAGCCTCATAATGAATTGTTTGGGGAAAAAAAGAAAAACATCATGATGCGTATCGTGTATCGCCGAAAGGTCAGAAAATATCGTGATATCATATTTAGGCCATATCGCCCAGCCCTACTTCAGAGTCCGCCTATTTTGCAACCCGAAATAAGTGCCTGTTGTTTTTTCCCCCACAACGGGTAAAATGCATCTAACATGCTTTGCATCCTCGCCATTCCTTTATGACCACGTCGCGTTAAATACCGAAATTAACGTTGCGTTAGCGTAAGCTAACTAAGCTAAGCTGATCAGAGCCATATAGAGAGAACAGCAGAGGTCCACTAGGGACTGGGACGGAGGGGGATTACTGCATTCTCGAGATAGCCCCACTACCAGGATCTGGCCGGTGCTGCACCTTCGGACTCCCAATATGCCTTTTCCAGCCAAAATACAGCTCTGACAGTGGCTGCGTTTACATGGACAGTTTATTCCCCTTTTCATTCGGAATTAACGTTAAATCCTATTTAAAGTTATCATGTAAACATCTGAAAATACTTAATTCCGAATGAAAATGGCCATTCCGAAATAAAATCCATTCCGATGTAAGTGGCCGGTTTATTCCGTTTATCATTCCGAATTAAAGCTTTTTCTGTCCATGTAAACGCTTTTCACGCATTTTTCGGAATTAGTTCCCCCCGGTATTTCTGCGCATGATCGCGCATAGGCTACAGTACACATAGATGATCGCGAACAGGGGCACATATTGTTCCATAGCATAGGCCTTCAGTTGATCATGACAAATCCTCTCTTACCTTGACGATTAAAAAGCCTCCATAATTTAGTAAATAAAGCTGTAGCCAGCCAGCTAGTATTGATGCTATACAAAATTCTATCCACATTAGCTACATAGCTAACCAACTAAATACAATGGTATCCTGAGGTAACGTTAAATACAACATTTGCTAGTCGAAATGACTGGACACACACAGGTACAAGTTAAACATCAATCAATTAATTTATTCCAACAGGTAGTTTGAGCTGCATGTGAGCCGCGGTCTTTCTCTCCTCTCCTTTGGAAACTAATGATGATACGTTAGCTAGAAAAAGCACAGAACCGGCCGGCAAAAGTTAAGCTGCTAGCAACAGACACTATAATACTTCCGTCGGGGGATTTCAAAATAAAAGAGCGACGTCTAAAAGCACCGTAAATACGTTTATTTTGTACATTATCTAACGTTAACACGAACCTAAACTAACTTTAGATTAGTTTAGGTTCGTGTAACGTTAGATATTGTAAAGAATAAACGTATTTACGGTGCTTTTAGACGTCGCTCTTTTATTTTGAAACCCTCCGCCCGGAAGGAAAAATTATGCTTATTTGTCTGCTTGTTATCAATGGGTTGCTACATACGGGGTACAATGTTACATAGGCTGTGCGTCGATGTTGCAGAAGCATAAAGGCAGAGTGTCTGCAACACCTTTGCTTTGTCGATGTTGTGGTGCAGTTGCTTTGAAGTTGCTGTAGCATGTATAGGCCTTTAACGTTAGCAGAATAGACACACAGAGAGTCTGGTTAATGTTGTTTGGTACGCTAGCACAGTAGCTGAGAATACCGGTCGCAGCTGTTTGTTTACTTCCGGTAAACGTAATGACGTTAACATCCTGTTTACGTTTACCCAATCAGAAGCCTTCCCAGCCCCAAACCTTACGATGACTCGAAAACTCCCGATTAGACAGTGACTTTCATGTAAACACCTTGTCGGAATTAAGATTTGACATGTAAACTCGCATGATTTTTTTTTACATCCGAATGATTTGATTCCGAAGTTATAATTCGGAATTAAAAGTCACCATGTAACCGTAACCAGTGAATAGGATATTAATATCAAGAGAGAAAAAAAGAAAAACGAACCAAAAACAGTGAACAGGAGGTCTATTTGTATTAAAAACAATAGATTGTTTTTAATTTAAATGTCTGGAATAGCTCAAAAAAATGTCAAATGATATTTCCATTGCCTTTTTTGTTGTTGATTTAAATGTTACTGATTGTGTTAAATGGGCATATAATATCGTCTCATATCGATCGCAGGCACCTGAATCAAATCGTATCGTATCGTGGCAGACTTTGTGATATCGGAAAATATCGTATCGTTGTCCAAAGAATCGATATTGTATCGTGATGAAACTGGTGATTTCCACCCCTAAGTGACAGTGAGGCATACAGTTTATTAATTGAATGAATGAAGTTTATTTTCTGTCTTTGTTTACAACAAATCAAAAACACACTTGTGATCCTTTACAATTCTTAAAAACAAAATATATTTAAAATATAAAAATAAATAAAAAACGTGGATAAAAAAACTTTTGTGACTTTTTTGGAGAAAACAAATTGACATGCGGATCGGTATCGGTATTGGCCGATACCCAAACCCAGGTATCGGTATCTGTATCGGGACTGGAAAAGTTGGATCGGTGCATCCCTAATAAAAACATACAGCAACAACTGGACAATACCCTCAAAAACGATATTTATGGGCAATTTGGCGAGTTCAGACCTCAACCAAACAAGCATGTTGAGCCTCACGGCTCAGTGGATGAAAACTTTGAGATGAAGCCACGTTACACAAGCCCAAGACTTCCCTGGCTCGCATTAGGCCTGGCAATTTTTTTGCCATTGCTATGTCTATACATTGGTTTCTTGTTCGAATGCATTTATTTCTATAGACCAGTGGTGCCCAACCAGTCGGCCGTGACCGACCGGTAGATTGCAGGCTGATTTTCAAGTAGACCGCGAGATTATTTTTATATAACATCGAGTATGTTGTCACGTCGCGGCTGAGATGAGACTTGCTTTAGCGCAGAGCTTTCCTCTCATTTCATTATAGACACAGACCAGCGTGGACCTTCAATGACATGCAATTGTAATTTCATTAGACACAGACATGCAATATAATTGACGCGAGCAATGGGCTAATGTTAGCTGCTAAGTTATCCAATAGTTGACGTTCGAGTGTGACATCATCATCGCCTACGGCAGCTTACACGCTCAAAACGCAAACCGCAAACAAAACCTGCAGCGAACCAAGACTGCAGTGTGTACACAAACCAGAGGGGTGAGAGGGAGGGGGGGAGTTCGCACTCAAAGACGGAGCGAGGACGGAGCGGAGCACCCGTTCCTAATGGAAAGTGCAAGTTCATATTTTACTTTGTGGCATTCATGCAAGGGACCGCTTAGGAGTCTGCACATCCAGACTGAGGGGCAAAATGTTTTTTTTTAGCTTGAGTGCTGCATATTAAAAACTCTGGGTGTGATAGGTGTGATACACGTGGTAGGTAGTTATGTGTGCTACTCCTACGTTTCTCTTCTTCTTCTGCTGCCCTCTGAAGCAGAAGGCCCGTCGGGTCAGCTGGTGAGAGAATGCTCCCTGTAGTCGGTAAGCTCCTTGTCCCATCGTGATGCAAGCCGCCCTCTATTGCGTGTGAGTCTGTGGATTCCTGTGTCTTACGTGGCCTGCTGTCCCTTCCGGGCCGGTCATGACTCTGCACAGAATGTCGGTGAAGAGGATTCCTTTTTAGCACAGTGGAGGGCGGAGGCATAGCTTTGTTTATCTGACTGGAGAGATGGCCTTCTCTTCGCCACCCGTCCCCCATAGCAAAGGAGACCCAGTCACGGCGGATCTAGTCTATGAGAAAGAGGGACATAGCCTAGTTATGCAGCAGAGAGAAGCGAGTGAAGCTGTTACCAGGGAGGTTTCCCCTGCATTGACACACACGGCTTGTAAACAGTGGTCCCAGCGTTCGGGCGGTCTAGCAGTCCAAAGGAGGACCCACTGTGCTAAAAATAACTTTACTGGTGCAGCACAAGTCAAAAATAAACAAGCCTTCACATCAGCGCTGACCTTCGCCCCCGCAGTGTGCATGACCGTAGCCCTGTTATGAATGCTCAACTAGTGTCACTTTACATGTTATTCGTGTAGGTAGTTTTCTTTTTAACCTAATGGCCCAATACATCACATTCCTACCCGCTGGATTATGCAGATTTGTGACACTTTTCTGAGGAAGGGCTTTCATCTGGTCGCTTTAAGAATGCAAACATTAGCATACTGTAGGCATAAGGCCTGAATATCAGCCACCCACTGCGAAAAAAATCGGCATTATGTAAAAAGCCGTTTTCATGTGAAGTTGCCGTGATCCACTTCAAGCCTGTATTCGCCAGCTTTAGTTTCCCTTTCAAGCCTGGGACTGGAGATTTGTATGGTTGGTGAAAAGCATTTTATTCTCTTAAAGCTGTGACTGGAGAGACATGGGGGGGGGGGGACTCTGGGGCTCTTACTCTCTTTAACAGCCCATTTGCTTGTGCCAGTTTTCCTTTTTATTAGCACAGTTCTTCATGTTTTACTAGATGGGGGGGGGGGGGGGTTGCTCAGGAGAATTTACCTATCTCAAGCCCTGCCCCCTCTTTTCTTCATCCTCCAATCATACACAATTGGCGATTGGAGGATCAAGAAAAGAGGGCGGTTTTGAGGTGGGTCAAATTGATGCTAAGTAAAGAGCAGGTTTTCCCCCAGAAAAATAGTTCGGCCTGGACGGTGGCACGTGTCTTTTTAGGGGATGCCTGGCGACAGACAGTATTAATGTAGGGCCCTTTAATAATAATGCAGGACCTCTTTAGAGACGTCTTTATTCGGCATGCAACGACATGGGACATGCAATGGGTGGCACAGTGGCACACACACACACACATGCATTGTCTTTCTCAGGGTCGCCGATGCGATTGAGCTCTGCGTTTAACCCATCCCGTCGTCCTTCCCCCCCCCATGGGCAGCCGGGAGCAGATAGGGCGTCAACGTGAGCCGCGCCCCGGGGACCAATCCAAGTGCTCCTGTCCGTCTTCGTCAAGGACGCCACAGCGTTAGCGATCTGTTGTTGTGCATGTTTTTCCATTGGGTTTATCTTATCAATTGAACCCTGGACCTTGCTGTGAGGCGACAGTGTTAACCTCTACACCAGTGGTGTGACTTAGCTGTTGATTGATTGATTGATTGAAAACTTTAATTAACAGATGCAGACCAGAGAAAGACTTTTGTCTTGTTTACATCAGGGTCCCCCATTTTCAATTCATAATGAAAGGCTCTGTCAAGGCTAATATGTGATTTGTAAAATAATGTATCCATAATACTAGGAAGGTATGCGTGACCTAGAACCAAATGAGAATATCAATTAAATTTTTCTTTTTGCTGTGAATAACACTATGTTAAAATTGACCAGACCTGAAAAATCTAAGCAAATTAATAAAGGGAAGATGATTAAACAGAAGGTTTTGTAGATGCAGTACTGAATTCTGCCATCCGGACACATGCAATTTGAAATATGATTATAGAATATAAAAGATCAGGCCTAAAATGGTTATGCGATTAATTAGATTAATTAATTACAATCTACTTTTATCTACTTTTTCTCCCCATTTTTCAATTTTTCTCCCGTCCCCAATTTCGTATTGTCCAATTCTACCCTCCCCTGTCTCGAACGCTGTTAGGCCATGCCTCCCACAAGCCGGCTGCAATGTGGACGAAGCCTTGCATCACGTGTCCCCTCCGGTACTCGAGGAGGCAGCCGTCGCATCTTTTCACCTGCACCAGGGTTTCCGTTAGAATTTTCTTTTGCAGGTCTGAGTGTCCGGTAGATTTCAATCTACCGGACAAATGGGATCAATTCCGGTCAGAGTTTATTGAGCTTAAAAACAATTGATAGGCCTATATAAAGAATGACATCCTCAAGGCATTTATAATATTTTAACTTAAAACTAGGCTACTTTTGCGTATATACAGTCATTAATATATTCCAAATAAAATAAGTCCCTTGAGACTTCGTGCTGCTGCCGACTTGAGGTGTCGGTGGGCAGTCTGCCCGACATTAATAAACAGCAGTCTGTTATAATCACATTTTTATGAGCTAACGAATTCCGTTATATTGGACATTTGTATTAATTATATCAAGCGAATAACTGAGAAATTTGGCAGAGAGAGACGGCAACATTATCGTGGGTTTGCGTGATGTATATCTCCACCTCCCAACGACTTGGTGCTGGTCATAATGTTCGGTGAAAATAATTCCCTCTAAGCACAATTTGATTATTTGAATTGTATTCAAATAGGCTAAAATTAAATAGCCTATGCGATGAACGAAACAATCATTACATTTGTTTCATCGTTGCTTCACCAAGCAGGTATAATAATGAAAACGCGGTGTCAGCGAGAGCTTGCTGCTAGATTTGCGAAAAGCATGCAGCTGCAGACCCGCAGAGCAGCAGTGTTTTCAGGTCCGGTCTGGGGACCGCTCAGCAGCGCCCCCCACCCAACAGCTGAATTGCCAATGGCTGAATTGGAGTACTGCACTGTGCCGGCAAAGCTGGTGGGTTCTGTGGGTCTGCAGCTGCATGCTTTTCGCAAATCTAGCAGCAAGCTCTCGCTGACACAGCGTTTTCATTATTATACCTGCTTGGTGAAGCAACGATGAAACAAATGTAATGATTGTTTCGTTCATCGCATATGCTATTTAATTTTAGCCTATTTGAATACAATTCAAATAATCAAATTGTGCTTAGAGGGAATTATTTTCACCGGACATTATGACCGGAGAGATTAAATATGTCTGACTTCAACAGATTTTGCCGGTCAAATACCGGTAATTACCGGCTAACGGAAACCCTGACCTGCACAGCACGATCTCTCAGCGGCGAGGGTCTGCGTGGGGGGGACACGCCGCCCTCGTCGCTTCCTGATTCTACTGCGCAGGCGCACAAACCGACCTGTAGGAGTCGCTGTCCACAACGTCCGATCCCCACCCACCACCTTCCCACCCCCTAATACTGCAAATTGTATTAGTATGAACGACCAGCCAAGCTGGTAGCAACGCCGAGAGCTGGGTTCGAACCCAGCATCTCCTGCGTTGGTGGCGAGCGCCTTGCCCACTGCGCCACCTAGCCGCCCCAATTAATTACAAATCCTGTAATTAATTAGATACATTTTTTTAATCGCCTGGCAGCACTAAAAAAACATTTAAGTCTTGAAATGACCAATGAATGTTACTTGGGCCTGTTTTGACCTTCAAGATTGAACTTGAGGATATAATTTTGCAATCACAGTGTGCTGTTCAACATGTCTAAGCATTAACACATTGACGGCCACTGGGATTAGACGGGCCCACTCTATAAGGCCATCTTATCATAACATGGTTTAACTATGCGGGAGGGTGTTTGTAGAGCTAAATCTATACTTTTTATTATTGCTATCTGTCCATTGTCATTGTAAATTGACACTATAAACCGTCCCTTCAATATGCCTTAAATAAAAACATTTTTCATCAATACGTTAGCATTTTATAGCGTCTTGAATATGAACGTTATAGCAGAATGTTCTGGTGTATTTCCTGGAAGGTGAGTTACAAAGCGCTAAGCTAATAACGTTAAATCGAATGGCGTTTCGGCTATAGACAACTCTGTATCATGGTCCACCATGAATGCATAAAAGGGGGGGGGGGGACATCGTTTCTGATTATTGATTACCAATAACGGCATTAGCCTCAGTAGCCTCATTCGCTGACCGGGTGGATGGCTATCAAAGCAAGGCCCGACCAAGCTGAAATTGACGTCAAATCGCTCTTACCTGTGGCCGGTTGGACTGCAAAAAGGATTTCCCAGTTATCGATCGCCATCTGGTAGATCCATATGTACATTGGCTCCATTAAAAAAAAAAAAAAAAAAAAACGGGGAACACTGCATCATCGAGACAGTGCCCATACGAGGATCTGGCCGGTAATGCACTTTTCCGAATTCCAAGAGTAGGGTAAATCTGCAGTGCCACTCGGTGACATTGAGTAGGATATTACAATGGAATAAAAGCCAAAACAACTAGGGATGCACCGATATGAAAATTGGCCGCCGATACCGATACCGATTGTTCAACTAACACTATCGGCCGATACCGATACCGATATTTGTATATTTGTATATAAGTATTTGTATTTTATTTTTAATTTTTTATTTAATTTAATTTTTTATTTTTTATTATTTTTTAATGAAACTACTGTATATTTGTATGTGTATGTTTGTATTTGTAGGCCTCTTTACTTACTTAAAAAAAGGAAACATCAAGAAATATGTTTATGGTATCACTATCTCTCTCCCAGTATCGTCTTGCGGCCTGCAGAGGGATACTATTTTCTCAACCAGAGCTTTCAACCAATGCAATGGAACCATTCTTGCGGCCTGCAGCGGGATACTATTCTCTCAACCAGAGCTTTCAACCAATGCAATGGAACCATTTTGATTGACAGTCGATTCGGCCAATTACGCCACACCGCTAGCACCCACCTCCTGCTGTCCTTACCACCAATCGGCAAGCGTTTATTAATTTTTCTACTTTCGGGCATGCCGCCATTGTTCTGTTTGCGAGAGCTGAACACACTTAACGTAGCTACGTTAGCTGCCCGGCCCGCCGACCGGCGCTCCACAGCATGGAGCGCCGGACCAAATGAGACATAATGATTTTACTGCAACAAATGTTATAATAAAACAAAGCCTTTCTATACATTTGTCTGGTTGAAAACTTTATTAACAGATTGCAGAATGTGTAGTTGGGTACGGAATGAGCAACGGAATGGAACCGAGCTATGAACGGACTAACGGAGTAATGCCTTGTTTACTGCTATCTTCGGGTAAATAATATGCTTGTTATTGAACGTGTAACACTAACGTTAATGCCACAAAACGAATGTTTGTGTCATTTTAACAGCAGATACTTTCTTAAATGCCATCTTCCCGAGAGAGGGTGTTGACGGGGAGTTGTGTTATTAATAGCATTGAACAGCTAACCGAAAGCTAACGTTAACTATTGTTAAAGGTTTAGCCATAACGTTACCTTGGCTAAAGTTGGGGCTATTCATAATGCAGCAATAATGGCTGCAGACCTGCAAGCAAAGTACAGCAAGTTGGCAAAGGAGTATTCCAACGCAAATCACATTTTCACCAGTAACGTTAGTCTTGCATCTCCCGGTAGCTAATGAACGGACTCGGAGTAATGCCTTGCTGCTATGGGTAATAATAATATGCTGATGTTATTGTCCGTGTAACACTAACTATATAACGTTAATGCCACAAAACGAATGCCTTGTTAATCATAAATAGTAACTTTGATGCAGTAGCTTGTGTGTGGGGGACGGCGGGCGTTGTGCAGGTAGGTCGCGAGTGAACTTTTTTTTTTTTGCCTTTTGACGCTACACAAATTGATGGGTATTTATCGGCGACTGCTATCGGCACATTTGAGCTTATCGGCCGATAGGCCGATAGCAGTCAACAAGGCACTTATCGGCCGATACCGATACCCGACCGATATATCGGTGCACCCCTAAAAACAACCTTACCACGTATGGCCCTCAAGCGTTGGATCCGAAAACACTTATATACGTGGTTGGCCCCGAATGTGTTAAAGGGGAACTATTTTACTATTTCTTTCACTATTTGGGCACTTTTACACAATTCCTGTGAGTCTATGGAACACCTCTGTAATATATATATTTTTTTTATTCATTGTTTTGTATTTCTAATCAAGTCCTCAAAAACAGCATTTTTCTACCTCAAGATTTCGAGCTGTTTTGAGCCTGGGCTCCTAAACCACTGCGCCGGGCCTGCTGAGCGTCGTGTTCGCCTGAACATTAACATGCAGCAGTGACTATATGACATCACATATAGGCACATTTTCAAACGACTCAGTTCAGTGAGGGTGAATATTGTGAGAGGAGAATTGGAAGAATGCACCAATATGAGAATTTTGAGACATAGATCATATTAATATAAGTTCACATAGCTAGGAAACAATGCTAAACACTCAAAAAGGCCATTTATAAGATAGTTCCCCTTTAAGAGAGAGTAGGTGAAACCATTCTATGTCGTGGAAGTTTAATTTAATTCAAATAGCTTGTCACAAAACATTTTTAAATTGCCAGTTTTAATGTGTGCTTGTGGGGGATGGGGATATGTGTGTGTGTGTGTGAGGGAGAGATAGTGTGACTAGTAGTAGCTGTTGATTGATTGATATCTTTAATTAACAGATTGCAGAATGGGTACAGTACAGCTCAATACACACAATTGTTAAGAGGATGCAGACCAGAGAAAGACTTTCATCTTTTTTACATCAGGGTCCCTCATTTTCAATTCATAATGAAAGGCTCTGTCGAGGCTAATATGATTTGTAAAATAATGTATCCATAATCAGGGACCGAAACTAAAGCCCGCCGCCCGCCAGGGGCGGTCTGTTTTTACCTTTGGCGCATGACACTTAGAGGGCTGCCCGCCGTGTGGCGTGTAGACGTGTAGTTCATAAGCAGGCCCCTAAAAATATTTGTATGCGAACGGTAAACATCAATTACGCGCACGCTGTGCGAATACAGATTATAGCCTCTCGTCTTTTTTTTTCTCCGCTGCGAGATCGTTAAAAAACTACAAGTCCCACATTGCACTCAAGCCAACGGTCCAATCACAGTAGAGTGAAGTGACTGGTTTCATGGGAAATAAAGCAAATGACCAATCGGAAGCCCTCATTTTTCTTGTTTACTTCCTGAAACTCCGCGATCAGGGCTCTCGTTTTCCGAGACACCAACTTATTATAGTCTCTCTTACCAATAGCAATAGATTTTAGAACACCTAGATTTATCGATAGCAATAGTAATATAACGTTAATGCAACAAAACGAATGCCTTGCTTTGTTAATCATAACGTTGATGCAGTAGCGTATGTCGGTGTGTTGGCTGTAACGGACATGACAATAATAACATAACGTGTACACATTAAAATTGCGATAATCTATTCTAACATTTTCAAATCGATGCAGTTGAATTTCCCCCTTAGGATCGATGCATTGTTACACCCCTACACCAAAGTCACTGGCCCACTGTGTATCTGTGTGTATAATAACTTGGCTAGCGTTATCAACAGCAGAGGTGGGCAATGGGTCCAGCTGCAGCACCGGAGTGCAAGCGATGTGATGTAATTGGCAGACTCGACTGTCAATCAATGGTCTACCTGACACGCAAACTCAAACAATGTTTCTGTACTGGAGGTGTGATTGATTGATTGATTGAAAACTTTATTAACAGATTGCAGAATGGGTACAATACAGTACAGCTCAATACACACAATTGTTAAGGGGATGCAGACCAGAGAAAGACTTTCGTCTTGTTTACATCAGGGTCCCCCATTTCAATTAATCAGGAAAGTGTACAGTAGGAAAGTGTACAGTATTTCAATAGGCAACCCTGAAAGGATTATTTTTCTAGAAGAGCAACACAGCCAAAACAGACAGTGGAGCTGTTTGCAGATAGCAAGCATTTTGACTTATTGCGTGGTGGCGATGTCTCGCAGATAATACAACTACAAGTATGATTATATAATATATATTTTATTTAAAAAAAAATTGTATATATAAAATATATATTGGCAGGTAAGAAATATGCTTGGCGGGTAGACTCTTCCCATCTACCCGCCACTGGCCGGTGAGTCAAAAAGTTAATTTCGCTCCCTGTCCATAATACTAGGAAGGTATGCGTGACCTAGAGCAGGTGAGGAGAGGGACATTTGATTGTCCCTTTCTGTCTACAGCGAGGCTGATGGGGTAGAGGAGAAGCTATTCGCTTGGCTTTGTGTGTGACTGGAGCAGGGTAGTGGGCGAGACAGAAAGAGACAGCGCAGCATAGTTTAACCACCGCACTCCATGTTAATAAAGAAGACGGGAATGAGAAAGAACCTACCATTGTGTTAGCTAGGCCTGTGGTTGGTAGGCATCTTCCTTACATCATTAATGGAGGACTTGAAAAGACTTCTTAATCTCCTGCATTTCCTTTCCATCCTGTGTCGTGCAGTAAGGCAATAGCAAACTTTACAGGCAGTGCATGGCTGCATGCACGCAAATACAGTGGAAGAATAGCCGGCTCTATTTTCTAGTGTTCACAATCATTGTGACTAGGTGTTGTGAAGGGCCAGATTAAACTGAATATATATATGTATCGTTTGATATACTTTGTATATTATTTATATATATACACGGAATATCCCTTTACCTGCGTTCAGACCAGAGTAATATTCGCTCTCCTATTGGACAGCGCCCCCAGGCGCCAGCGCGCAAGCCCCCAACGGCAAGTTCAAAGACAACTGCAGGCATGTCAGAACATGCCCAGAGTCAGCGTAGTAATACGAGACAAGGACTGAGGTTGGGACTAGATATTCACTTAAGTACCGGTATATATATTGGCGCAGGTGTAAACAGCAGTAGTTCATCAGTCGTCTAAGTAGCTGTTTCATCAAGTTCGGTGATACAGTGAAGTGAGCAACCTTGCGTCTAAATAGAGCATTGAGAACCGCGTGCGAATAGAATGTTAAAGTGTCAGAGTTTAATGAAGTAACGTTGAGTTCGACTTAATCTAATGTGAAGTAAATAGTCGATAATTTATTGTATATCGTGCGGCCACAGTTCTTCCGTGTGTAGCATTACCCATCGGTTCGTCGTGTCTTTAGCTAGTGCACTTAACCAGGCTGTGTGGCCTAAATACGTCGCCCACACCCGAGGAGTCCTAGGCGGAGAACCGTTGGACATGTACACAGGAGAATCGGCGCCTGCGGTTGCAGAACCATTCCTGGTTGGATTATATTGATTTGGGACGTGACTACCGGAGAAGAGCATCGTTGATTTCCACTATCGTTTGGGATTTAACCTCGTGAGGATTACCACTCGGGTCTGCCTCATGGACGGGGCTGGCTAGCTGTCATCAATGCTGTCGAGCATTTTGGATTACAACTATTGCTTTTGCTGCTGATCAAGGGAGTTTACAAGCACCGACTCCTGTACCTGGAGTCTCTTTATTCCTCGTTGACTCAGACGGAGTACCCGAACATTCCTCTACCCTCCAGGCCTTACACCCAGGAGGGAACCCATTGTCTCCAGTTGGTACCAGTGTTGCCCTATATAATTGCTACTATACAACAGGTGGCGTCAGCTTAGACCCATCGTAGGATTCCTGCTATTCTTAGTGACTTATGCTCTTGACTGACTTTACGTATATTCTTCGCCATACAAGCGCGACCCTAATTCTCATTCTGTAACCTAACGTTGCCTAATAATAATAAATTACCCTCCAATAGTATTTCTGTGTCAATGCCGTGTTCTTGTGAGTGTTCACCATCTATATTTGATGTACTGTCTGGCCAGTAATTAAAGTACATAACTAGCAGTGGTTTAATCTATCACAATCTTTAATACAGTCAGGGTTTTGTAACCCCTCAGTTACACTAGGGGTGCACGATATTGATTTTTTTGACCCCGATATCGATACCGATAACTTTCTGCTCCTCAATGTCGATACCGATAACCGTATATATATTTATTGTATTATAATAATTATTTTTTTATGTATAATTATTCCTGTAGTTTTGACCTAACCAGATTTATCATGACATGAGCGTTACTACTATGAACAAAACAAAGCCAAGAGAACAGTTTTGACTCTTCAAATAAAGTGACTATATTTATTTGTCCAAATAAATATAATTCGAGTCAATCACAAAATTCACAATCCGTCAATGTCATTAACAATGTGTTTCCCTGAACAATGAGTGAACTAAAAACCAACAGGTATTGTGCTTTGTCAGTAGAGATGGGTACCGTTCCCATTTGAACCGATACGGTACCGGTACCTGTGAATCGATACCGGTACCCAACGGTACCTTTTTTCTGTACTTTAGTCTCTAAAAAATCTGTAAAAAAAAAATATCCAAACTTCAAATAACCACATTTTCGACCGTTTTCGGCTTGCCATTGCCCCGACTGCTTTGTTGTTGAATAAAGTCAAATCCTAAGTAAGCATATATTGTGCGTGTGAACGTTGACATGAAAAGAAAAAAGTTTAAAAAAAAAGTGTAAAAAAAATATATCTTTCGACCCGATAATTATCGTGCATCCCTAATTGTGACGATGACTTGTCATTTAAATGAGAACCAAAAATACCCAATAAGGAACATTCTTTTTTAATTATATTTATTGGCTTTTTCTGGTCGCGCAGGACCGACAGCTTTATCTTGGCCACGCAGGACCGACAGAGGAGAGAGGGAGAAACGGGAGGAGAAGAAGGGAAGACATGCAGCATAATATGGTCACCGGGTCTGGGAAACGAACCCGGGACGACCGCTTCATGACTATGTGGTGTGCTACTGGAGCGCCCCCAATAAGGAGCATTCTTGTATAGTTTTTATGTCACGCTTTTTGCCTCAATATTTGAAAGCATCGAGGATAGATGGATAGAAAGGACACGTTATAATAAACAAATTAAGTTGTTGTTTTGTTGGTGATTAATGAGTCACATTAAATGTATCGAACGCTCATGCTACCAGTTTAACGTTACCTACACCCTGCCTACTGACAGCATGAAGTGAGAACACGTTTTATAACTAGGTTAGTTAGCCTGCTAAATAAGAAACGGTGGCTTGCTGCTGGGTAACGTTAGCCTTGTGATAGTTGGAAATAGGGCTGTACCGAATGTCATTTTTTAACATTTGAAGCTTCGATTGAAGTATTCGAACGAAGCTTTGAATGTCTATAAAAAAAAAAAATTACTTAAAAACGTTTTTTTTTTTTTTTTTTAAACTAAATCCTCTATTTGAATAAAGTGATTAATCTGATTAAATGAGTCTTTTTCTTTTATTAAATCAACTTTCTTTAATGAATATAACTCATCAGTTTCGTAAACATAAATAATCCAATAAGGGCACGGTTGGTATGAAAGTGATGGTGACGTCTTATAGTATAATATTATAATATTAGTGTAGTCTAATCTTTAACTGCAACTGTAGAAATTAAAACCCCCATTGGTTTAAACAGATTAGTATGACGACCGGCCCAAGCCGCAGGGCAATGCTGACTCCTCTTGCATTGGTGACGAGTGCAATCTCCGCTACGCCACCCGACCGACCTACTCAATGTGCAGTTAATTGAGGCTAATTACATTAGGGGTGGGAATCACCAGAGGCCTCACGATACGATAGTACTGCGATACTAAATATATTGCGATATGCTGAGTATTGCGATATTAATATTGCGATGTATTACCTTTTTTTCTTTTTTTTTTCTACTTTTTCTCCCCATTTTCTATTTTTCTCCCATCCCAATTTCATATTATCCAATTCTACCTTCCCCTGTCTCGAACGTTGTTAGACCATGCCTCCCACTGGTCGGCTGCAATGTGGACGAAGCCTTGCATCACGTGTCCCCTCCGGTACACGAGGAGGCAGCCGTCGCATCTTTTCACCTGCACAGCGCGATCTCTCAGTGGCGAGGAGTAACGCGTGGGAGGCTCACGCTGCCCCCGATACTTCCTGATTCTGCTGTACAGGCGCACCAACCGACCTGTAGGAGTCGCTGTCCACAACGTCCGATCCCCACCCACTGGCTTTCCCACCCCCTAATACTGCCAATTGTATTAATATGAACGACCAGCCAAGCCGGAAGCAACGCCGAGAGCTGGGCTCGAACCCAGCATCTCCTGTGTTAGTGGCGAGCGCCTTACCCACTGCGCCCCTTAGCCACCGATTTATTACCTTTTTTCAACTGCAAAGTAAAACTGTCGACATGTTTTATCTAATATTTCAGTCTGTTCATCTCACTTCAATAATTTTTATTGCAGAACATGGTATTTTCTCAAGTAGACAGATGTAAACACTGTAATCTATGTTGCATGTACCTGACAAACTGAACTGTTTGTATTACAGTCATATTCCAACTTAACTGAATGCACATGTGTGTGTCGACTACTGTACTATTACAGGTATTGAAATGAACAATGCAACAACTTATACAAAAAATACCAAAAATACAAAAAGATGTTTTAATCTTTTTATGAATAATTAAATATCGATACTTGGCGTCCCTGTATCGATACAGTATCGCCATTCAAACAGGGGAGGAAACTAACTTTTTGGCTTACCAGCCAACTGGTGAGTATCTGATTTTTTTTACCAGCCAAACAGATTTTTTACCAGAAAAAAAAATCGCTAATTGCAGGGCTGTACGTTAACTTTTTTTGCACATAGCACTGGTGCTACAGAGGTTGATAGTTTTGTAGCACAGGCCAAAATCTTGTAGCACGAGTATAAAACGTCTCTAAAATCTCTAAAAACAACCACAAGTAGTGCAGTTCATTACTTAAATAGGTATGTGACTGGCAAGGGACATGAATCTTGCATACAGGGCACACAAAATCCAAACTTTAACAAGAAATGCTTTTAGACAAATTCTTTCTTTATTTGCCCATAATGTAAAACAAAAAGAACAAGGACATAACCATATAACCGATATGAAGCAGTCCGAGACCAGGCAGCGCTGGTGTGGACTCAGATTACAGGGAAAGCTAGAAACCAACCTAGAAACACCTAGAAACCAACATAACAAATAGATATAATGCATACAAACACCTGTACATATTTGTGGAACCAAATAAATAAATGTATTATTATTATTATTATTATTATTATTATTATTATTATTATTATTATTATTATTATTATTATTATTATAATTATTCGTGTGTGTGTGTGTGTGCATGCGTGCGTGTGTGTGTGTGTGTGTGCACTGCACACGTGTCACAGTTCCAGCATCATGTCTGCTGGCCACTTTTTCAGATCCACACACACACACACACACACACACACACACACACACACACACACACACACTATTGCATTAATCAGAACTAAGTACAAGGAACTCTGCATGAATGAAAAGGGCTTTATAAATAAAATGAATTATTATTATTATTACCTTATTTGCATATTGTCTCGTTATTAGATAGATAGATAGATTGATTGATAGATAATTAATACTTTATTGATCCCGGAGGGGAATTTAAGTAGCCATACGATGGAGTTCTTTTTACAGAGTAAAATTAGCGGCTTAAATTTAGTGAACAGCATTTCTTCCTTGGCGATGCAATATGCCACATTCATCTTAAACTTTACCTCACGGAGATCAGCATCATCCGCTCTGGTCGTCTGTTTACTCAGCGAGTGCAAGAGGGTGCGGGAGTAGGATTTTGCAGAACACCGGCCCGCGCTCAGGAGTTTGTTTAGCGTTGAAGGCATCCCGGGCAAGAATGTGTCGATGGGACGTATTGTGTTTATTAATGTTATCCCTATTTAGGATATTGTTACCCGCGAGTCAAGGGATTCTCTGATCGGATCTTTTCCGGAGTCTCCCGGCACCAGTGACAGAATAATAATAGCTGTGCTTCCTCATTAAAAAATATCCACGGAAAATCATTTTCCCACTCTGCGTTATATCTGTACATCTTGTTAATCTTCTCCTTTTGTCTCGTTTCTATTAACGGTGGTCCCTCTCGGGCTCGTTTGGGGTTTTGATCTTGTACTTCTTTTGTTGGATTTAATACCTTAAAAAAGCGCTTCATCTTGTCGAAGTCACCCAGTCAGTGTACATTGAGCTCGCAACTTAGTCGCGGGGATATTGTTCGCTAGGGATTATGGGATTTGGTGTTTGATTATGGACTCTACGCGAGACGGGACATTGTTTTTAATCGCACGAGACTACAAGTACCAAGTGGATAGCGTGGCGCTGTGGTCCATTCAATTTACCGTCACACTTTATTTTTTTTTGCTTGCTCCACGGGCCATCGCACCAGTGCTACTGAAGTCAATTCATTCATCGCACAGACTGACGTCAGTGTCGCACGTGCGACATATATGTCGCAATGTACAGGCCTGGCTAATTGTGATAATTACTTCTTTGTATGTCAAGCCGCGTCAATGTTGTGTATGCATCTGGGTAGGCACACTGTGCCTTTAAGACAGCACGGTGGTCTTACGACAGTGCTGTGAAGTACTGTACCGTCAAGTGTTGTGGTAACGTCAGTTGGGTTGGTGTGCTGTTGACGTTGTGCACAGTGCACTGGTTGAGCTAGCCCCTTTCGTGACTGCGATGTGCAAGCCAGGGGCTTTTGAGCATGAAATAAAATGTCTAACCTTACGTCGTAGTCCGGTGCTTTTTTGGAAACATTATAGTCATAACAGATATACACCTAGCTGGCTGCTTTGAGCACACGGGGCTAACGTTAGCTAAAACGCTAACTAGAAGCTAACCACTGTATACAGTTCCAGTAGACAACATTACACCTCTGTGATTTAAATGTGTCCTTAGTAACTTATACTCGATGGTTGTACTAGGGTTGGATGCAGTTCCCCGTTGGTCAGTCTGTCTGTTTTCCATATTCTGCTGTGTTTAACGTTATCTGTTTGCGAGTGCTCCTGATGGCTAGCCTAGTAGTACCGCGGGACTTTTATTATTATATGTCCGCGGGTTGGCCAGTACTGCGCAAACGTTTATTAAACATTATATGTCCGCGGGTGGTCTTGTGCAGTGCCCTCGTGGCACTGTCAACTAAAGCGAACACTCAGAAGACGTGCACCGTTTGCCAGTGCAGTGATTGCAGAATGTTTTATTTTTTTGTATACTCGCCAGACTGGCGAGTGGTCTTCATGAATCACTCGCCAAACGTAAAAAATACTCGCATTTGGCGAGTAAAGTGGCCTAATTTCCTCCCCTGCATGCAAAGTATCGCGATACTACTATGTATTGATTTTTTTCCCCCACCCCTAAATTACATGCAGTGTCTTTATGCCCGTCGCACCCGAGTACATTCAGGGACCCAGGCTCATTAAAACATACATACATTGTCATGTGGGGACCCTCCGGAAACAGGCCCATGACCCTTTTTGGCTCCCAAGCCTCAGTTTAAGAAACTCCGTCCCAGATAATGAAGAAATTATTTCTAGATTCAAGTATCTTTTAGAAGAACCCCTTTGCAGGTGCATGTCTACGTCATCTGCCATTTTAAAACCAGGGAAGTCCTGGCCACACTGTTTGCTCTTGGTTATTTTGTCCGTTGCTGATTGCATCATCTCCAATTAACTTTTAGCCTACTAAGCTGACAAAACTGAGAGAGAGAGAGGAGGGGGGCACTCCATTTTAATCCATCACTGTGTTCGTTGGCCTTCAGCCTTCTCCTCTCACTCCGCTCTTAACACATTGACCGCCAATCACGTTGTACGACGGGTTTCAAGGTCATGCGAATTCCGCCAATCCACGGCATACGACGTTATTGAGATCATTTTCATTTTTTCGCCATGGTATTCATAATTCCCTCACCCAGCCTCGGCTGATACAGTGGGAGCCTGCACAACTCTGCAACGCTTCAATACTGCCGCCTGGTGGATGATCGGGTGAGTTACAAGCAGAAATGGATCTCTGATAATCTCCGTGCATCTGTGAACATATTGTTGCGGGACTCTAGACACACATCTGTGTATATGGATCGCTGCCATAACTCAATAATCGATATGATTTGGGCGTTTATTATTATTATACAAACCGGAAATGGATCTAGTCGATCCACGTCAAATAAGTGGGATCTTTTTCCTCCAGTCTCATTGGCGAACGGTAAGAGGACGCTGACGTCATTTTCAGCGTGATTGTTTATTATTATTAATGCAAACTGCTCTGATCAATATATCACCCATACTACATAAAGCATTTACTGACGATCACGGAATTATAAACAACCCCCCCCCCGTTCATCCGCGCATGATGAGTCATAACGTTTAGGATCGTATTCAGTTGGATTTTTTAATATAGCGTGTATCACGAATAAACTGCAATCGATAATCTATATTATGCGTTTAGGCCTATAACTAGCGTTCTAGGAATTACTGCAGAAAACGATCAAAACATATTTATATTCTAGACGATATTTTCGTATGAATCTATGAATGAAAAAGTATAACGTTCCTACATCCTGAACGATCGATAATCGATGTTGAATGGGCCATAGTAATGTCAATTTAGCAATACAATTTAAAAAGTTATAGCCCTGCAAAGAAGGTAAACATCTCCATAGGCTTGGAGTGGTGGCAGAGAGTGGTATGAGAGGGGCAAACTCCGTGGCAGTTAATGTGAGCGCTGCCCTCTCATGTCTCGCCGGTTGTCACACAGGTTCCTACTAACTGTTGTGGATACAATCTGGGAGAGAGAGTGCCAAGCCTCTCGGGCTGGAAGTCTGTCAAAACAATGGGAAGCTGCCGTAACAAGGCGTATATCCCCTTGTCAGGAAGGCAGAGTTGCCGACTGTCCGTCTGTGCCAGGAGGGCCCAGGCCACCATCCCCTTTCTTTATCGCCACCGACAGCCCCTTTGAAGGAGGGGTTTTCTCTCTCCAGCTTTCTGCTAGCCTCCTCCTAACGATGGGATCAATCGGCAGCTAGACAGGCCCGGTGGACAGCCAGCCATCTATAGTTTTCCCCATTCCATTGATTTGTCCTCGTGAAGGTGGGGGATTGGGTAAAAATTGCTTTACTTATGGAAGCCTCCACTGCCTCTTAGGGGTGTAAAGTTTAGAGCCATATGGAATCCGTTTTATTATTTTCCAAATTCCATTCAATCTTTCCCAAATTCCGTATATCTTTTTGTTTTAATATTTCAGAATTCTGTATTTAGCTTTTTATGCTCATTTTACCATCAGAAATAGTGTCTAATAAGTGGGAATGAATAAATGTCCACAATTGAATAAGATATAACAGTCCATTTAATGTTGCTGCAACTCAGAAATACAGTTCATTTTTACACAATATTTTTAAAATAATATTGTGACAAAATAAAAATGCACACAAAATAAAAATACACATTTCAAGTGTAAACAATAGATACAGCCAGGGGAGGAAACTAACTTTTTGGCTTACCAGCCAACTGGCGAGTATCTGATTTTTTTTACCAGCCAAACAGATTTTTTACCAGACAAAGAAAATCGCTAATTGTGATAATTACTTCTTTGTATGTCAAGCCGTGTCAATGTTGTGTATGCATCTGGGTAGGCACACTGTGCCTTTAAGACAGCACGGTGGTCTTACGACAGTGCTGTGAAGTACCGTCAAGTGTTGTGGTAACGTCAGTTGGGTTGGTGTGCTGTTGTGCACAGTGCACTGGTTGAGCTAGCCCCTTTCGTGACTGCGATGTGCAAGCCAGGGGCTTTTGAGCATGAAATAAAATGTCTAACCTTACGTCGTAGTCCGGTGCTTTTTTGGAAACATTATAGTCATAACAGATACACCTAGCGGGCTGCTTTGAGCACACGGGGCTAACGTTAGCTAGCAAGCAGCTATAGCTAAAACGCTAACTAGAAGCTAACCACTGTATACAGTTCCAGTAGACTAACATTACACCTCTGTGATTTAAATGTGTCCTTAGTAACTTATACTCGAGGGTTGTACTAGGGTTGGATGCAGTTCCCCGTTGGTCAGTCTGTCTGTTTTCCATCTTCTGCTGTGTTTAACGTTATCTGTTTGCGAGTGCTCCTGATGGCTAGCCTAGTACCGCGGGACTTTTATTATTATATGTCCGCGGGTTGGCCAGTACTGCGCAAACGTTTATTAAACATTATATGTCCGCGGGTGGTCTTGTGCAGTGCTCTCGTCGTGGCACTGTCAACTAAAGCGAACACTCAGAAGACGCGCACCGTTTGCCAGTGCAGTGATTGCAGAATGTTTTATTTTTTTGTATACTCGCCAGCAGGGGAGGAAACTAACTTTTTGGCTTACCGTAAAAACCGTAAACCAAAAACGTAAAAAATACCAGCATTTGGCCAGTAAAGTGGCCTAATTTCCTCCCCTGGATACAGCTAGCTACTACTGACATTATCACAATGACAATGTCAGTAGCCTAGCTATATCTATTATATTGTGATGAAATATAGTAATGCATAATTTAGGCACCTTTAGTTTATTTCGTTTATAAAGGACAGTGTGTACTGACAATCATTTGCATTAGGGGTGCACCGATGTATCGGTCGGGTATCGGTATCGACCGATAAGTGCCTTGTTGACTGCAATCGGCCTATTGGCCGATAAGCTCGAATGTGCCGATGGCAGTAGCCGATAAATATCCATCAATTTGTGTCGCGTCAAAAGGCAAAAAAAAGTTCAGTCGCATCGCGACCTGCACAACGCCGCCCCCGGCCCACACACACACAAGCTACTGCATCAAAGTTACTACTTATGATTAACAAATGCATTCGTTTTGTGGCATTAACGTTATATAGTTAGTGTTACATGTTCAATAACATCAGCATATTATTTACCCGGACATAGCAAGTAGCAAGCATTACTCGTTCATACTAGCTCAGTTCCTTCCGTTGCTCATAGAGCCCTGAGTTGTACCCATTCTGCAATCTGTTAATAAAGTTTTCAATCAGACACATGTATAGAAAAACTTTGTTTTATTATAACATTCGTTGCAGTAAAATCATTATGCCTCGTTTAGTCATCCTGCGGAGCTAAAAGCTAAACGTCGGCCGCGCCGCCGCGGGGATCTAACGTTGTTGTTGTAGAGCTCTTGTCAAAATCAATGGCGGACAAAAGCGGAAGTAAAAAATTTATACGCGCTTGCCGATTGGTGGTAACAGCAGAGGCGGGTGCAAGCGGTGTGTGACGTAATTGGCAGAATCGACTGTCAATCAAAATGTCATTGGTTGAGAGCTCTGGTTGAGACAATAGTATCCAGCTGCAGCCCGGCAGACCATACTGGGAGAACTAGTATCTAGCTGCAGCCCGGCAGACCATACTGGGAGAGAGATAATGCTATTTCTTGATGTTTCCTTTTTTAGGTAAGTAAAGAGGCCTATGTTCATATCGGTGAGCACAATTTGTAACACAAATATACAGACACAATTACAAAAAAAAAAAAATTTGCCACAAATATCGGTATCGGCCGATTGTGTTAGTTGAAGTATCGGTATCGGTGGCAATATCGGTGCATCCCTAATTTGCATTAACACATTAACTACCATGCAGTTTGCCCCTCTCATGCCCATCTCTGCCACCACTCTAAGCCTATGGAGATGTTCACCTTCTTTGCAGGGCTATAACTTTTTAAATTGTATTGCTAAATTGACATTACTATGGCCCATTCAACATCGATTATCTATCGTTCAGGATATAGGAACGTTATACTTTTTCATTCAAACATTCATACGAAAATACCGTCTAGAATATAAGTATGTTTTTATCGTTTTCTGCAGTAATTCCTAGAACGCTAGTTATAGGCCTAAACGCATATATAGATTATCGATTGCCGTTTATTTGTGATACCCGCTATATTAAAAAAATCAAACTGTATACGATCCTAAACGTTATGACTCATCATGCGCGGGGGGGGGGTCGTTTATAATTCCGTGATCGTCAGTAAATGCTTTATGTAGTATGGGTTGATTTATTGATCAGATGGTTTGTAAATAAAGAAATGTACAATCGCCTTGAAAATAACGTTACTGTCCTCTTACCGTTCGCCGATGAGACTGGAGGAAAAAGATCCCACTTATTTGACGTCGATCGACTAGATCCATTTCCGGTTTGTATGGCGCAATAAACGCCTAAATCATATCGATTATTGAGTTATGGCAGCGATCCATATACACGGCAGACCACGTGAGCGGATCGGCGCGGCCGAGAAATCCGTTCTTCGCTCTTTAAAGCTTGGTCCGCTCCGCTAATCACTCATGTTGACCCCGCCCCCAAGTCGCTCTCCGCTCGCTCCCCGCTCACCTTGAATCGAGCGCTCCCCGCTCCCCGCGCCAGATCGCTCGGCAGTTTTTTTTCTTCTTTTTTTGGAGCATGGTGTAAATGAGCTCAAACTACAACAGTCTACACCCCCTGGGCCCCTTAACAATTGTTTGTATTGAGCCGCATTGTAATTGTAGCCATTCTGCAATGTTAAATAACGTTGTTTATCCATTCACTATCTCTATTAAGCGATGATAGGCTAGCCGAGCCACAATGCTATGGTCGCTGCCATTAACGTTAGCATGTAAGCTAACGTCAACAACAATGGCGTCGATACTTTTTCTAACTGGACTGAGTGTGGGCGTCTCTACAGTGACAAAGCCTGAACGAACAGCCTATCACAGGTTCACCCTTCTCATTGGTTGAAAATGGCCTTCATGTTTGTACATCGCCATCTGTTGCTTTGGCATTGTACTGCATGTATATATTACATCAGTGTTAAACCACTGTGAGCGGCCTGGAGTGGATTGGAGCGGAGGAGAACTCTCGCTCCGGACGTCGCGCCGACTCATTTTAAAACCCACTCCTCGCTCACGTCAAAACCGGCCGCTCCGCGCCCCGCGCCGCTCACGCTCCGATCCGCTCACATGCACTGATACACGGATGTGTGTCTAGAGTCCCGCAACGATATGTGACTACCGGACGGATTTCCCAGATGCACCGAGATCACCAGATCCATTTCCGGTTGTAACTCGCCCGATCATCCACCAGGCGGCGGTATTGAAGCGTTGCACTGTTGTGCAGAGTCCCACTGTCTCAGCAGAGGCTCGGTGGCGGAATTATGAATACCATGGCGAAAAAATGAAATATGATCTCAATAACGTTGTACGCCGTGGTTTGGCAGAATTCGCATGACCAGCAAACCCGTCGTACGCCGTTTATGGCAGTCAATGTGTTAAACAAATGGATGGGTGCACCAGATTTAGCTAGAAGCTATCATTTCCATCTATAGTCCTATGTACTGTAACGTTACATAGCTATTTAAGTTTATTTAGTTTATAGAGGACAGTACTGTGTAATGACAATCGTTTGCATTAAACAAATGGATGGGTGCACCAGATTTAGCAAGAAGCTATCATTTCCATCTATAGTCCTATGTACTGTAATGTTAGCTATTTAATCACAATAGTGTCGCACATGTTTTTGCGGGTCCAGTCTACGGAACGTTGACAGAATTAGCAAAACACCTTATCGCCGGAGGCATAAAAGTCATTAGGATACTGCTCTGCTCTGAATTTAGGGCTTATTGCGGAATTTAACACCGAAGCAGCCAGACGGAAGACACTTGGACACTGCTGTGTTGTGTGTAACACGCAGCGGTCCCCGGTCATGTTTGCTTTGCACCAAACGTTCCACCCAAAAACAGAATTTCTTAGGCCAAATTCTGCAATATTCCACGATTTGCAGTCGATTCCATTTTTATTGGTCAATTCCGTGATTCCGTCCGTGATTCCGTGAACGCGGATTTCATATGGCGCTAGGGATGGGTACCTTTTCACATTTGAACCGATACCGGTACCGGTACCTGTGAATCGATACCGGTACCCAACGGTACCTTTTTCTGTACTTTAGTCTCAAGAAATTTAATTTACCTACCTCAGTCGTAAAAAGAAAAAATCCAAAATTCAAATAACTACAATTTCGACAGTTTTCGGCTTGTCATTGCTCCGACTGCTTTGTTGTTGAATCAAGTCAAATCCTAGGTAAGCATATATTGTGCGTGTGAACGTTGACATGAAAAGAAAAAAGTAAAAAAAAATAAAAACGATTTTTTTTTATTTTTTTCTCCGGTATCTCACTTGATTCGATACTCTGTAGTACCGACGTGTTTCGGTTCGGTACCTCAAAAGTATCGAATTCGGTACCCATCCCTATATGGCGCTAGTGTAAAGGTATCCGTACCGAACCGTTTCAGTGTGTACCGTACCGTACCGAACGGCTGTGAACGAATACAACGGTATGGTAACCACTAACATAAAATCTAATATAATAATTATTATTATTATTATTTTTTCTTTACAAGTCGATTATTAACACTTTGGTAGCCACTTGTTAACATGGTAAAGCGTGGTTGAATGCCAGCACCCACTTCAATGATAGCGTTGTGAACGCATAATCTGTCTTAAATTATGGCTATGTGTCTAATCTGCCCGTCGTTTATCAATTCCTTGTTTGCAGTCAACATTGTCGAAACGGATTGTTTTTTAATCGGTTCATTTCCGTTTTATAGCATTTTGAAAAGCCCTTGTTTTTTCATTTTTCAGCCTATTTATGAATCGTTTTCAAATAAACGCTAGATTATCGATAGTATATGTGTACTTATGCATGCTATAGAAGCGATCTGAAAAATATATTCTCATTTCCTGATCAGCACACACACACACACACGGGGCACACGCTGATATATAGGTCAAAACAGATCCGATTACCCCAAGACTGGTCAAATAAATTGCTTACCTCAGATCAGATGTTCTCCAAAAAGATTATTCCAATTCCTGATCGCCATTCCAAATATCGATCGCGTTTATTGATTCAGCGTTGGGTACTGTAAATATGTATTCCACGTGTTTTCCGGCTCGGCGATCACTTGGGTCTCTTCAGATGTCCTGCCGGAAAAGTTAAATGAGGAGGCTGACCCCCCCCATCAGTCTAATCCAATGGGGTGCAGTTACACAGGGAGAGACGATAGGGGGCGGTATTTTCCCAATGGAGCTCAGAGAGAGTCTGCAGCACTAGCGCGAGGCTCGATTGATGAAATATGAATTCAAATCGCTAATAAATAAAAATACGACAAACAAACGCTATATAGCGTTTCTGGCATTCAACTGGCGGCATGAACGAACGACAAAAAGTGTTAATTTCAATATAGAATATTCGTTGACAGCCCTACAAGTACAATTAGTTACTGCACACTACATCACCCCTGAGTGGAACATGGAAAGCCAAACTTTCCCCCACTGTACCGAAAACCCGTACCGAACCGTGACTTCAAAACCGAGGTACGTACCGAACCGTGGTTTTTGTGTACCGTTACACCCCTACTTGCATCTGCATCAAACTGGCCTGGATGGGGAGCGTCCCAGAGGAGTGCCAATGTTTTGTTTTCTGTTTGTCTGCTTTTGCCCCACAATTTTAAGTATGTTGCCAGAGGAAGAACACACTGCACCCTGATGTGTGTCTGAGTTTGTAAATAAGAGCCCTTAACTCTTTGGGCGCCACACACTTTCCCAATCTGTACCGCCTGGCGCCAGCGTTACTGACTAATCAGTTCATTTCTACACACTGTGACTGTAGTTTATGCGCCATTACACGCTAAACATCGCCCATTTCCAAATTAATCCAGTCTTTTTCCATAGATCACAAGATATGACGCGTTATATGCAATAAGCCCAAACCGTTCTGGTTGATCGCCTGAAACCCCAAATACTCCCAAATCAAAGGTATATACCATGTACATATGTGCCTTCACAAAATCATCGGGGGGGGGGGGGGATCGTTTCAACTAGAAACTGCGATCGTGTTTGTCGAGCATGTTTTACGTCCGGTAAAACACGACACTGTGATCGTTACAAAAACATGTTTCAGGTTCGGTAAAATAGACATAGAATATACCTTACCTGGGGCGGTCAGGTGGCGTAACGGAGATTGCGTTCGTCATCAACCCCGGAGCGGCTGGATTTGCCTGTTCGAATCCAGCTCACAGCTCCGGGGTTGTCACCAGCTTGGCTGGCCGTTCACACTAATACAATTGGCAGTATTAGAGGGTGGAAGAAGCTGGCGGGGTGGGTCCGGGTCGTTGTAAACAGCGACTCCTACAGTTTGGTCGGGGCGCCTGCTAAGCGCGGATAGGATCTAAGTGGGATAGTGTGATCCTTCCACACGCTACGCCCTCTGTGAGAATCCGCGCTGCCAGGTGAAAAGAAGCGGTTGATTGGCTAGACGTGTGTCGGAGGAAGCACGTGGTACGTGGTAGCCTCCACTCTCCCAGACCGACTGTGGGGGGTAAGTGCGCAGCGACCAGGAAGGGGATTGGGAATTGGCATAACGACTAACATTGGGATGGGAGAAAATCGGAGGAAAAAGGAGGGGGAAAAAGATCAATAAAAAAAAATTAAAAAGAATATACCTTACCTTAGCCAGAAGGTATTCCAAAAAGAATAATTCCCAGTGATTGCATCGCCATCGCGATTACCCGTGTATATGTCTATACTCGTGTATACGGGAAATAGGCTTCAGGCAAAAAAATCTCGAGGTGATCGCTGTGTCGCTCTGTCAACGAGGAAGAGGAGCAAAAACAAAGCCATTCCAGTTCAAAAGGTAGGCGACACTGCCACCTGGTGAGATTCGATCGTCATTGCAATTCCAACGTAGGCAGATGAGCCAGGGAGACCTAGGCCCCGTTTAGACGGAAACGCTAGCAGGTGAATCCGCAAAAATATTTTTACGGATGTGCCTTTCGTTTATACGGAAACTGCGTTTTTACGGGGTGAAACCGCAAAAAAGTGAGACTACCTTCCAGGGTGGAATTCCTAGAAACGCAAAACCTTTGCGCTCTCGTCTAAACTATCAACCCGTATAAATCTGTTAAAACGATGATGAAAGGGTTGTCACGGCTCTGGTCGCGCGTACTGCTTACGTCACAGGTAGCAGGTAAGCGCCAGTAGCCGAGACGTAAACAAAGCAAGTATGTCTGACTATATCAACGGAGATCACTTGAAGGCTACATTGGCAGTACTTTTAAAGACACAAGAATCAGTCCAGTTTTAAGATACGCTATTGGAGCTGGAATTACCGCGGCTGCTGGCACCAGACTTGCCCTCCAATGGATCCTCGTTAAAGGATTTAAAGTGTACTCATTCCAATTACAGGGCCAGCAGGTGCCTCGACTGGCCCGCGCCGTTCTGTGTTCTGAACGTAGCGTTATAGCAGTACTTTTAACCCTTTCACTGCCACACGACAGAAGGTTAACCCTTTACTATCACACAACCGGCTGTCGTGTGGCAGTGAAAGGGTTAAATACACAAGAATCTGTCCCGCGGCGTGAGTGGACCCACTGTCTGTGAGTGACTCTGCTTTGGTCCAATCACATTCCCCATCCACAGTCTGCGAATCAGAGGCAGAGTAGGGCGGGTCTTCACAGCACGTCATGTGACATATGCGCCAATCGTGTGACAGCGGTGCTCCGTCGTTACAGCCTCGTCTGCACAGAGAATTCCACCCCAAAACGCTCGTCTAAACGCAAAATTAAAAGTGAAACCGCAAGACGACTTTTGCGGTTTCTGTTCACAAAACGCTCGTCTAAACGTAGCCCTAGAGGGCTCCGGCTGACCGTATAGAACGGGGATCAAAGGAAAAAGATCAAAGGATCTAAAAACGAGATATTATGTTTTTGGCACAAAATTTGTTAAAGGGGCACTTCACAGAAAAACGACAATTTATTTTGCACATAATATCCCAAGGCTCTGAACTGTTTTGCACACATTCATTTAGTTGACAGTTATTGAGAATTAATGAGTTTGAATGTCATGTCATCGGAGGACACGGAATCCTTGTGTCGTGTTAATTACACCTTCATGAAATTATGTAGATGAAAAGATCCCTATTGCAATCCTTTCTCTATTCTTTTATCTACATCATGTCATTGAGCTGTTCATGTCATTGAGCTGTAAATAACGCAACACAAGGATTCAGTGTCCTCTGATAACATCACGGAAGGAGATATTCAAACTCATTACCGCTCAATAGGGATGGGTACAGAATTCGGTACTTTTAAAGGTACTTACCGAAACACGTCGGTACTACCGACCGAGTATCGATTCACGTGAGATACAAAAAAAATATTTTTTTATTTTTTTATTATTTTAACACTCATTTTCTTTTCTTTTTTAACCTTTTCTTTTCATGTCAACGTTCACACGCACAATATACGCTTACCTAGGAATTTACTTGATTCAACAACAAAGCAGTCTGGGCAATGGCAAGCCGAAAACGGTCGAAAGTGTAGTCATTTGAAGTTTGGATTTTTTTTTTACGACTGAGGTAGGTAGATACAATTTTTAGAGACTAAAGTACCGAAAAAAAGGTACCGTTGGGTACCGGTATATATTCACAGGTACCGGTACCGTATCGGTTCAAATGTGAAAGGTACCCATCCCTACCGCTCAATAACTGGGAAACTAAATTAATGTGTGCAAAACAGTTTAGGGTATGTGTGAGATTATGTGCTGAATAAATCGCAATTATTATTCAGGTGAAGTGCCCCTTTGAGATTTCTAGGAATTTCTTTTGGGGTAAAAAGAAAAGAAGATAAAGTATCGCTTAACACTGTGGCTTTGCCTAATATGTTCACTCTCGGCTCTGTCTTTGAAGTGTGCGCCCGAGTGTGTATTTGTGCTTTTGTATCCTCTGAAGGATCTGCGAGTACACTACTGACTGCAGGCAACCAGGCACACCCACACTAATAGTGTTTTGTGTAAAGTGGTTGGGAAGGAACCCTTCCTGTCACACTGACTGGGCTGCTATGTTGCAGCTCTCTCTTGCATCTCTCACTATACTGACATGGCAGTGGCACCCACTCTCTCTGCCACTCTCTCTGCCACCCTCTCATTCTCCTTTGTTTCTTTCTCTGTATTTCAAAGAGGCTACTCTCTCTCTCTCTCTCTATCTCTCTCTTTCTCTCTCCTATATATATATTTCAGCCTTTTACTGAAACACCTAGGCTACACAGTCCTCTCTCTCTCTCACACACACATAGATTATGTTGCTAAGCATTGTGCGGTCCTTTGACTTTAGAACAATGGCTCAGCAGGGAGTGATGTTGTGTAACGTACCAGAGACTACCACACAGACACTGATGTGCCAGAAATTGAGTTTTGGGAGAAACGGGTAGAAGTTTGTTCTTTCCCCAATAGTCCACAATCTAGCCCTAGGTGTTAGGCTCATTGTTTATGGGATATTAAAATGAAATGAAATGATCAAGTTACCTGAAGTATCATAATTCTTTTGGGGGCGATTTTGTTATCACCATGCTGGCTTAAAATGTGTATTTATTTATTTGTAGGTTTTTGCCCACAATAAATAGAAGACTATGGATCTGTGAGTGCCGGTATTCTGTTTGTTTTGGGATAAATATAGATAACCAGGTACCTATTTAACCCAAGTATGGTTATGATATAGAATCGGGAGATAAGCGTATCGTCCCAGCCCTACTTTTTTAGCATAATCTGCAAGTGCATACCCCACACATGGTCCTGAACAGTCGACTCATTTATATTGGCAGACGCAGTCATCTATATACTTCATTTAAAGAACCTATAGATGGTTTCAACTTGTCAACATAAACATTCTAAATGGACTACATTTGATTTCCTGTCAATTGTTTATATTAGCAAACACTGCAATAGGAAATCAACTGCAGTCCAAGCTGTTTCCTAGCGATGTAATTCCACAAACCTGTCTGTAGCCTATACAGTGTGTCTAATTGTATATAGAGAAAATACTTCCAAGGCACAGCCTATGCCAACTACAGGGGCCGACATCCAATATATCCAATATGAAAAGCTGTATTGGTCGATATAAAAATGTGATCAGCCTGTCGACATGACCATCTTTTACATGCTAGATAGAGATGGTAAGAAATCCATGAATAGTAAGAAATCCATGAATACCAGCTATGTCATGCTCACCCTCTAGCCTACCTGGAGGAAAATATTGCTCCAACCGTTTAGCAATATTGTAACAGCAGTAGCCTATTTAAACCATGTCATGCTAGTTTACCAGGAAAAAAGGGCTTAAAGGAACATGTCAACTTTTTGGGAAATTTGCTTATTTGCCATCTACCCTGGAGTTAAACAAGCATATACATACCATTTTCTTCTCTGTGCATGCATCTTTTTTTTGTATCTTATGTTGTGGGACTTGTACAGCACTTTGGTAAACTTTGTTGTTTTTAAATGTGCTCTATAAATAAAATGGATTGGATTAATTAATTAAGTAGCCCCTTTCGTGACTGTGACGCAGCTGCGCTGCCTGGGTGCAGTGGGGCTGCTCTCACAGCCAACGACATGACATTACATAATTATGTTGCAACCTTCGTCTATCAAGCAAACAATTATATTATATTTAATTTATAATTTATAATTATATCAGACAATGCACCTACAAAAGCAGATGATTACAATTAAATTAGCCAACTTGGTAACACATTAGTCATAGCAGCATAGGCATAGCCTTATTAATGTTTTGTGTGGCGTCACCGTCGTGTACAACGATACTTATGTTTTTTAGGTGATTTGACAAAGTTGTTGTAGAGTTGTTCTATGCCATTTTCTTCTGGCATATCTGGCACTCGGCTTTTTGGGCATTGTCTTTGCATATTTGAAAGTGTAACCACACGTCTGATGACTTCGTCGACATGTCTGCTGCACATGTCCTTGTTGTTTTCAACACAGATAATCTCCACGTGCTTGTTGTAGAGAGGTGGAGTCGAGGCGCTGCTTACTTTCGTTTCATTGGAATGGAGGCGGGAAGGCGCCGCTTACTTTCGTTTCATTGGAATGGAGGCGCAAGATTTTGGAGGCAAAAACTTCGATTTTTTTTTTATGTTCGAAGCTCGTGCCATCGAACGAAGCTTCGAAGTATTTAAGACAGCCCTAGAGCGTACAGACCTGAATGCTACTGCGGTCGTGTGTGTTTTGTACTTGGGAATTGTTTAGTCAAACACGTGTCTCCTGTCTCTACACGTGCTGTTTGTTTTAGTTGCATATTAATTTTACCACCACTCTCTCTCTCCAGGCGTGGTGGAGGGCGACCTGGCAGCCGTGGAGGCCTACAAATCGTCGGGCGGGGACATCGCGCGGCAGTTGACGTCGGACGAGGTGCGCCTGCTGAACCGGCCCTCTGCGTTCGACGACGGCTTCACCCTGGTGCACCTGGCCATCCGCTTCCAGAGACAGGACATGCTGGCTGTGCTGCTCACCGAGGTCAGGGTAGCAGCCAACTCTTTTTTATCTTTGCTCTTCTCTTACATGGTTTCCCTGAAATGTACAATGACTGACTGAGAGTATATTAGTTACCCATGAAAAAAATTACTTGTTAATCCATTACTTTGATTTTCGTCAAGACAAAAGATGGCAAAAACATTGTCAATCTGTAATCTATCCAAACTGTGTTCCAGGCTATTGATTGTGCATAGTAAGAAAATCCAATGTGAAAAGTGGGAACTATTGCACTCTAAAAAGGATGAAACAACGCTGATGCGTCTTCACTTATGTATTTCATGGAGGCAGGTCGAAATCTCAACGCTATTGGGTAAGAATGAAACTTTCAGAGTAAATGGTCATCACCGTTTCATCATGTTGCAGTGTGAGAAGAGCCCCTACTTCTCCTCCTTTCCACTGCGAAATATACAACCTTGAATCTTGAAACACCCGCTAGACCTTCGATGGCACGAGTTATTAAAAAAAAAAAAAAAAAAAAAGTCTTCTTCGTCAAATTTGAGCCAACTGTGCTTTGATCAAGGCTGTAGTAGTTGCCAAAGATCTTATACTGCAGGAGATAAGCTGCTGGTTTCCAGTTACCGCGCTTTCAAACCAGAGGTGTTGTGTGCTCTGTGCCTTACTGGGTTTCAAGGCGGCACGCACGTCCTCCGTGGAAGTAGGGCTGTACCGAATAGTTCGAAGCTTCGAAGTTTCATTCATAACGTTGACATTCGAATTCTAAATCAACATTCAAATTATTATAATTTTCTTTTTATGTGTCTATTCATTCTGTTTAAACCAATGGGGGTTTTTCTTCACAATTGCAGATAAAGATTAGGCTACACTAATATTATAGTATATGACTCGTCATACACATTTTAATAAAACATTTATCATAAATGATGTAGCCCATCTGCATCCGCTTGGCACTCCATCAAGACGTCACCCTCACTTTTGTACCAACCGTGCCCTTATTGGATTATTTATGTTGATGAAACTGACAAGTTATATTCATTAAAGAAAGTTGATTTAATTAAAGAAAAAGACTAATTTAATCAGATTAATCACTTTATTCAAATTGAGGATTTAGTTGGAGGATATATTATATATATATAACAAAAAAATTAGTATGATTACGTCAGACATTCGAAGCATCATTCGAAAACTTCAATAGAAGCTTCGAATGTAAAAAAAAAAAAAAAAAAAAAAGAAAAAAGTACATTCGGTACAGCCCTACGTGGAAGAGCAGTCCATTCTTGGTGAATAAATGTGTTGCACAGAGCGCTTCCAGTGTGGACCTTAAGCCATAATTTAAGTTGACCCTCCTCCCTATCCTAACGCAGTATCTTTGACATGTCGGGTCAATGGCTCTGTCAAGACGGGGCTCCAAGCTACATTTTATTCACCGCTGTAACCTGAGAAGGATTTTTATCTCTCCTACCTCTGCAGTGTTTCCTTCTTCCCTCCTCTCTGCCCCAGATGACAGTGTGGGTTTGGCCCAGATGTTGTGGCATGAACCACAAGCCCATCCTTTGCCTCCATTACTAAACCTCCATTACTGCCCTTGACAGGTTGAGGGGAGGTATGATGCCCGTAGTGCTGGTTTAGTAGCTGCTAGCTGCAGCTTCAGCTTGTTGACACACTCAACCCTATGAGACGAACAGGGACACGAGTCACCAAGGGCAGAGGGATAGAATGTCAGAAAGGGATTGGAACTGGGCCACCCGCTCATCTCCGTGCACTTCTTTTGTTTGTCTGGCTTACAAGAGGCCAGTGCTAAGGAAGCCCAGTATAGTGTGTTTTCACCTCCAAGTCTCATTTCAGACAAATGGACACTTTATTTTTATTTAGGTCACTGATTTCAAAATGTATTTCAGTTTTACCACTCTGGCGCACCATTCTGCCCTAGTGAGAGGACTCCGTGAGGTTTAGGGTGCGTGCGTGCATGTTGCATGCACGTGGGTCAGTAAGCAGACAGGTCCGCTGAGGTCGATAGCAGCTCTATCTGCCCTCAGCACTGTGATCCCAGCGCTATGATCCCAGATTATCTGGTTGCCGACGTCTCTCACTCTCTCACTCTGCTGTACCCCTGGGTCAGGGAAGACTGTGACTGAATCCCAATGTCAGGACTCACAGACTCCTGAACTGCCAGGCTCGTTCTCCTTAAGTCCGACAGGGTTGTCCTCTGCTGGAAAAGTCAGCGAGTCCACGGCTGTCTTCATGTGGCCTTTTCCAGCCCTCTATGAAGACTTTCAATAAGTCTGCAAATTTTCAGACTTACACTCATGGGTTTGTCCACAATCCACAGAGAAAGTCTGGACCTTCTTGCTGTGAGGCGATAGTGTTTGACCACTACATCACCGTGCTGTGATGTCAGAGATTTCTCAGCTGCATAATAATGTGGCAGTTGATGTGGCAGTTGGCACCAGGCCACACAGTGGTTGGAGCCCAGCCTCAAAACGGCTTAAGATCGCGGTTAGGTGGTCGAGCGGAGATTGCGTTCGTCACCAGCCCCGGAGCTGAGTTGGATTTGCCTGTTCGAATCCAGCTCACAGCTCCGGGGTTGTCACCAGCTTGGCTGGCCGTCTGCACTGATACGATTGGCTGTATCAGAGGGTGGGAGAAGCTGGCGGGGTGGGTCCGGGTCGTTGTAAACAGCGACTCCTACAGTTCGGTCGGGACGTGAGGGGGATAGTGTGGTCCTCCCACACGCTACGCCCTCTCAGTGAGAATCCGCGCTGCCAGGTGAAAAGAAGCGGTGATTGGCTGGACGTGTGTCGGAGGAAGCACGTGGTAGCCTCCACTCTCCCATATGATCTGACTGTAGGGGGTAAAGCGCAGCGACCAGGAAGGGACTGGGAATTGGCATACGACTAACATTGGGATGGGGAGAAAATCGGAGGAAAATGGAGGGGGAAAAAGACAAATAATAAAAAAAAAAAAAACGGCTTAAGATCTTGAGGTAGAAAAATGCTGTTTTTGAGTACTTGATTAGAAATACAAAACCATGATTTTTTTTTTTGAAAAAAAAACCTTACAGACCTTACAGACCTTCCAAACCTTACAAACCTTCCATAGACTCATAGGAATTGTGTCTAAGTGCTCAAATAGTGAAAGAAATAGTAAAATAGTTCCCCTTTAAACATGTAGAATATATTTTCATAAGCAGATGCAGAACCTGTGGATCTATTATGAACCTACTGTATATTCTTTAACGGACGGCATGTCTTTATTTGTACCAGTGTTATACTATCTGATGCCTTGGGTTGGGTTGATATTGATATACGTAGGACACATCAGCTTGATCTCACCACAACAACAATAACAACAAACGTACACAAGCCGAGCACCCCCTCCCTGCCCTATTCATTCTATTTATTTCCCTTTTTCCTCTCTCCATCCCATCCCCCCTCTCTCTTTCTCTCTCTCTCTCTCTCTCTCTCTCTCTCTCTCTCGCTCTCTCTCTCAGGTGTCCCAGCAGGCAGCCAAGTGCATCCCAGCCATGGTCTGTCCAGAGCTGACGGAGCAGATCCGTCGGGAGGTGGCTGCCTCTCTGCACCAACGCAAAGGCGACTTCACCTGCTATTTCCTCACTGACCTGGTCACCTTCACCCTGCCCGCAGGTCAGCCTCCCTCAACCGCCTCCTGAAGGAAAGGAAGCTCTCCTAGCAGAATGTAGAGTACGGAATAGTGGATGACCGATGCATCGCTTTGCTCATATATCGTTTTTATTGGGCTGGCTGATATTGGCCTTTTTATGTAAAAGTAAACAAAATCAGAATATTGGCCTGCCCACATTGCCATCTTTCACAGGCTCTAGCAGGCTTTAACACTAGTGAAATAGCTGTGGCATATGAAACTAGAGATCCCAATTTAAGTCATATTATTTGTATTTATTTTATTTAACCTTTATTTAACTAGGCAGGTCAATTAACACTTTCAGTGCCAGCCATAACGTTGATTAATGTCCTTGAGTGCCATCATTCACTTCAATGATAGTGTTAAAAATGCATAATCTATGTTTTAAATTATGGCTATGTGTCTAATCTGCCCCGTCACGTATCAATGACTTGTTTGCAGTCAACATTGTCGAAACGGATTGTTTTCTAATCGGTTCACATCCTTTTTATAGCATTTCGAAAAGCTATCGTTTCCTAGAAAATTTCCGGAAAATAGAAAGATTCCCTCATAAACGGCATTTATTGGAATATTCTCGAATACACTAGACACGTTGTCGTTTGTCGGCCTATTTATGAATAGTTTTCAAATAAACGCTAGATTATCGATAGTATATGTGTACTTATGCACGCTATAGAAGCGAGCTGAGAAATCGATTCTCTCATTTCCTCAACAGCACACACACATATACACATAAGGGACACGCTGTTATCTCAGTGAATACAGCTCTGATTATCCTAAAACTGGTAACATAGACTCCTTACCTTAGATCAGATGTTCTCCAAAAAGATCATTCTAATTCCTGATCGCCATTCCAAATATCGATTGCATTTATTGATTGATTATTGGCTGCTGTAAATATATATTCCACGCTGCTTTCCATCTCGCAATCACTTTCCTGTTCATCAGATCCCTCGCCAGCATAGTGGAGCGAGGAGGCTCCCCCTCCACAGATCCACCAGTATAATCGAATGGCCTGCAGTTACACAGGGATAGACGATAGGGGGTGGTATTTTCCCATCGGAGCTCCTAGAGGGGCTGCTGTACCAACGGTTGATGAAATATGAATTCAGATCGCTAATAAAAAAATCAAACGACAATTTGCGTCATCTGCACTCAACGGGGGGCATGAAAAAACGACATAACACGTCGCTGGCACTCAAAGTGTTAACCCATTCTCCGCCACCACTTTGATTCGTCCTAATCCCTTCTCTGCCAGCTCTATTTGTCTATGGATATGTTCACCTACTTTGCAGGGCTATAACTTTTTAAATTGTATTGCTAAATTGACATTACTATGGCCCATTCAACATCGATTAGCTGTTGTTCAGGGTGTAGGAACGTTTTACTTTTTCATTCACACATTCATATAAAAATACTGTCTAGAGTATAAATATGTTTTTATCGTTTTCTGCAGTAATTCATAGAACGTGAGATATAGCTATTTATGCATATATTACATCATCAAATGCAGTTTGCTAGCGATTGACGTCAGATTAAAAATTTCAATTGTACAAGGTCCTAAACGTCATGACTCATCATCTGCTGGTGACCGGAGGGGGGGGGGGGGTCGTTTATAATGCAATGACCGACGTTAAATTAATCATGTAGTATGGGTGATATGTTGATCATAGCAGTTTGTATGGATAATAATAATCAAACACGCTGAAACTCACCGCAGCTTCCTCTGACCTTTGGGTGATCAGCGTGGAGCAGAGAGATCGCTATTATGGGATGTTGATCTAGACGAACCATTTCCGGGTTGTATAATAATGTATACATCCAAATAACGTTGTTTATTGAGTTATGGCAACCGATCGATTATCCAGTGTGTCAAGATGGAGTCCCGCGAGCGGCGGACGGAATAGGGGGGACACCAAGCACTTCCGGCCCCACTTCCCCACTTCCGGTTTGGCGATCGGCCACCAGGTTGCGATATTGAACCGTTGGAGAGTTGAGTGGAGATCCCCAGCACCCGTCAAAGATGATCCGTCGGTGAAATATGAATGCCATGACAGATTTTTGAAATATTGATCTCGATGACGTCGTAATCCGTCATTGGCAGATTAAGCATGGCGAGGAATGACGTCTGAATCCGTCATTGGTGAAAGATGGGTTAAGAACAAATTCTTATTTACAATGATGGCCTGGCGGGAGGACATATGAACCTCTCGAAGGGTAATGGGGAAAAGCAGACTAAAAGAAATAGAAAATGTATTTATTAATTTAAAATAAATAAACCAAAAAGACTATTTAACACAGACGATACATACATCACAGAGGTAAGGGGAATTATTAAAACACACACCAAACAAAACAACCAAATAAAGTTACAAGGTATGTTATACATGAAATGGAAGAGAAAATGTACCTGTCGGTTAACACATCCTGTGCCAAAAAACGAGTTTACTCGTTATTGCCCGCCAATCTAATAACGCCAACAACGAGTTTACTAGTTTTTATGATTGTTATTTCCTTTATTCGCTATTGGCATTCATAATTCATCCAGGAAGGCTCCGGGAGCCAGCTGGACCCTGTCTGATATTTCAACACCTCAATACCGCCGCCTGGTGGATTTCGGGCGAGTTGCACTGCACTCTAAACCGGATGTGGCGCTCTGTGCATCGGGGAAAAAGCTCCGGCAGAGCTATCTTGTTATGTTGATCAAGACAAACACTCAAGTGCATTGGATCGCTTTCGAGACACAAGAATCAATATTCTTTCGGCGTTTATTGCGCCATACAAACGGAAAATGCATCTAGCAGATCGAAATCAAATAATTGGAATCTTTTTTCTCCAGACTCATCGGCCACAGGTAAGAGGAATCTAACGTTAATTCCAGCTCGATTGTCCATTTATTTCATTGCAATCCAACTGATCAACGTATGATGTCATACTAAACGACCCCCCCCCCCCCCCCCCCCTTTCCTTCACGCATGATGGAGCATAATGTATACCGAGCATATGCATTTGAATTTTTTAATATAGCGTGTAGGAACGATACGCCAATCGATTATGTATAATATGTGTCGGGGCCTATAACTCGCGTTCTAGGAATTACTGCTCTACACTCTAAAAACATACTTATATTCACAACGCTACTAACACGACAATGTATGAATGGAAAAATATAACGTTCCCACATCCGGAACGATAGATACCCGATGTTGAATGGGCCATAGTAATGTCGATATAGCTATAATATTTAAAAAGTTATAGCCCTGCAAAGAAGGTGAGCGACTCTATAGGGTTACAGCACTGGCAGAGAGTGGTATAAGATGGGCAACTGCGTGGCAGACAATGTCTTAAAAGGCTGGGTCACAGTTGCAGGTGTGTGTAAACGACTCTGCGATAAGAGTCTTTAAAAGTAGTGAGCGAGATCAATTTGTCCATCTGGTCATGTCCTTTGCATCTCGTTCCAACTGCTGGGAGCAGCAAATTGGAAGGAGTATTGACCAAAGGAAGTGTTAACACAGGGAACATCTAGCGAGATATGGTGAGCAGCTCTGGTGTTATAGGGAGTAGATGACACTTTTAACAGGTGTATTAAATAAGGAGGAGTCAGACCAAGGAGGGTTTTGTAAATTAGTGTAAGCCAATGAATTTCTCGTTGAGAGTGTAACCACGGCCAATTTACAGATGTGTATAAGTCACAATGCTGTGTTGAATAGGGCTATTTGTAGCAAACCTAATTGCTGAGTGATACAAAACATTTAGGCGATAGATACCAAGTCACAAATACCAACCATGCCATGCAAGCTTACCGGGAAAGCGGTTAAATATTGTACCACAATGTAGCAAGTATATTCATTGAATTGACCAATATATATTATAAATGTATAATTTACATTTCCTTTATTTTCTTGTTAAATAAATCAAAAGCTAAATGAATTATTAATTTAAAGGCAGTAATGTATCCTAATTTTTCAAATGTAAAGGTATTGAAAATTGTCACTCTTGGCAGTTTCAATTCATCAATATCCGTGTCTGCCTTTAAAGACCTGCATGGGGAGTCAGCATTGCCCTGCGGCTTGGGCCGGTCGTCATACTAACTCGTTTGGCTGAGTTAGGGGGTGGGAAGTTGTGGGTGGTGGTCTGGGCGCCTGCTCAGCGAAAGGCAGGAAATGGTGAAGGCAGCGTGACCTCCCACGCGTTAGGCTTCACCAATGAGAGTCCTCGCTGCCAGGTGAAAATGTGTCGGAGGAAGCATGTGGTAGACTTCAGGGTTCCCTTGTACCGACCAGTAGGAGGAACATGCGCACAACAACCAGGTAGGGGAGGGGGGGAATTGGCATAACGACTCAAATTGGGATGGGGAGAAAAATAGAAAAATCAGGTGGAGAAAAAGAGGATAAAAATAAAGACCTGCATGGGTCTACCATTACCACTGAAGATATTACATGTGAGTTTCAGGCTTTATATCAACACAGTCAGTCCTAGATAATTGTCTTGGATCTCTCTCTGCCCGACCTTTTCCACACAAAAAACAAAAGCAAGGCACGCTCGCCCTTCTCGTTTAATAATTTTTTTGTGTGAGCTGTAACAAAAGAGGCCACTAAGAAGAAAGCCCCCCCTGAGACGTTACCTAGGAGGTCCTGGTGTCATGTGATGCATCATACGATCTTATCATCAGATGAACCTCCTCTGGCATCAACTGGAAAAAATAAAACAATCCGACTTATTCACCTGCCGCCGCCCTAAGTAACAAAAACACCGGGGTGGGCGCATCAAGAAGTGCTCTTGAGAATAACGTTCACTCCTAGGTTGTGAATCCGAAGAACTCAATTCAAACATAAACGAGTATCAAAATGATTAACACTTTAACCGCCGAAAACGTCATTCCCCGCCATGCTCATTCCGCCGAGGACGCCTTAACTCGTCTTTGATGTCAATATTTCAAAAATCTGTCATCGAAATCATATTTCCTTTCCGGGGCCCTGAGACACAAGTGTGATCTCCTCTCAACTCTCTAGCTGTTCAAGAGCACCATCTGGTGGCCGATCGGCAGATCGCCAACCGGATATTAACCTTTGAACCAGTAGTACTCATGCAAATGTGGTCCGGCCACTCTCTATAGCTCCCGCGACTCCATCTTGAAACACTGGATAATAGATAGCTCGCCCTAACTCAATAAACAACGTTACTTGGACGTATATACTATTATACAACCTGGAAATGGATCGGGCATTTCTACATCCCATAATCGAAAACGGTCTACTCCACGCTGATCGTCCAACGGCGCGAGGAACATACGGTAAGATTCAGCGTTATATTCTAACATGTTCAATATAAACTGCTATGATGAACATATGACCCACTCTGGATGAATCATCTAACGTTGCCCACGGAATTATAAACGATCCCCCGCCCATCCGGTCATCATCAGATCATACGTAGATCATTCTAGAAGTACGTCCAGTTGAAATTTTTCATCTCGCGCCGGTCGCTACCAAACTGTATTTCATCATCAATATAATGCATTTAGGGCTATAAATCACGTTCTGAAGAAAGCTGCAGAAAACGATAAAAACATACTTACCGGTATACTTTATACCATATTTTAGTATGAATATGTGAATGAAAAAGTTTAACGTTGCTACACCCTGAACAATACATATAGGACATTGAATGGGCCATAATAATGGCAATGTAGCAATAGAATTTAAAAAGTTATAGCCCTGCAAAGAAGGGGAACTTCTCCATAGACAAATAGAGCTGGCGAGGGATGGTAAATTATGAATTTAACCCATGGCGATCAAAGTGTTAAGATGACGAGTGGAAATAATTTTGGTAGCTAAAACCACGCGACTCTTGACATGCAGGTGAATATTTAGATTATTGGTCATGACGGCATGTCACGAGCAGCGTATTAGGCGTGAAGCCTATTAAACAAAAACAATGATAACAGCGGCAACAACAATGATTTGAAATCTATCACAAAACCACAGTCGGGGGGGGGGGGGGGGTCCTGGGTTTGTAATAACGTGTTCTGCCTATTGTTTTTTATTATTTTGCTTTATGAAGAGGTATTTATATAATGAAGTTATAACATGTGAAGCAAACCGGCTTTGACTCCCAGGCAGCTTGACTCTGGAACATCACTGTCATCATGCCATGTTATCAACGGCCAATTCGTCTTGTTTTCAAGTCTAGTTTCTCCAAGTTGCATCACTGTTGCTTATCTGTCTGCTGTACAGAACGAGCCGCTCTGGTTCCATTGTGATGTGAAGTGTGTGGTAGTAGAATGCTCGTTTTGTTTACTTCTTGGGTATGAAATTACTTGGGGTGGGGGACGGGACGTCGAAGAGACATAATGGTGCAGTTGTTTGTTCCCATCTGTCAGGAGCTGGAGGCCGTCTTTGGCTCCTTGTTTGGCTATTGTTGTTGCATACGCCGTATACCAGCCTGCCTCTCGCCCCAAAGCTATATGAAATTTTTCATTTGATCTCCCTTCGAAATGAGAGATATTGTGTATGTTTGTACAGCGCTATTCCTGTTGAATCTCACTGTAAGGAGTAGCTATTGTGGTGTTGGTGGTAGCTAAGCAGCAGAGGGGTTTCTGTTGTTGCAGAGTATTCTGGACAATGCGGACCTTGGCTTCCGGCCACCATAGAAAACCTTTCTATTCAGTTCCACAAAGTCAATGCATTCATTTATTTTAGCTAAAGAATACGCTACTGTTGTCAACCACACAGAGTAGGCCTGTAGCTATTGTGAAAAGAACAAAACAAAACGGAGCGCCTTGAGTCGACGTCGACCGGGGACAGAAGCTGTTCCTACTTCCTAGTTAGCCATGTAGGCCCTCTATAGCTACTCTTACCGGCAGTAAAACGTAGAGAGCACTGCGACCATAAACCTAATCACTTCAGCCTGGCATGGTGTGTGTGTGCAGACCAAGAGGTCATGGACTCGGGATGATTTAATTGTCTGGAGGACCTCTCTGGCCGCGTGGAGCTCTGTTGTGTCCTGTACCTCTTCCAGTCAATCATACATGTTTTTATTCTGTTATTTGCAGACATCGAGGACTTGCCCCCAACAGTTCAAGAAAAACTGTTTGACGAAGTGCTGGACCGAGATGTACAGAAAGGTGAAATACTTCTATATTTCTCAACACACCGTATTGGCTCGAATATAAGACGACCCCTCGAATATAAGACGACCCTCGTTATAAAACGGGTAGCTCAAATCAAGCGATCTGATTGGTTCACATACCACGGCTATGGCATCTTAATTCCTTTGCACAATTCGGTATCACTCCACGTCTGAAAACAAGCCAGCCAGCTAGAAAGAAGATCCTGTGTTTGTGGCACAGCACAATTAAAAACGCACCTGTCCAGAGTCAAACACCCCTGTAGTGTACCAGCAAAGAGCAGTGCTAACATAACTGAACACTACTTCAACAATTGCACATTAATGGCAATATCCAGATAAATATATATTTAATATATTTAAGCATATTTTTTTGTTTTTGTTTTATTTAATCTGATAAGAATATAGGACAGGCTTATATAAAATCATTATGCTTCAGCCTGTACCTTTTCAGTCACAGCCAAAATCAAAGACCGTTGACTACAAAAAATTACTACTACTACTACAAACATTCTTTAAGATCAGATCGTATTATTAGGAATAAAATGTGTCCAGAATGTACCAGTAATTGTAACACAATGAATAAAAGATGGTAAGCAAACAAAATAGTCTTGTATGATATCTCTTCAGGCCGATGCATCAACTACTGTGACGCTGTCCTCAGATATAAGGAAACCAGTCCCCTATGCGAGGCCACAACAGTGGTCTGCCGGTTTGGCAGTCAGATGGTTTCCCGCCTCACGCGCACTGTAATGGGAAAGGCTGCCCGACGCGCAGGCAGTGTTGTGTTACCGCTCTGTCTCTCCTTGGCCAACACGGTGCTCTCCGCCTGCCCTCTCGTCACTCTGCCAGTCTGTCCTTATCATGTGTGTCTCTTGCGCCCAACGCTAATCAGGCTAATTGAGTTTTAGGATTTCTCTGATCCTCTCTGCTGAATGACTGCACTGCACTTCCCTTCACACACACACACACACACACACACACACACACACACACACACACACACACACACACACACCCACACACCCACACAAACATAAGCACAAATTAACTCGATCAGCGCCAGAGGGTGCTGTGTAATGTGTGGTTAAAAGGCCAGCGTTCTAAAGTATAGGAATACGTGGCGGTGTTTGCAGGGCTATATTATATATTATAGCTATGGATACAATACTATTGCCTATTTGACATCGAGTGTCTATCGTTCAATATGTGAAAAAGAAATAATTTTTTCATCCATACATTCCCGTTTTATACCGTGGTGAATATAAGTATGGTTTTAGAGCGGTCTAGGGTAATTCATGGGAGGCTGGTAATAGCCCCCAACGTGTATTATACTGAATGAATTGGCGTTCCGCCCTTACACACGCTACAATAAAAAAATCAAATGCATATGTATTCTGTTCCATCATGAATGCATGAAAGGGGGGGGGGGGGTTATGCTTTGATCGTCACTAACGGAATACATCATGGACTAGCGTTACACACATACGCTCGGATCGCAATGAAAGCATGCTTTGATCAACGCAAGATTGATATCATATAGCCCTTACCTTGACTAGGATGTGCCCCAATAAGAATATTCCAATTATCTAATCGCGAGTCCCAGTATTGGTGTCGATCGCGTCGCCAACATAATCCGCCATACATCATCCATCTGGAGCATTTGATGCTCCTCAAGCCGATCGGGACAACCGCTCCCCTTGCCCGACATGGAAAAGTCTGCCCGGACCAATATAATCAATGCACAGCCCAAGACAGTTTCAAAGGGTGCTCGATGCGGCCAGTATTACACTTTTGGGATCTCAGACTCATTCCCTATGATAACACCAGGCTCCCTGGATGGATAATGAATGGAAATATCGAATAAAAGAAAAAACTGCCAAAACCTGACTATACTCGGGTCTGGCGCTGAACGTTCGGCGAGTTAGCCCGACTATCATCGGGTCTGGCGCGGAATGAGTTAAGATGCTGGTGTTTTTCCATACCACATTGAGACACTTTCTCAGTGGTTTTTGTCTTCTGATCTTTTTTAAATGTTTCCCCCTCACCTTCTGAAGGTTTGCTGCAGGGCAAGATTAAGCAGGTAATGTTGTGATAAGGAGGGATAGGTGTGACCTTAAGTCCCCTTCATAGCTATTCTGTTACCAGTGGAGCCGTTTGGATAGGTGTGGATACGGCCGTCCCATGTCTAGTAGTGACATAACTAAACACTGACCTTTCATCCACTTCCCTCAAACAGTTCAGTCCATTTCTGCTGGCATTACCGATGCAGCCGGTGACCTTGCATGAACCAGTTTTTCCATTCTGGTGCCAAAATCGCCAACCCTAGTCACAATCCCCCTCCTCTTTCTTTCTTTCTCTCTTTCTCTCAGAACTTGAAGAGGAATCTCCCATCATCAACTGGTCTCTGGAGCTGGGGACGAGGTTAGATAGCCGGCTGTACGCTCTGTGGAACCGCACGGCTGGGGATTGCCTGCTGGACTCCGTGCTGCAGGCCACCTGGGGCATTTACGATAAGGACTCGGTGCTCCGCAAGACCCTCCACGACAGCCTGCACGACTGCTCCCACTGGTGAGACCACCAGCTTGGGCCCGGGATGGGTGTGATATTGGTAGTGCACTGAAGAAGACCGCTCCTCGGTGGACACTTCTGTCCAAAGTGCTGTATGGTACCATGAGTGCATACATTTTCATCATGGCTAGGAGGTGGGACTCCTAGCCCTGGCAGAGTGATGGTGCCATGCTCTCATTGAGACACATGAGAGCCTGAGCTGGCGGTACAACGCAAATCTTAGACACACGGTTCAGACTCTAGGGACCAAATTGTCCTCCTTGTTTATTCCTTTATAAACCAGGTTTGACACGACAGAGTTTCAACTCGTCTTTAGCTTTCGTTTGGAGTCGCCCGACTACGTCGGAGCAGCAGGCTTACGGTCGCCTGACTACGTCGGAGCAGCAGGCTTACTGTAGACTGACTGGGTGGGAGGCTCAGACTGGGGCATTAGGCTGGTTTAAGAAGACAGGGTTCAGAGTGGATTTACACAAACTCCTATTCCAGTTTGAAGTTGGAAGCACCCACACAGCATAAAGCCCTGAGGTTAATTACATAAGTGATGGCCTAGTCTGACTCTAGTCTGGTCTCAGGAGACTGGTGTTTAAGTAAGCAAATTACAGTTTTGATTCCTTGGATAATTGCTCATGCACCTTAACCCAGGGTGAGTATTGAGAGACCACATAATGTCACTGACTGTGTGTCTGTGTTTGTGTCTGTCATCTGCAGGTTCTACACACGCTGGAAGGAGTGGGAGTCATGGTATTCCCAGAGTTTCGGCCTGCACTTCTCACTGAGAGAGGAGCAGTGGCAGGAAGACTGGGCATTTATCCTTTCTCTGGCCAGTCAGGTACACGCACACACACACACGCATGCATGCATACACACTCCCTCAAGCCACTCTGGTAGGGCAGCCAGAACCAATGTAACATGTTAGAATGTGATGCACTAATGACACGTAAATAATGCAATAAGCCACTCTGCTGTAGGAAAAGACAGTAATTCCCTTTTGAAAGTGCATGTAAGCTTCCTGTCTATCATCAGCACTTCCAACAGCACTTCCAACTCTCACAGTCAATCACCACACCTACTGGTAACATAATGGACTAATTTCAAGCCTTGTGCGGCTTCAAAGACATAGTATGTGGTTTGTCTCTTGTTGTGGCCTTGCAGAAGGAATACACAGTGTTTAAGCATCTTGTCTAATTACTCTCTTTGTGCTTCTCACCGACCGTTGGGTGGGTTTCTAACCGTGCCTGTTCTCTCTGTATCTTCTCTTGCAGCCGGGGGCCAGCTTGGAGCAGACCCACATTTTTGTTCTTGCACACATACTTCGTAGGCCAATCATAGTCTACGGAGTGAAGTATTACAAGAGTTTCCGTGGAGAAACACTGGGGTACACCCGCTTTCAAGGTGAGCGCAGAGGCCCTTCCCGCTGTATTGTTTTTTTTTTTATCCACTTTTTCTCCCATTTTTCTATATTTTCTCCCATCCCAATTTCGTATCATCCAATTCAACCCTCCCCTGTCACGAACGCTGTTTCTTGCCTCCCACAAGCCGGCTGCAATGTGGACTAAGTCATACATAGCACAAGTCCCCTCCGGTACTTGAGGTAACAGCAGTCGCATCTTTTCACCTGCGCAGCTCGATCTCTCAGTGTCGAGGAGTAACGCGTGGGAGGCTCACGCTGCCCCCGACACTTCTGCGCAGGCGCACCAACCGACTTGTAGGAGTCGCTTGTTCACAACGCCCGATCCCCACCCTTCAGTTTCCCTCCCCGTAATACGGCCAATGTGTATTACTGCGGACGACCAGCTAAACTGAAAACAATGTGGAGAGCTGGATTCGAACACGCGAATCCTAGCGTCTCCACACTGGTGGCGAGTGCCTTGCCCACTACACCACCTAGCCGCCCCTTCCCGCTGTATTGTTTATTGTTTAAAAGGATCCCCATTAGCTGCCACCTAAGTGGCGAGCTAGTCTTCCTGGGGTCCACACAGAAAGACGACACAAAACATAACAATACATGAGATACATATGAGTGATGCCAGTAACTAGTTACTCTAATCTGATTACTTTTTTCAGTAAATAGTAATCTAACTTGTTACTTTTTACAAGCTTTTCCAAGTGGCTGTGCGTTACTATTTAGTTACTATCTCATAATGCTGATGATAAGAGAGCCAGGGGTACAGTCAACTAGACCGGAGATGGGACATATATATTATTTACACAACGGTTTTACAATTTTATTTTTAATGAAAATTATATTATATACATTTTCTATTTTATTTAGTTTAGGAACCACTGTCCTAGAGTGCCTGAGCAGTGGACAGCTGTGACCTTATATGGCCTGATGGCTGATGACGTCTCATGATGACCTGTCTGAGCAGCCAATCATGATTTATGACATTATGCACTTTCAATAAAGCAAAAAAAAAAAAAAACCTGTTGTCATTCTTATGTTGTGGCAGCAGCAGGGGGGGGGGGGGACTTCGTAACCTAGTTACTTTCAAAGTAACTAAGTTACTTTGATAATCAAGTAATCAGTAAAGTAACTAGATTACTTTTTAAAGGAGTAATCAGTAATCAGATAATTTTTTACAAGTAATCTGTGGCATCACTATGACAATCACAATTCACTTAATTAACAATGATAATCTAAAAACGGTAAAACATTGTAGACATCTTTATAACCATCAGAATATTTTCAGAAAAGGTTATTACATTCATGGTTTGACATGAATATTTTCAGAAAAGTTTATTACATTCATGTGTAAATATTTCATTAATTTATTACATTCCTACAGTGGGTATTTCCACTCCCAAACATGAACAGTATTTGCTCACATATTTAAGTAGTGCATTCTTAGGTGGTACTTGAAACACACTTTGCTATTCAATTTACTTATGTCCAGTGGGCAGTTATTCCAATGATTGATGGCACGATAAACAACCGTCCTCTTTAAAGCATTTGATTTTGGACGTGGTAACATAATCTGTCCATCATCGGCTGACCTAGTCAAATAAGAATGAACCTGACTGCATCTGACAATTTGTTTGTATAAGAAAACAGGTTGAGACGAAAAGACAGTGTTCCTGAAAAAGGTAACCGTGTTGAAAACCAGCCTATTCTCTACCGTTAACCATGAGAGTTGCCGGTGCATACTGATAGTGTTTGTTCTCATGGAACAATGTAAGACTAACCTTGCAGCTCTGTTCTGGGCACTTTGCAATTTCTTTAGTTGACCTTTGGATGCAGAGGACCATACTGGTGCACAATAATCCAGGTGACCTAAAATTTAAGATTTCGCCACCTGTCCCACAATGTATGTATAGGGACATAAGAAAGACATTTCCTCACCATGGAGATACCACTCCCCATCTTCTTCACTATGGTATCAATGTGTTCTGCCCATGACGGCATGCATCATGGTGATCTCCTTGGGTACAAACAACCTGAGATAGTTGCCTTAGAGGACATGACACAGACAACTAGACATGCTACTACACATGCCATTTAGTTTGTTTTCTCAAGTTACAGAGCTTGTCAGTTGCATGAGGTGTTTTATACCATGCAATTCAGATGCAACTCAGTTGCACGGACCCAAGTTGCAGGTTAAAGTTGCCATAGGTTTTTCTTTTCTCCCATCTCCCAATTGTATGTCATTATGCCAATTCCCTTCCTGGTCATTGAGCCGCCCTACTGTTAGTCTGGGGAGGTTGTAGACGACCACACGCCTCCTCCGATACATGTGGAGTCACCAGCCGCTTCTTTTCACCTGACTGTGAGGAGTTTCTCTGGGAGAGTGTAATGCGAACAGAGGTTTACGCTATCTCCCCCAGATCCCCTCCCTGCTGAACAGGTGCCCCAACCGGCCAGTAGGAGTCACTGTTGCAACGACTAGGACTAATCCCCCACCGGTTTTGTGTTCTTAGGGACGTCTTACAAGTTGCAATGTTCAGCCACTGGAAGGTTCATCCAAGCTTTTGCCATGGTATCCCGCCATCATGCACCAGACCATCCCTAACCTCCATGACAACATTCTCAAACATTGACCATATTCACATTTTCACATTTTCATTCAGGTTGGGATTCCTTTCCATCCAAGGTGGGAACAGAGTGGAAAGGAATCCCAACCTGAGCATGACATAAGCGTAAAATGGCTGCCGTGTGAATATGGTCAATGATAGCCACTTTAAGGTGTACCTGCCAAATGACTTCCATGAATCTAGATTTGAATGGGGAATGGCTATTCTGTAAATTCAAGTTCTATGATCTGGAGACATGTTTATTTATTTTGACACTTATTTTTGTAGTGGGGTCGTTGAGCCTAATTTGCTTATCGTCAAACGTTGTTCACTGTGTGTGTCTGAGGTTGGCTACAGTAACTATCTGCACCGACGTTAGCTACAGCTTCTGCAAGTCCGCGGTGCCTAGGAATACTTGACTACCATTGTGAAATAGCTGCATAGCTCACATAGCTCACATAACTTGTCTCCCTCATTCTTACTGAAGCTGATCAGGCAGTAATTGCATCAACATGAATCAGTCCAGGGACTTCATCGTATCGCGACAGTTGCCTAAAAACAGCCAAACAACACCGCTAGACAACCCCCCTCCCCCACCCCCTGTACGCATGAGCATATCTCGCAGTTCATTGTGATGCAGGACCATGTTCCCCACATACACACATACACACGTCTGAACATATGTAACCCATCACAAGCAGAGAGAGTAAGTTAGTGGGGGGCGGGGGGAGCTGTCATCCAATCCAATAAGGACAGAGGGGCGGGGCCCACCTCCGTGGCCTGTAGTAAAAACAGTCTGGCTTTAATTTGCCGGCCGAGCGGGCCTGTGTGTAGGGGATGATGAAAGCGCTCTGTAAAAGGGCCGGGTGCTCTCGGTAACGCTGGCCTGATGGAAGAATGATTTAGTGTTTGTCTTGCCAGGGGCTGCAGAGAGGAAGACGTGCATACGCGGTCCTATGGAAGGAGGGGAGAGAGAGCGCTTAGTCAAATGGACGCCAGGCGAACCCAGTAAAAACACACACAATGGTAGACTGTTACGAGAGAGAGAGAGAGAGAGTGAGAGACCGGAAAGGAGAGTAGCTGTGGTAGACACCGCCCAGATGTGGTTTCAATTACAATGGTAGTCATGAGGTGAAGTTGGGCCCTCATTTTGGTTTGTTTTGGGAATCATGAAGCTTAAGAAAGAGGCCAAACTGTTTGTGTTTGGCACATTGTTTTGAACATTGTCAATGTTCTCATTTTAGGCTTGTTGACCTGTTCTTGACATTTTTCATGATCCCATGATTCCCATCACCCTCACCCGTCATTTCTGCACAACGTTCTCTTTCCCTCCTCAGTCTTATTTTCTCCCTCCTTTGTCTCTCTCTCTCTCTCTCTCTCTCTCTCTCTCTCTCTCTCTCTCTCTCTCTCTCTCTCTCTCTCTCTCTCTCTCTCTAGGTGTGTACCTGCCCCTGTTGTGGGAGCAGAGTTTTTGCTGGAAGAGCCCCATCGCCCTGGGTTACACGCGGGGACACTTCTCTGCGCTGGTGGCCATGGAGAACGACGGCTTCGACAATCGCGGCGCGGGCGCCAACCTCAACACGGACGACGACGTCACCGTCACCTTCCTGCCGCTGGTCGACAGCGAGAGGAAGCTGCTCCACATCCACTTCCTTTCGGCACAGGAAGTAAGGAACCCTGCCGTCTCTCTGGCGATTGTCAGGCTTTCTCTGTGCACTGTGAAAATCTTCTCACTGTCTAGTTCTCTCCCTCCTGGCTTCACTACTCCCAGTGTTCTCATCGTGACGTGGTTTGCCAACCGGCATGCTGCAATGCTACAGCTGTGGTTGTCCTTTAATGATAATCACCTGCTATTTGATTATAGTCATCTATTGTTGGTGCGACCAAGATGTCTGCGATCGAATACTTTGAATTGAAGTGTAGTTAAGGTTATTAGCGGGGTCACTAAGGTTATTTGTGTTGTTTTTTCCCCACCTGTGAAGCCATAGTTTATTGTTTTTTGTCATTGAAGTAAAAGGAAAGAAAATGTAGCACCAATGTCATTCATGCAAGTCTGGACTTCTTGACCAAGTGGTTTATTTTCTCGGCCAGAGCCATTTGCACCGAGACAAGATTGTAGGAATCGATGATGGATTGTCGGCTCAAAATAAACATGTCTGTCAAATCCTAAATCAACGCCTGTGATTGTAAATCTACGCCTTGCTTGCTTCATATCACAGCCGGGCAATTTAACAGAAATAATTCAACTGAAATTAACTTTAGATCTCCCGGGCAACGATACGTCATGTGATTTTATTTGATTTTATATCACCTAAGCATACAATCCAGGCTACGTACTTGTCGAACACTTACCCCAAAGTTTTTTTAAATGGTCCAGCTTCTCAACATTTTAGAGAGTCTGATTTAGAACGCAAAAAGTCTCTTTCGATTCAGCAGCACCCAGTAAACGGAAAGAGTCTCTTCAATCGGGAACCAGCAAATGTCGAGGTAGGATTTGTTAATGTAATAATGTAGAATCTACTTGTTTTGGGAGTTGCTCAACAGTTGCAGAGACTAGTGATATTGCTTTCTCTGCTGGCGGTCATATCTAAGAGATTTAAGCGGTTCCTTTAACCCTCTTATCTTTTTCTCCCATCTGTATTTCTCTCTCCCTCTCTCTCTCTCTCTCTCTCTCCTTCAGATGGGGAACGAGGAGCAGCAGGAGAAGCTGTTGAGGGAGTGGCTGGACTGCTGCGTGACGGAGGGCGGGGTCCTGGTGGCGCTCCAGAAGAGCTCGCGCCGCCGCAACCACCCGCTGGTCACCCAGATGGTGGAGAAGTGGCTGGACGGCTACCGGCAGATCCGACCCTGCGCCTCCCTCTCCGACGGGGAGGAGGACGAGGACGAGGACGACCAGTGACAACACTGGAGCGGGGGAGGTAGTCCGCAGGGGGGCGGGACTCTTCCCCCTCTCCCACCTTAGTTTAACTCTTTCTTCTTTTTAGTTGTTTTTTTCCTGACACGGACAAACTGTGAAACGCCTTCAAGAGAGGGCAGGGAACCACGCCCCATCCCCACTTCCTGGCAGAAGACATTGCTGACACGTTGACACACACACACACACACACACACACACACACACACACACACACACACACACACACACACACACTCAATTACCTGGACAAACCCGAGACGGACGAAGTAACTCCACTGCTGCAAAAACAGACCTGGAGATGATGGAAAATAGAGGATCAATAGTTTACGAATGCTATTGATCTTTATTGATTTTTGGTTTTTGAAATGTAAGAAAAAAAAGAGAAAATAATCTTTATCCGTAAATGCATGTGGTTGTTAACACAAAAAAAGGAAGGAAATATACCAGCATCAATTGAAATCAACACTTTATATTGGTTTATTATGGGCACTGGCAAAAGCACACTTCCAAATTACTGTCCTTTTTTGGTGTTTCTCCAGTTGTTATAGAGTTGGCTTGTTTTGTTTTTTTGTTTTTAATGGGCAGGGATAAAGCCAATATCATATATTTGGGTCAGAAGACCCATTGGAAAACCAGAGAGATTGTGTAATAAATATGAATAAAATTCTTAATACTAAGCACTGCACATTTATTGAAAAACAAAATTTATATATAAATATAACTGCTTGAATAAAGGTCATTTATGAAGCTCTTGAAAAGGGAGTCTGTCCCTTCTCAAGTCAAAAGCTAGAGTCACTAAGGTTTAGCATACAGATCATTCGTGTGATCTTTAGTTTACCCTTTTCCAGACTGGCTGAAATGAGAAGGTTGTGCGTGTGTTTTTTCCTCCTTCTCCAAACTTCTTCTACATATTTATTTAGTTTGGGAACTTATTTGAGCTGACGAGAGCTTTGAATCTCTTTTTTTGTGTGTCTCATTTATCCTTTCAATCATGATGAAGACATTTTATGTTGCACAGTAACATTCTTTGCTGTGACTACCGCGACCATCGGGTCAAAGTTTACTTATTTACTTTACGTGTGATAATAGTACCTCATTTGGATGTTTAAAATCTGGTGCTTTCTTTGGGAGGAGGAGAGTGAGAGTGAGACACATTCTTTGTCGACACAACACAAACCAGTATCACACTTTGTCTCTTTTGCCGTTAATCTCTGGCTCCTCTGTCCTGTTATTCCTATGTTGTCCAGTTCAGCCTCATCATTGTCCTGTTATTCCTATGTTGTCCAGTTCAGCCTCATCATGGTACACGTGTGTCTGTTCTCTTCCTCTGCAATGCCTGTTTCTTGTCCTTAACGTGAAACCATCTTTTGAGTTTTGATTTAAGGTCCTTGTGAGAGACTGCAACATATAAAACCAAAGTTGGAAAAAGAAAAACACAAGTTGTCGATACTTATTTGCAGTGAATGATGTTTTCATTGGTTTTTCCTTTGCCATTGAGTACTGTAACCTTTTTTTGTGTGTGTGTATTTCATTCTAGTTGTACACACAATTTCGAGCATCACCTGTATGTTGCTTTGTATTTATGCAATAGTTGCAGCTGTAACTATGATGGTTTGTGGATTTAGGCCTGACCTCACTATACAAAGTGTATTGCAAGGACAGGCGAAATAAGGAAAAAAATAAAGGAAAACCTTTTTGAATGTCCAGCTATGTAGTCTCGCTTCTGCTTCTCCTTGGAAACAACAGTGTAGTTAGTTTCATATGTTTAGGATGATAGACCCTATACAGTGCACCCATTCTCTATGGCAGTGGTCAGTTGGATTGTTACCTGTGAAATCGGCCTAACCACATCATTGTTGTGTCAGGTTACACTTATATAGACTGTCCATTAGGGGTGGGAATCACCATAGGCCCCATGATATCACTATTCTAGAGTCACAATATTGCGTTATATATTACCTTTTTCCAACTGCAAATATCCCCAACAGAAAATGTTAACATCTGCAATAAAAATATATACACATCATGTTTTATCTAATAAGATAACATCAGTATGTTCACCTCAATCTAATCATTTTTATTGCAGTAAAATGGGATTCTTAAGCTAATTTAATTTTTTTTATATTTATAATATTAGTGTTTGGGGCGCCCCAGTGGCGAACCACATAGCGCGCTCAGCCGCGACACGGCCGACCCGGGTTCGACTCCCGAACCCGTCGTTATTTGCCGAATGTCTTCCCCCCACTCTGTCTCCCATACCTCCTCTGTCTCTCTCTACTGGACTGCCCAGTAGAAATAAAGCGATAAAACGCCAAAATTTTTTAAAAAATCGTATAATATTAGTGTTTATATCAATATATCGGCATGCAAAATATTGTGATATATTGCTACTACTAAAATGTCCTTACCAGACTTACAGGACGTGTACACAAGGCAGGCACTCACAAGGGCGCAATTTCTGCCAATAACGATGCCCGTACATCGTACAGATTACCCAGTCATTATCAGAGTGGTGGTAGAGGTGCTGTGTGTACAGTAGACTTTAGATGAAAATATTACATTGTGCAACAACCTCTGTGTGAAGAACCATAAAACGTCAGCTGCTCACCATAAACCTTCGGTTCACTTACACCACATGACTCAACCTGTCAAACACATGACTCAAAATCTAGGGCTGGGCAATACCACCTGCTGCAATCCATATCACGGCACATTATCACATCTACCTCTGTAACGGATAATGAAGCAATTACATTTAATAATCGAACACAAGTGAAAAAATACCACATTCTCCACGGTCTTGGTCCTCTTTCAACATGTGATTGGCACTTGTACATTCAGCTGAATGAAAGGGGCCTGGCATGGTTGCCTCTGCCGTCAGTGTGTGAATGGGTGAACATAAATTGTAAAACGCTTTGGATAAAAGCACTATATAAATGCAGTCCAATGGGCACAAAATGAAACGTCATATGCATTTACTCAACATATTGTTATAAAATTAGGTCGATAAGAGATTCATTATGTTGGTAATAGTGCATTATTTGGTTTATAGCCAAGCCCTATCAAAACAAAAAAGAAATGATGTAAACACCATGATCAAAACCGCAAAAAATGTCATCAATGACAAAACTGAGGAAAACAAAAACAAACCCCGCAAACTTTGGAAATTACTCAACAACCAACTAGGCTGCAGCAAAAAACTAAAAACCAGATTTACAAACATAAACATAAAGACAGAAAACACTCATCACAGACAAACTAGATGTGGCCAAATACCTAAACATATTCTTTACAAACATAGCCACAACACTGGTTAATAAACTACCCTCCCACTCAGGGCATTATGGGGTAGAACACATAGTAGCATACTACAAAACCTAGGGGTCCGCAAAGACGACTTCAAACTGGAAATGGTAACAACAGATGAGGTACTCAAAACTGAGCGCCCTCCAACCTAACAAGGCCACTGGCCATGACAACATCCCCTCCAAATTCCTCAAATTCCGCCATCACCCCAGTCATCACACACATAATAAACCTCTCTATAAAACAGGGACACGTCCCCAAGGACTTCAAAATTATGAGAGTGACCCCCTGCACAAAAAGGGCAGCAAATTATACCCAGGCAACTACCGCCCTGTTTCTATTCTTACCTCCATCTCGAAAGTCATGGAAAAAATAGTCTACGAACAGGTCGAAAAGTACCTAACGGAGAAAAACCTAATCTACGAATTCCAATCTGGCTTCAGAACATCCCACTCCACTGACACATGCCTTCTCTATTTGAACGACCACATCAAACAAGAGGTGGACGCGGGCAAATACTGCGGCATGGTCATGCTGGACCTACAAAAGGCCTTCGACACTGTCAATCACTCCATTCTGATTGACAAGCTAAAAGCAATTGGTTTTGATAGTCTATCAGTGAGCTGGATGCAATCCTACCTTGAGGGGAGAGAACAGATGGTGGAGGTAAACGGTACCCTATCCCCCCCCCCCCCCCTCACAGTGAGCTGTGGTGTTCCACAAGGAAGCATACTAGGACCGCTACTGTTCCTAATTTATGCAAATAACATGTCATCAGCTTGTGACTGCAACTTGTTCTTGTTCGCGGACGACTCAGCCCTGCTAGTAGAAAGCATTTCGTTGTGGCCAATCTTATTTGGAAACATGACACAAAATAATAGTATGTCGCTTTTTATTTGAAACAATATTTAATCGCGTTTGGAGGTGGGTGTTCTGCGTCTGCCCCCCCGTGCCAAACAAGCAAGCCAACCTCTTGTTCGCGCATGAGCCCGTTATAATTACACTACTGTCGCTATTTCACAATGAACTATAATGAATTACGGTTCATACAGAACACGCGCCAGTGTCGGGAGTAATGCACAAAAGCTTATTTACGCGTTGAAACTGATGCATGAACTGAGGAGCGCATATGCCGTCTGTATGCAGTAACGATATTCTACCACGGGGCGTCAGCTACGCATGCTCCGAGCTGTGCGTAGATATAAGCACAAAGTCAAGTCCACATTCAAATTGATAAATCCCACACTTTGCTTATAAATGGTCGTACGCACGGGTTAAGCACATAAACACACACAAAGTACCCATGTACATGTCAAAATACTTCCCAAAGGTCAGTGAAGTCCACGACCACAACACCAGAGGGAGTTCCACAAATCATGTTAAACCCAGATTCGGCTCAAACAAGGGACTAAACATGTTTCGCAATTATGCCACATCAATGTGGAACGCACTACCCAAAGCTGTAAAGGAATGTGAATCACTACCCACTTTCAAAACCACTCTCAAAGTGGGTTACTGCAATTCGAAACTGGCCCCTGTAAATGTACAGTAAATGTCCTAACCCAATAATACACGAGACCCTCTTCTTGGGACCAAGTAAGGTGTCGTCGATATTCCAATGTACAGTTTTGCTTGTACAGTTGTACAGTTTCCCCCACCCCGCCTACCCAACCCCACGTTTTCAATCGATCAATCAATCAACCCCTCATACGATCTGAATGTTGAGAATATTTTGTCAAACAGATGTTGAAACTCAAAGAAATACGCATGATACATTACATTAATCGTATTACGGCAGCCCGATTGAATTCCAGGTGCAATAAAAATATTCAATATTAGGGCGGCTACGTGGCGTAGTGGGCAAGGCGCTCGCCACGAATGCGGAGACGCTGGGCTCGCCTGTTCGAGCCCAGCGCTCCACATTGCTTTCAGTTTAGCTGGTCGTTCATACTAATACACATTGGCCGTATTAGGGGGTGGGAAACTGATGGGTGGGGATCGGGCGTTGTGGACAGCGACTCCTACAGGTCGGTTGGTGCGCCTGCGCAGTAGAATCAGGAAGTGTCGGGGGCAGCGTGAGCCTCCCACGCGTTACTCCTCGCCACTGAGAGATCGAGCTGCGCAGGTGAAAAGATGCGACTGCTGTTACCTCAAGTACCGGAGGGGACTTGTGCTATGTATGACTTAGTCCACATTGCAGCCGGCTTGTGGGAGGCAAGAAACAGCGTTCGTGACAGGGGAGGGTTGAATTGGATGATACGAAATTGGGATGGGAGAAAAAATATAGAAAAATGGGAGAAAAAGTGGATCAAAAAAAATTCAATATTATAAATTGTCAAATTGCATGGGAGTGAAACACTTACTTACTTTACTTAGGCCTTTGAATTTCCTATAATGAACATAGGCCATTAATAATAATAATAATAATAATAATAATAATAAACTTTATTTGTATAGCACCTTTCATACAGAAATTGCTGCGCAAAGTGCTTCACAACAGAAAAAAGACAGGCATAAAATGAGCACATAAAGTGCAGACATATAAAATCACAGTTTTTCACATTTTTCAACAACAGCCCAACTGGCCACTTTGTTTATGGTTTGATTAAGTTTTTAAAATAGACAATAATAAAAAGAATAAGATAGTGCAATAGTGCAAAATATAAGTAGTAGAATAGAATAGACATAAAATGAGCACATAAAGTGCAGACATATAAAATCACATTTTTTACAGTGCAATAAAATTGATGAAATCCCTCCATCCCTCCATCCTCTCCAGTCCTGTGCACTCTGATCCAGTTGTTGCCATGATAGCTATTTTGCCTTCATCTCCTCTTCTGTGATTCTTCTCCGGGTGGTTCTTGGTCTTCCTCTCTCCCTCCGGGGTCAAACACCTATCAGTGTAGACTACTACAGGTAGCCCAGCTCTGTGGGGCCTCACATTCAGTGTAGACTACTACAGGTATAGCCAGCTCTGTGGGGTGGGAGGCATGGCAGTGGGAGTCAGGTCAAAGGATTGTAGGAGGGAGACCACTGTGGCTGACTGAGATGAGTCAGGCAGGTTGAAGTCGCCCAATAGAAGGATTGGGGTACCATCTTCCGGTAAGGAGCTTAGAAGCATGTCCAGCTCATCTGGGAAGTGATCGAGCAGACCTCTTAGTCGGCTAAACGATTGTTGTGGTCCAGTTGATGCTGAATGAATAATGAATTATAAAGTGATAAACACATCTCTGGCATCACAATGTTACCATTGTCAATATGATCTGTATAATAAACACAAATTCTATGATAATCGAAATTTGTACACAGTGAAACAATGTTAGCACACATTCCTGTACTGTGTCATTGTTGCATGCAAATAACGGTACCCAAACAAACTCTGCATAGCCAAAAAAAAAAAAACACACACACACACAATGGCAGCTAGACAGAGACATAATCAGTTGACCCAATTTTGCTCATCGGACCAATACCGATATATGAAAAAAATCACTGTTAGATGATACGATATATCGTGCATCCCTAATAAATATGCTTTGGTCTTTAACACAATCTGCGCCAAGAACGAGTTAACTCGTTATTGCCCGCCATGCGTTCATCGCCAACAACGAGTTAACTCATTTTTGGGATCGTTATTTCATTTATTCGCTATATCTATTCATAATTCATGTCTGCAGCCTCTGCAGACCCTTCAGACCCTGTCTGAGCTGGCAGACGGTCAACACCACCCTCTACTGCCTTGCGGAGCTATTGCACTCAAGTGGAAATGGTCTGGTGTGTTTTCTGAGCCGATCTGAGCCGTGGGGGTTTAAATACTCAGGCGAGCCAGGCCTTTACCCCGCCCGCCCATTCATGTGTAACGCTCGGTAATGTCGGGGAGTCCGGGGACAGGATCGGACAGGACAGGATTTTTTTTTGCATTACATCAGAGACCAGGTAAGGACTCTATATATAAAATCTTGCGTTGATCTGATATTTCTTTCTACCGCGATCAAAGCTATCTGTGTGTATGTGTATGTGCTTATTACCGTTGGCTGCGGTGGGGGGGGCCGCGCTACGAGGGCCATTTCATGTATGCACGAGGAGATATAATAATGATAATCTAGCGTTGATTTCAGGATGATTAGATAATCAGCCGAAAAATTACAACGTGATGACTGGATTACACTAAAATGCCTTTTTCTCGTCTTTTCCTGGAATTACTCAGAATCACCCAAACCATTCTCGTATTCAAAATGGTATAAAACGGAAATGTACCGATGAAAAAACAATCTGTTTCTTGCATGTTGACCAGAAGCAACTCACTGACAGTCGACAGCGTTATTAGATCCATAGCTATAATATAAAATATAGTTTTAGGACTCGCAAGTTTGCCATTCTAAAACTATATCCATTGAATAAAGACCTGGTGCTGAAGGGGGATCAGCGCCCCCGCTGCTGGCGGTCAATGTGTTAATAAACAATCTACTAAAAGAGACCGTCCTGTATAATTGAATCCTTTCACTGAAGAACCATATAACTCCATTTTGAAAATGTTGGGATAGCGGGAGTGAAACCGGTCTCATTTGACATGCCCTGAGTGGGAGTCGAACCCCGGTCTCGCGCACCGCGGTCGATCTCGAAGACACTCTGATGTCACGAGACCGCCGCCATCTTGGTATAGGGGGACCATACGGATTTCTACCATCAAATGCATGTGTTGAGGTCCGTTTTTATTACATGTTTTATCACATTCTTGTTCATTTCATAACATTTTCATACGATTTGTTTTGAAAATATTGAGGCCAACATGGCATTTCACTATTTCGAAAGCCTTTCTGGTGATTCTAAGGCGAGATATGAGTCAAAGATCTCCCCCTGATTGACTTGACATGGCCATCTCTCGAATACCCAAATTGAAGCTGCTATGTTACGTTTTGTACTAATAACAAAACAAACACAGAAATCCAAATCGCAAGTTTTATACCATCAAAAAGTGGCTGGCGGCTAACGTTCGGCTAACTAGCTCTGGTGTTGTGGTCGTGGTAGCTACATGCTAAGCTAACGTTAATATAATATCGAACCGATAGGAGCTTATCTTATATAATCTTACGTGGTGGTACCACGTGTGCCACTACCCGATCAAACATCCACGTAAGATTAGATAAGATAAGCTCCTATCGGTTCGATATGATGTGATTAACGTTAGCTTAGCATGTAGCTACCACGACCACAACACAGAGCGAGTTAGCCGAACGTTAGCCACCAGCCACTTTTTCCTCTGTGATGGTATAAAACTTGCGATTTGGATTTCTGTTTTTGTCATTAGTACAACGCGTAACACAGCAGCTCTTTGGCATTGTGAAGGACTGAAGAAAATTCCGCTTGATAGACTTTAATTTGACGCTTTAACGATCAGTTTCTGCACTAAATAGGCCGTACGTTAAGGAGCTGGTTAAGGTTAGAGTTTGTGTTAGAGAATGGCAATAGACAGCCTATTTCCGCACGACAGCTCTCAGCAGCCTCGTTGCGCGTCCTGAGTTTGCCGCGTCACGTGCCTGTCGGGGCCAATCAGGCCTACCCCGGAAGTCACTTACTGTTGCGGAACAGTTACAGGCGAACCGTACACAATGTACCAGGCGGGGCAGTTTCCCCCCACGCTGCAGTTGCCTAATGCCTAGCAACAACAGACAGGAAGTTGACTTCGAGAATACCAAGAGTATTCACTTCTAAGTAATGGGTCTGGATGCCTTTTTAAGGGGAGTGAGTTTATTTGCAGTATCGCTATGTGCCACAGTCACTTCACAACACATGAAGTCCATCATGACTGTGGATATACTCACGGACCTCTGTTACACTAGCATGCCTATGTTCCCACAGCCCAATGGTCCCACAGCCCTATGTTCCCACATTTCTAAGATCTTTTTCCACTGAAAATTGGCTTACTATCTGAGCAGCAACAATTACAGGATCACCATCAACGAGATGGACCAACCTATGCTTGTCCATCGGCCAAAAGAGAGGTCCAAGCCTGGGGGAAAGGTAACACCTCTTAGTGCTAATTGGCACACAATTAAATGGCTCATGGGTTTGGCATACTCTCTGATAAGGCACCTCAGCTGACCTAAGCTGAAACCTTGCAGCAGACTGCCCTCTTGTGGACAGAACTAGTAACATAATCAGTCCATTATAGTTTCCTATGTTGAAGTGTTTAAACCAGGATTCAGTGAAACACGTTGGCCAGGAAGATGCTGGGGAGCAGTGGCGATTTTACCACTGGGGCACCAGGGGCACGTGCCCCCCCTGAAATCTCAGGTGCCCCTGAGGTGCCACCCCTTTTTTTTTTTTTTTTTTTTTTAAATAAATTATAAAAGAATATAACCCTATAACCTTACTGTCATCATGCACTTGTCCTAATATACTAACCTACACTGTAGCACTCAACACTTTGATGAACATTGTTACTCAGCTGATAGAGTTGTGCCCTTCCTGATGACTTGTCGCTTTGGATAAAAGCGTCAGCTAAATAATAATAATAATAATAATAATAATAATAATAATAATGCAGGACCTGTTCAGAGGTCTTTAATTGGCATGCAATTATCCTCAATGTTTTAGCGGTTAGCAATTAGCACACACGGTTAGCACACACACACTGGAACACACACGCATGCATTGTCTTTGTAGGATCGCCGATGCGATTAGTCTCTGCGCTTAACCCATCCCAAAAATGTAATCCCACCTTCAAAACTGCTCTCAAAGAAAGACAAAGAGCACCTGGCCCCCGTAAATGTCTAAACCCCCCCTCCGAATTAATGTACAGTTTCCTCCCCCTCATATGTATATATTTTCTGTTAGGATCTCTATTTAACAGTACTGTATATTTGCATATCTTGTATGTCACAAATGTAACAGTATTGTATATCTATGTCATGTAGACGTATGTCATAAATGTCATGATATATATCTGTATGTTGTCGTGTATGTCATAAATGTCATTATGAATTGAAAATGGGGGACCCTGATGTAAACAAGACGAAAGTCTTTCTCTGGTCTGCATCCCCTTAACAATTGTGTGTATTGAGCCGTACTGTATTGTACTCATTCTGCAATCTGTTAATAAAGTTTTCAATCAATCAATCAAAAAAGGTCAGAGCCGGACATCAAAGAGTCAATTATAGGTTGCTATACATGCCTGTATAGCAATATACAGAAGATATGTATATATGCCTCAAATTAATAATAATGCATAATGCTGGTTAGTTACAGAGCAGGGGACACAAACAGGCTGGATAAGCTGGTCAGGAAGGCCAGTAGCGTGGTTGGGGTGGAGCTGGACTCCCTAGCGAGGGTGGTGGAGAGGAGGAGCCTTGCTAAGCTCCAGGGAAAACCCCTTCCACCCACATACACAGACTTGGCTGACAGGAGGAGCATGTTCAGTGCCAGGCTCACACTACCCAAATGCAGCACTGAACGGCACAGGAAGTCCTTCATTCCAACAGCCATCAGACTATACAATGCATCACTGTGCCTCACTGCATCACTGAGCATAGAGTGACAGTTACCATCTTCCTGGACTCTTAGTTTTGAAACAGCACTGTGCAATATTACACCTACTGTAGAACTTTTTTACTGTATTTATTTACTGTATATTGTATATATCTCTCCATTTATCAAACTCAGCCCGTGCTTGAGCATTAGCATCTGCAGCTAATGTATCTGTCTCCATTAGCATACCCCATAGTCCTTTAGCTTTTAGCAAGTTCTCCATCTGAAACTTCCAGTTGCCCAGTTCTCTGGTCCGCTCAGCCGGTCAATAAACAGCTTGTCATCCATTATGAAATCCCACATTACTGTTAATCTCACACAAAACTCTGTGTAGCTTCTAGTGTCGATCTGGGCCCATATCTGGGCCAAGGTAACTATTAGGATATATATGGTATGGATTACTTACTTTTATAACTTATTACTATCTGTGGTAGCTCTAGTCTCCCCCTACACAAATTGTTTTTGTGCTGTCCATTGAGCATGCACCTTCACGTGGTAGGCACATTAACTGTAGGTCAAACTCCCCAAACAAACAAGCACACCATTGATTTAATTGCCATATCAATCACATACAAAGATCTAACTATTACTCCTCTCTGAACATGAATATAAAACAAGAAGGTGATCTATTAACTGTGTAAACCTTGTGCAATATTCATCATTGATATTTGAATACTTGAAATCTGTATGAACTGAGTAGTTAGTATCAAATGAAATAAGATGGAACAGCTCCATGCATTCATTAAATAAACAACTATTTGCTCATTACCAGTATGGTATTGTTTAAATTGTACAGCTTTTTGCACATCTTTGTCAGGGAATTCCAACAATTCTGGACCTGAATCTACCAGTTAATTGTAATCATCTCTCTCCTTATGTCTAGTCAAGCCAGGTTGTGGAGGAGAGAGACAGGGATGAACAGGCTGTAGACTACTTTGCCCATCCTGAGCCTGCTATGATGCAGATGTTTTTACATCACCACCCAAAACAAGATTCAGCCAAGAGTGAGTGAGTACACCCACTTGCACTGGTACACTTGTCCATGGCATTTACTACCCAGCTTTGTAGTGGTTTGGGGGAATAGTACAGTAGGTACGCATATTTAAGGGGGCCGCAAGGATGGTGTACTGGTGGGTGGTGTCCGACCAATTATGGTGGGCCGGTCTGGGCCAAAAATGCCAGGGCCGATTTTTGGTCCCAGTCCAGCCCTGAATACTGCTCTTCACTGTAGCAGACATTTGGAAGTCAATAAAGCCATGTTGATAATAAATACAATTTAATTTATCTTTATAATTTCATACATTTGAGAAAATATATTGGAATGTATTTAAGAAAATAAATTCACAAACACATTGGCTAGACAAGCACATAGACACCAAAGCATGTGATTTCTTACCACAGAATGGAAAAAGGAACTGCCACTATAAATGGGTCTTTATTTTAGAATGTATTTATCCAGACATGATCAACTTAATGCACTTTCAGACAGTAAATCAAGACACTAGAACAAGTTAATTACGACCTATTGTTTACAGTTAAATTAATAATGTAACCTAAATGATGATACATAGGACTGCCGTCCCCTGAAAACATGGTTGATTTTTTTTCTTTTTGCTTTTAGCTTGAAGTATATTCATGGTCCTTTGCTTGAAACTTTCACGCCCTCAAGCGACTCATTCTGGAATAAAATAAATAAAAAGAATGGTCATTATAGTCAGAAAAAACAAGGTTGCTATTTTTATCCTCTAGAAAACTGACTTGTGGAGATGCAGGACTTTCATCAATATTGGCACCACTTTGAGTGTTGATGAGCCTACTTTATTTCATATCTGATGAACACACACATTGCCCATCGTTGTCTCAAAAAGTTGCCCAGGTACCACTACCAGTCATGCGTATCGCGGTGCCTTAGATGGCAAAGATGTACACGATGCCATCTCTGGATGTAGGTTATACCCTGTTGCCTCTGCTTATGCATCTATGATATTCCTTGTATTATGATTATTATTATAATTATTCCTTTCCTTTAATACATTATTGCCCACCTCAACCCCTACCACATGCCTGACCCTCCTCCTTGTTGGAGGCATCTCTCATTGAATTGCCCTTCTGAGGTTTCTTCCATTTTTTCCGATTACGTTTTTGTGGGAGTTTTTCCTGATCTTCATTGGGAGTTAAAGTCAGGGGGTGTTGTTCCACTGTTGGCTTGTGAAGCCTGATGAGACATGTAATGGGATTTTAAGCTCTACAAATACATTTGACTTGACATGGCCCGACAGTAGTGGTGAGCAAAGGAAGCAACTCTGTATTATTGAGATGCATCCTAAAACAACTATACAGAACACATGGGAAGTGCCCTAAAGCCGTGATAATGATTATAATATTACCAATACCCAACCAGACTAAAAAGTTAACAAACTGTACTGGGACTTCAATGCATAAAGAAAACCATAGGCATGTTGAAGTTTCAGTTTAAAATAGAGGCCTCATAAGCTATTCTGCTCCAGCTCCAGTTAAAGGGGAACTATTTTACTATTTCTTTCACAATTTGGGCACTTTTACACAATTCCTGTGAGTCTATGGAACACCTCTGTAAGGTTTTTTTTCCAAAGAAATTCATTGTTTTGTATTTCTAATCAAGTACTCAAAAATAGCCTTTTTCTACCTCAAGATCTTAAGCCGTTTTGAGGCTGGGCTCCAACCACTGTGTGGCCTGGTGGCAACTGCCACACTAACTGCCACATTATTATGCAGCTGAGAAATCTCTGACATCACAGATGCACATTTTCAGATGACTCAGTTCAGTGAGGGTGAATATTGTGAGAGGAGAATTGGAAGAATGCGCCAATATGAGAATTAGAGACATAGATCCTATTAATATAAGTCCACATATCTAGGAAACAATGCTAAACACTGAAAAAGGCCATTTATAAGATAGTTCCCCTTTAAGATACTAGGTATGTGACACAAGGTAATTTAGAACAAGAGTATTTTATTGCAATTAACAGAATTTGAGGCTGCATTTAAACATAGTAAACAGGCCATGTCACTGTCTGTACAATAGCAGTGTATGAAGAGACTTGCACTGTTTATGGGTGCAATGTTTTGTTTTGTATGGTCCATTCACTGTTAAAACATGTGCTCTCGTGAACGCACCCTTGAAAGTTCAAATCTGAGGCCAAAGCGAAGTGAACGACACCAGACGCGTTTCTTCCGACCCAGCTCAGTGGTTGACATGAGCTACACTTTCTGTAGCTGTCACTTTACAGAGACTTAATTACCACATGACTTTACCCAGAACGAACACACAAATACAATGTACCACAAAATGCACGCACGCAAACACACACACACCCCCTGACTCGTCATGTGTAAACATCTACCGTTGTCATGGCAGCACAGCATGGTAAATGACCAAGTTGTAAGCTATATTCATGACTTTATCCTACCTGCCATATACACTAGCTCAGCGGTGGGCAATTTGTTCATATTTATCAAGCACAGATGTTGCCATCGTAGAAGACACTTTTATTTGTTGATTAATTTTTTACACATTTGCTTTATAGGGAGGTGTAGTCTGACGTCATTGGTTGTTCCACCCATATAGGGATTCATCATTGGGAAAATGGATTATCGGCTATTGTAACAATTCTGCCGCATGGAAATCGACAAGCTTCCATTTTTGCACAAAATGAGTTCCCTTCTACCACTAACATTACTGTTTAAGCATTTTTGGTTGAAATAAAGGTAGTATAATGTTTTTAATTTGTCGTAAACAAGCTAGCTAACAAGCTAGCTAACGTTAATGTTACCCCGCTAAACGTACTAGACATTAGCAATGTCTACTGTCGTGAACCATTTTAAATTGGGGCATGTAGAGGAGTTTCGGGAACGAGTAAAATGTGCAGGTCCTCTTCTCAGACCTGTGGGGCAAGCACTGCACACGCATCATGCCGGCTAGCAAGCTAGTTAGCTACACGTCACAACCTGCTGATACCACGATAGCTAACTAACGTTAACGTTACAAGCTCAAAAACCTTATAACTACTACTGTCGTGTCCATAAGTTCCCTGGCAGAATACTGTTTGTGAGGAGAGAACCATTTTAAATCGGGGCATGTGGAGGAGTTTCGGGAATGGCTAGCAAGCTAGCTACTAACGTTATGTAAAAAACAATAACGTTATAAACGAAAGTTTATAAATGTTATAAACTATACACAATGTACAATGATTTACATTAATATTTAGTGATTTAATATGCAGCGAAATAACGTTATACGATTTAAATGATAAATACAAATATATCTAAAAAAATGGTGGATGGCTATAAACTGGTGTTGGGTGAAACAGATACTAGCAACAGATTCAGGGTCAGTTATTTTCCCATTGTACAAATTGTTAAGCTTATCAAATGTAAGGAAAATCTGATCCTAGGTCTGTGACTAAAGCCAGGCGTCTACGCTGTGGTGACGTCAGTCAGCAGCGCCAAATAGCAGTGTAGTTTCCCAGCGAACGAAAACATAAACGTTGTTATTTTGCTACCTTTACGATTAATTGCGAATATTTTCATGTTGAGCTATAGATTGTGGATGAATACGCACAGAAAGGTACACCATGCCAATGTCCATGCTTTATTTGTTTTAAACGAACCGTTTTAGAAATGGGCAATGGGGAAATACATTCAGTGGAACAGAGGGTGGAACAGGAAAAAATGAAAATGACGTAACCACTACACCTCCCTATTGCTGCTTCACTGTTGTCCCCCTCTGAGAGGAACTGTTCAGACCATGCTGCGGCATTGATGCAGGGTTGGGAGACTTCTACAATGGCAACTACAGTATTAAGGAGCGTGGTGGAGAATTTCCTTTGACTTTACCCCTAAAATAATCTGTATCTAACAAAGGAGATGCATTAACATTATATTTGTGTTACATAATACAAGGTCTGACCCTGTCAACAAAATAATTTAGCCAAAAAATCCGCAGAACAGAAACCATTCTGTTCCTGCTCAAATTACCCCCGCCCCCCCCAGCAAAATTCTATCTCAACTTCTATACACATTTACATCTTACTTACATAGTTGTTGTCCATCTCAAGTGCTATCTAAGTCCTTGGCGCCCCCAAGTGGTCAGGCAGGACATTACTGCAGTACACATTTTGGACGTACACATTATCGGTGCCGTCATTTTGAGCGTCCACTGGTGATCCAGACTACTATTCACCACAAAACACATAAATACAGACACATTTCTGTCCAATAAAAGGCTTTTCTACAAGAGTCACATGTCTATGACGCGGTGATATCCTTGGATGTCGGTAAGGGAGAAGGTGTTTATGTCCGTGATTCTGATTGGCTCTCAGATCTCTTAAACCCTTCGGGATTGGTGCTCAGAATCACAAATAACAAAACAAACAGAAAAAAAGTTATCCAGTGTTTGACACATGTTGGTTTTCAGTGTTTCTTTTTTGCTCTACAATATGATGAAGTGGGTGATGGTCCTCTTCCCTTTCTTTGTCAATGCTTATAGTTTGCATCCTCTTCCAATCCTATCTCTCCCTCTCTTTCACTCCCTGTTCTATTTTTTCACTCTGTATCTTAATTCCTAATCTTCTCAAATGATCTTCGTCTTCTTCTCCTTCATTTTCTTGTTCTTCTCTATTTCTTTATCACCCCAATTCCTCTCTATCACGCTTGATCAGTTTCTCTCCCTTCTCCCCTCTTCCCTCGCTCCCCCCCCCCCCCCCCCCCTCTCTCCCTCTCTCTCTTCAGTCCACGGTCCAGTCCTCTGGTAGTATCGTGAGCTCCAGAGGGGTTTTAGAGGTGGGAGGAGGTGGAGAAACAGAGCTTCAGGGTGTAGGGATTGGAGCCGTCTGGAGAACAGGAGACAACACAAACATACATTTAGGCACAGGATGTACTGAATATACAGACGGGTAACAAAAAAAAACCATAGTGCCTTAGTAAGGTGTTGGGCCACCATGAGCACCAGAACAGCTTCAATGCGCCTCAGCATAATATTCTACAAGTCTTTGCAAATATATACTTTTATTTTCAGTTACTGTATAACCCAACAGATAAACATATAACATACAACAACGCATCACAAACAACAGCAGTACAACCCCAACACCCTCCCACACCAACCCCAAGATAAAGGAGTGATGAAGGGCAGGGCTACCATCTGGCAGGGAACTTCTCTGCGTGTGAACCTGATCTTCTCTTAACTTAATAAAGAACATCACGTCTTCCAACTAAAGAAGATGGAGATGGAGGACCAGGTCATTTCCAAGTGAAAGGATCCTCCGTGTTATGAGAGAGGAAAATGCAATAAAATTCAATTGGCGCTAGAGCGCAAAATTCTGAACGATTTCAGGAACTCCAAAGATGGCCGCCGTCAGGGGACATGGTTGCAGATCTGATTCCAGGATGTCGGATGGGGGGGGGAATGATCAGTTTGGGACAGAAATAAAACATAATGACTAAGATTGGTAGGGGTGTGGCTACAGAGATCACATCTGTTCTTTACATTGGTGTAAATCTCCGCTAGCCTGGCTTTGGAATAATGGAGCCTATGTAGTACCTTAAATTGTATGAGACCCAATCTTGCACATGAAGTAGTCGAGCTGATCGTATCAGTCATCTGAACATTCAACACCCATTTCCTCCTTGCAAGTAGAACTAGCTTTATGAGAAACCGTATCATTAACACGAGGGAACGATAGATCTGAGAGGTGAGTGACTTCCGATCAGCTTTAAGTTTGAACAGTTCCTCCCATGGCAGTAAAGCTGATGGCGAAGGGAATGGAGAAAACTGAGTCCTTACAAAATTCCATACCTGACGATTAGTGACTATAGTAAAGTTGAATGCAATAGATCATGTTTGCTCGATAGGGACTCAAAGGTAGAAAAAGTATTGTTTTGAAAAAGATCCCAAAGGCAAGCGATTTCCTTCCTATTACACAGGGGAAAGGCGGAGTCTGAATAGGAAGGAGGACGTTTGATTGCAAGTGATGGGATCTAGAGTTGAAGCAGGGGAGAATTTAAAATTCACATTATGATTCACATCCTTTTCATACTCATCAAACCATTCAGTGATGGATTAGGGTTATGGTTAGTGCCCTGTGGGTGGACGTGTTGTCATCCTGGAAGAGGCTCGTACTTCCCTCTAAGGAACAAGTGGATGCTTAATTGCATCATTCATCACTCATTTATTCAGGTCTTTCCGTTTTTTGTCACACGCACGCACGCATGCACACACACACACACACACACACACACACACACACACACACACACACACACACACACACACACACACACACACACACACACACACACACACACACACACAGGGCAGACAAGGCACATAAATACACGCAAGCGTATACACATTTACATGCACACATGCACGCTTACTTGGTATTCTGATCTGGTAGTGGTTGAGGACGGTGAGCACCTCGACAGCCTGAGTCTTACTGTCAAACTCTAGCAAACCAGAGATAGTCTTAGAGGAGGCTGAGAGAGAGAGAGAGAGAGAGAGAGAGAGAGAGAGAGAGAGAGAGAGAGAGAGAGAGAGAGAGAGAGAGAGAGAGAGAGAGAGAGAGACAGAGAGACAGAGAGACAGAGAGATGATGGAGGGAGAGAGGAGGCAGGGAGAGAGAGAAGATAAGGGGAAAAGATCAAATGATCATGAGCAAGGAAGAGAACGGGGGGGGGGAAAGAGAGAGAGAGAGAGGTTAGATACAAATCTATGAAATGGGCCTGATTAGACCGTGGGTGTAAATGTCACAGGTTGACAGGACCTTCCTGCTATTGACTGTTGTTTTTGTGACCTCCTTTTGCCCCAGGTTGTGCGCAGGCCCAGAGAAAACATTGACATTGACTGTGATTATGTTAACATGGGACAGCAAGAGTGGGAACTCCCACTGTATGTTTCCACATTGGTTTGTGTGTTCTTGTGCCGGCCTCTCTACCCTCCCTTGGCTGTCCTTTGAGCTTCCCTATAGGATTAAGATGACATCATGGGAACCTCATGATGACATCATGACACCTGGGGTTTAAAATCAGGAAAGAGATATGGGCTGACTGGTCCCACGAGGGCGTCTCACGGCAATGACGCAACTATGCTACAGCAGAACCAGCGATGCCTTAACTTGGTACCCACTCTATTACATCCCTCTCAAGCTAAGTAGCATTTTGTCCTGCTTATATGTTGGTATTGGCTTTGATAAGTGGACTGAAATCCCAACTATATCCAAACAAGATTTCCTTCGGTGGCTTTTTGTTGTTGCACACCCCTCAGTTCCGTAGTGATGACACGTTTTGCTGGGCTAACTGGGGCTAAACCTTTCCTTTCCCCCCAAATTTGTTGTTTTTAAGCTAATGGTTGGTTTAGGGGAGTCCTCCTGGCCATGGCGGTAATTCCCCTAACCCCAGGCAGCTTACTAAGTGTGTAGTATGTACTATTCTTTTTTGCATGTTTGAACGGTGAACATATGGAGTAATTGGGTGTTGCAAGCCTAGTTCGCTGTGTGGCATCAGAACTAGCTCTCTGATGAGCCTTAACCTTGTACAAGTGTGACCTACTGTGTGCCGAGCAGAATGGTGAGTGTTTTCAGTGTTCCGCCTTGTGACGTTCTGGCTGGTGTAAACGCTGCCCAAGTAGTGAGCGTGATTTGCTAGGTAAGCCAGGATGTTGCCCCTTTCCCTCGCACTACTGCCGGCCTATCCGCCAGAGGGCCCCCGACACCTCCTATCCAGCGAGGCAGACGATTGACTGCTCTCACCCAGCCGCAAAAAAAATTAAATGTCCTGCTTTCACTGTTTAATTCTGTCTGGGAACCTACTATTGTCCGTCCAAGTCGGTTGCCTCGACCTGTGACAGAAACTCGGACTTCTGCCATCACACCAAGGAAGACAGAAGGAGATGCTGTTCTCCCTGAACGTCAGCAAAACGAAAGAGATGATCGTGGACTTCAGGAGGTCGGGGTTCAGGGACTACAGCCCCCTCAGCATCGACGGGGCACCGGTCGAGAGAGTGAACAGTTTTAAGTACCTCGGAGTCCACATATCCGAGGACTTGACATGGACCACACACATTGACAGTGTAGTGAAGAAGGCACGGCAACGCCTCTACTTCCTTAGGCGCCTAAGGAAGTTCAAAGTGAGTCAGAAGATCCTTAAGAACTTCTACTCATGCACAATAGAGAGCATCCTGACTGGTAACATCACCTCCTGGTTTGGGAATAGCACCACACACGACCGCAGCAGACTACAGAGAGTGGCACGTTCAGCCGAACGCACAATTGGAGCTGGGCTTCCCACTCTCCAGGACATTTATAACAAGCGTTGCAGGGCCACGGCTAAGAGAATAACCAAAGACTCTAGTCACCCAAACAACTGCCTCTTCACACTGCTGTGGTCAGGCAAGCGCTACCGGAGTCTCATGGCCAGTACAGAGAGACTCAGAAGGAGCTTCTATCCCCAGACCATCAGGATGCTCAATGACTCTATGTAACAACCCATCATCTACACTCATTGCACACATCCATCCATCAGCATCAGCACACACTCACTTTTAAACAAACAGTCACCTTATTAACACTCACTTAGACACTTTAACACTACATTATATGTACCTATTTATTAAAGAGATTTGCACTACATTCATACCTCATTTGCATTGGCACCTTACCTTAAAGTTTTGTACCTCATTGTCTGCATTTGTACCTCACTGTTTACTAATTTTTACTCACTGTACTTAGATTGTACTTAGGCTGTACTTTAGATTGTATATTGTATTGTATATTGTATATTCCTCTTTTACTTACTTTTTTACTTACTTTGTATGACGCACACTCTCAGGGGCTCATACAGAACCAAGCATTTCACCGTAAAGTACATGTACTATTTTATTGTGACAACTAATAAACAAACTTGAACTTGAAACTTGAGATGTGGTATTTCATGCTACAGGCAGGGGGCGACAACACTGCTTTAGAAAGTATCTTATACTAAACTTCAAGAAAAAAAGATTCTGACCAAAAAATGGACAATTGCAATTTCAAACAATTGAACGAGTTGAAATCCACTTGATTTTTCTCAAAAGTAGACAATTCATTTTAAACAAGATACAATTAATTAAGCCCCCCCCCATCAGGTGTAACTCAACAAGAAGAAAATGTACACCAAACTTACGCTTTGCATCGAACACCTTGAACTTGACAAAGCCAGGCACATCATGCTCCGTGCACAGCTGTGAGATACACACAGGAGATGGTTAATGAAACAAACCAGAGCTGCGTTTTAATAGGACAATAGTGGTGCTGCTTACTATCTGTGTTTTAGTTGTAGTCAGAAAGTAATGAATCTATAATCTACGAGAGTTTCGCTTTTTGAATTGAATTACTGAAATAAAATAACTTTTTCACGATATTCTAATTCATCGAGCTGCACCTGTATATATATTTTTTTGGGGCTTTTCTGTGTTTTTCACCCATCCCAATTTAGTCGTTATGCCAATTCCCTTCCTAGTCGTTGCGCACATTGCCCCATTGTCGGCCTGGGGAGGGTGTAAAACGACCACATGTCTCCTCCGATACATGTGGAGTCAGCCAGCCGCTTCTTTTCACCTGACAGCGAGGAGTTTCACTGGGGGAACGTAACGCGTGCGGAGGTTCACGCTATTACCCCCCAGATCCCCTCCCTGTCGAACAGGCGCCCCGACCGACCAGTAGGAGTTGCAGTCTACAACGACCAGGACACACACACCTCACCGGCTTCCCACCCGCTAACACTGCCAATTGTGTTAGTAGGGACGACTGACCAAGCCAGAGGCACCGCTGTCAGCTGGATTGGATCCCAGAGTCTCTGCGCTACCCAGCCACACCTTAAGTGTTCTTTTTACACAGTCGTGCTCAGGTCTGGATCATGGATATATATATATATATTAGGGATGTCCGATATTATCGGCCGACCGATATTATCGGCCGATATCGGCAGTAAAATGTGATATCGGAAAATATCTGTATCGGTTTAAAAACAAAAAAAAACAATAACAATATTTGTTATATATATATCCAGTGAAATTATTAGTTACCTGAAATTATTCCGTTTTTTGGACGGGGAAACCCTGCATATATCGGTATCGGTTGATATCGGTATCGGAAATTAAGAGTTGGACAATATCGGAATATCGGTATCGGTAAAAAAGCCAATATCGAGCATCCCTAATATATATCCATAAGAGCATAACGGCTGCCGTGTGTGAATACGGTCAATAGAGAGCGGAGCGGAGGGCCGGCGGGGCACGAGAGGAGAGGAGCGAGCTCTACCTTGAGCAGGTGATCCTGGGAGACGCAGGGCGGCACGTTGTAGTAGTGGAGCACGGCGGAGGGCGGCTGGATGATGTTCTTGGACGCCTGTCCCGCGCTGCTGAAGCGGTTGTTCCTGGTCATGGCGAAGTCCTTGTAGCTGCTGCTGCCGTCCTCCAACTCAAACACCTGGCTGGGAATCACTGCGTGCTGCTTAGAGACACTGTGGGCCGAAGGAAGGGAGTCGACCACAGTCTGCGTTATTGACCACCAGCAGCCCCATTCATAGTAGATTGAATTATTAATCAAGGGCAGAACTGGAGACGTGTTGTATTGGGTTACTTACAATCACAATTGGTGTTATTAATTATTATACAATCACAATTCACGATTTTTGTATTCATGTTATCACAATGGAGTCATTGTTATCAGCCTAATGAGACGTGAAGGAGTGTGTGCGTGTGTTGTGAGGTGGGTGAGATAGAGGAAGAGATTCTTTTTAAATCATGTTTCCACAACATCGATCATTATATCTCTCAATGTCACTGAATAAGTACTACTGTACATGTGTGCATGTATGATACTTGTGCAGCTGTAGGCCAAAATCAACCAGAACCCTTGTTTCTTATGTAGATAGTGTATCTAAATAATTTGATGTGTGTGCAGATGCAGGTATGTATGATGTGTGTGTGTGTGTGTGTGTGTGTGTGTGTGTGTGTGTGCGTGTTTATTGCTCACCAAACGTTGAGTCTCTTGCCGAACAGTTTGATGCTGTTGAGGTGTGTGATCGCTCTGTCTACAGCGTACTCATCTCCCATCTCCACCAACGCTGTGCCGGGAACACTCTTCATGAACTTCACCTGGAATAACACACACACACACACACACACACACACACACACACACACACACACACACACACACACACACACACACACACACACACACACACACACACACACACGACACAGATCAAACAGATGCACACACACCGGTAGATCACACGTATACAGAGAGCACACACAGAGCAGCGATGACTTACACACACACGCACACACACACGCATGCACACACACTCACACACACACACACGCACATGCACACACACACACACACACACACACACACACACACACACACACACACACACACTTACGTATGCTGGCCCACCATACTGGTGTACCTTCAACCACGCTACGAGCCCCCTGCCACTGACCTTCTGGATGTTGCCATAGAGGCAGAAGAGGTTAAAGATGCGTGCGCAGTTCATCTTGGACGGGTGCAGTCCGCTGGCCATAGCCACAGAACTGGGGGCGTGGCTGCCGTAGGAAGATGATTGGGGCAGCGGGTAAGACACCACCTCTGGGACGTCCAATGAGCTCTGTTTATACCTGCTGTTGCCGGGCAGAGGAAGCAGAGGGCAGGGAGAGCCTGGGGGAGATAGAGAGACAGAGGCCTCGGTCACGGTCACGACGTGTCCTTGTCTGTATTCTAACGGCATTTCTTCTTTATTTGACAGCATGGAGAGGACAGAGAGATATGAAGAGGGGGAGCAGCAGGAGACATGACGTGGAGTGAGCACACTGGCCCAAGCACACAGGCTGTACTGAGCTGCTGAGCCACCAGGACACTCAAGGTCAGCGTTTCTCTAACTCTTTAGTTTTTCTTGGGAGATAACAATATGCATGTATGATTGTCTGATGTCTTTATATATTATGAACGCACTGTGACACTTGTGAATGTAACATCTCGACGGTACTGTAAATGAGTTTAACTACTCTGTGTATTTATCGAGTATAAATAAAGATTGAATGAATGAATGAACGTATCAGGGTGACAGGACAGTTGTTGTTGTGCAGATTAATCGTTGTCCTGTTTATTTCTGGAACCACTAAATAACGGCGCAACCATCCTCAGGACCTACATTGGACCTACATTCAAACTAGTGGCAGAGGTGCTACATAACCTTCACTGGGACCACTCAGGGAATCACTGGTCTCCGGTTTGAGAAATGCTGGCCTAGTTTAGCGGTAAAACATCAGTCTGCAACATTCTATGGAACAATAACCATTTTTTGTTACCTGTTCTATTGCCAGATGTTGCATGTCTAACTATCCCCTCGTTTCCATCATATATATATAAACAAGATATATAAACAAGAGTGAGTGAGAAAGAGAGAGGGAGATTGTGTGTGATGTCATCTTTAATACATGAACTCAAAACTATTCTGAGCTTTCTAGTTTTTGTTCCTGCATAATACCTTTGGATATTTCTATGAAACACTGACATCATTAAGTTTCCGTAGTCTCTCTCTCTCGCTCTCTCTCTCTCATACTCTCACTCACTCACTCACACACAGACACACACACACACACACACACACACACACACACACACACACACACACACACACACACACACACACACACACACACACACACACACACACACACACACACACACACACACACACACACACACACACACACACACACACACACACACACACACACACACACACACACACACACACACACACACACACACACTATTGTTTACAGAGATTCTCTCTCTCTCTATCCACTAGGTGGCGCCATAATATAGTATTTCACACAGGTGCCCTGGAGCTTCAAAACAACAATGTGGAAGTGAGTTCTTGCAGAGCTTCGATCATTTCTAAATGGTTCATACCAGCTAGAAGTGAAGATGAGGATGTTCCATCTCACAGTATATCCATCTCACATAGCCCCACCAGAGATACGACGAAATGCAGCAAGCAAGAAAGAGCGCCAACAGCAGTCTATTAAAGCATTACATCACGCGCAGGAGTGGGTTGTGAGAATTAGACCATGCCTAGGGGTGGTCGTACTATACGGCAGCCCCGGCTAGTCTGCCCCCCCCCCCCCCCCCCCACCACACTACTCCAGTTGCCCTGCCCACCCCCACACCTCTCAGCCCTTCAACTCGAGCAACCCCCTCCCGGTGGCTCTAACCTCTCATATAATAAAGACCATGGAGAGGTTAGTCCTGGAGCAACTCCGCCCGGTGATAAAACCCCACCTAGGCCCACTCCAGTGGATGCTGTCATCTACCTGCTGAACCGAGCCTACACTCACCTAGACAAGCCGGGGAGCACTGTGAGAGTCATGTTCTTTGACTTCTACAGTGCTTTTGATACCATAAGGCCTGGGCTGCTTGGTGAGAAGTTGGAGGCGATGCAGGTAGAGGCCCCCCTGGTGTCCTGGGTTGTTGACTATCTGACGGGAAGACCACAGTACATGCGCCTACGGAGCTGTGTGTCAGACAGACTGGTCAGCAACACCGGGGCCCCGCAGGACCAGTCCTCTCTCCCTTCCTCTTCACCGTCTACACCAACGACTTCCACTATCGAACAGAGTCCTGCAACTTTCAGAAGTTTTCTGATGACTCTGCGATAGTGGGATGTATAAAGGACGGTGATGAGAGGGAATACCGGGAACTGGTAGTGGACTTCGTCACATGGTGCGATAAAAACCACCTGCAGCTAAATGTGGCGAAGACCAGGGAACTGGTGGTGGAGCTGGGGAGGAGGAGGAGTGCACCTGTGACCCCCGTTTCCATCAGGGGAGTCGATGTGGACATGGTTGAAGAGTACAAATACCTCGGTGTGCACATCGACAACAAATTGAACGGGTCAAAACACGCAGAGGCACTGTACAAGAAGGGCCAGAGCCGACTCTACTTCCTCAGAAGGCTGAGATCCTTCAATGTCTGTACAAGGATGTTGAGGATGTTCTATGAGTCGGTGGTGGCGGGCGCCTTCTTGTACGCTGTGACCTGCTGGGGCAGCGGACTGAGAGCAGGGGACACAAACAGGCTGGATAAGCTGGTCAGGAAGGCCAGTAGCGTGGTTGGGGTGGAGCTGGACTCTCTAGCGAGGGTGGCGGAGAGGAGGAGCCTTGCTAAGCTCCAGGCCACAGGGAAAACCCCTCCCACCCACTATACACAGACTTGGCTGACAGGAGGAGCATGTTCAGTGCTAGGCTTACACTACCTAAATGCAGCAATGAATGGCACAGGAAGTCCTTCATTCCGACAGCCATCAGACTATACAATGCATCACTGTGCCTCACTGCATCACTGAGCACAGAGTGACAGTTACCATCTTCCTGGACTCTTACTTTTGAAACAACACTGCAATATTACACCTACTGTAGACTTCAGTATATTTTTACTGTATTTATTTACTGTATATTTTATTCTATTCTTGGCAGAGTTCAATGAGAAGGGACAGCAATGTGTTCAGCTGTGGTTGAACCACATCTAGCCAAGACTTGTAATTGACTGTCTTGTGGACACAACAAGAAGAATATCTCAGTGGTTTTATCATTCTGTTGTTCCATTGCTATGGATTGTTTTGTGTGCTGTTTGCGTCCATGCAATAGACAACCATCAGTCTACAGTCATCTCTTCTGAGAGGTAATTGAGTTGTTTTAATTCTAATTAAATAGGAATGAAGGGTGCCCTTCTGTACCCAGCAGGGTAATGTTTGGCATGTTCAATAGAAAGGTTTCTCTCCTCCACATTGCCTGTGGTGCTTTTTTCCCTAATGCTAGGTTTTTAGTGAGTTTTTCCTTATCTTCGCTGGGGTATGTCTGGGAGTGTTGCATTTATTTATTTTAGATTTATTTTGGATTTCATGGTGATTTTTTGTTCTTGATTTGTTGTGATGTTTCTTCTTGACTTGTTTAAAGAAGACTTGTCAGGCCCATGGGGACATTAAAATAAATCCTCTTAACCTGCAACGGCCCACATATGGGCCCTCTTGAGGACGATTTCCCCACTGGCACTTTGGCGACCTCTAGTGACTCGGGTGTGCATAGTCTTTAATACAATATATATATCGTATTAAAGCCCTGTTTGTTGCCTGTCGATAGCCATTTCAGGTGACAAAATCCGTTCAGCGGATTTTTTACAAGCCAATATGTGAAATACCACTCCCGACTCCCGGGGCTCTAGCTCCGTCAATCATTTGGTGATCTCGAAATTTTTTGGACAGAGTTGTAGCCAATGAGTGTGGCTTTCCAATGATACGCCACGTGGGGATGTACAAATCAGGGATCTAGGTGAAATGTCACGAGCCAAAACAGGAAGAGAAAAAAACGCTGAATAAATTGAAGTCTATGAGGAAAAGGAAACCAGGAACGCTACACAGTTTACCAAAATCGCTTCTAATCATTCATTTCTGAAATTTGGACATGTACTACACAAGACTTCAGGCTATGGACCCAGAGTGCAGCCATACCAATTTATGGGGAAATACTACTTCTGGACTACTAACTACTACAGAAAAACACAAGTAACAGGTTTTTCTACAACTCAAGTTCAGACCTATTTTACTCTATTTCATTAGCACTAAAAGTGAATCTTCTTTATTGTATTATAAACTTCAGAATGTCATCTTTCAAACGAGACCAGGCTCATGCATGTGCTATAAGTATAAAGTATAATATCTTGGTTTGCAAAAAAGCTATGCAGTCCTCAAAAACTAAAACTAAAATTACCACTTTTGGGGGCAATTGTTATTGTGATTTCGGGCTTTACAAATACATTTGATTTGTGTGTGTTATGTGTGTGCTGCCAATGCCCATGTTTTCCCCAAAGTTAAAGGGGCATTTCAAACAGTCCATAAAGCTTGTACTAAAGAGCTCCAATTAAATGTGTATCTGTATGGCAACTTTAGCTAGTGTTCACTGCCAGATATAACAGAGAAGTGAAGCAGGAGTGCTGGGTGCCATATTGCACAGTGGGGTCCGACTGACGTCAAACCACAGCGTTGGCCTCTTTTAGCCCAGCGCCCATTTGATGCGGTGAATAGAAGAGTAAGGTCTACATTTACAACTCTCACTGAGGAGTAAGGAATAGGGCCAAGTGTTGACTGACAGGCTTCAGGATACAGTGGAGTGGCAGGGAATCTACACCTTACATCAGTGCGTGTGTGTGTGTGTGTGTGTGTGTGTGTGTGTGTGTGTGTGTGTGTGTGTGTGTCAATTTACAGTTGATAACAAGCCACTGAGAGTCTACGCACGTCATGAAACATATACCTATCTGGGTCATACATTTTATGTGGCAGGTGAATGGGAACAACAAGTGAGTGAAATTATCTCTGATTACTCAACCAGATTAGATTTAATTGATTCATCGCCCCTGCCACTCATCATGAAGCTTGAAGCAGTCAGACAGATAGCCCTGGTCAAAGTTCAGCACCTATTCTCAAATGTACATATTCCTCGCAAATTCCTTTGTGAGATGAACAATAAAACCGTACAGATGGTGAGACAATGGACTGGACTGAACACTCACTCAACACGGGACATCATATTCCATACCATGCGGAGGGGCGGCCTGGGTGTTCCCAACTTTGAATGGACGTACATTGCCACGAGACTCATCTTCTCAACATGCTGAACAGTGACGACCAGCACGTCAGAGAGCAGGCCAGAGCCTCTCTGTTCTTAGACCTGCAGAGACGCAAGGTCCCCCTGGCGTGTGGGTCGGATCCAAACTTCCTGGGTTACAAGAAGAAAGCAAGTGGAAAGCTGGACAGCCGCGCCCCCGGATTTGGGGTCTGGTCTGACTGGCCAGACCTGAATGACCTATGCGGCTGGTCCAACGTGGCCCTGGAATGGGTGGGGCCGGACTCAGACGCTGTTAATGTTTCTGAGGAGATCATCTCTGACCCTACCATCTCTGTGAAGGCAACCATTGACATCTGTGGAACGTGGCAGGAACTGCCACTTACCAATGCCCGTGGCCATCTCATGTCGGCACAACAACAACGCCAACGTCAACACTGGACTGAGCTTAAACTGCAAGGGAAGCTTGCCTGTCTCCCTGCCGCTGACCACTCTGTCTCGCACGCAGTTTTAAAAAATTTAGCTATAGATGAGAGCATCATCATTTTTATTTTAAAAGCTAGGCTACAGGTTTTACCATCAATGCTCAACCTTTCCATCTGGTTCCCTGGCAGTCATAGCCCATACTGCATACACCATGGTCACGAACAGACAACAGAATTGTCTCACATACTCAATGGCTGTCATACATACAAAGGGCTCTACATTTGTAGGCATGATAGGATCGTGGATCTGATTGCAGACAGTGTCAGTTCCACACTCGGGTCACCTGCAACATATAAGCTGTATAAGCACACCAGTGTGAAGCCATATATGCTCAATCTGTGTAGGGACAATTCATTGTTCTCTGATATTTCAGCAAACACTGCAGATGTTGTTATTGTTAATGAGAATAACAGAGAGGTTCTCATCCTAGAAGTTGGCTGCACGTTTGACTACAGTCTAGAGGAAGCCTTTACAACCAAAATGTTAAAATATCAACTGTTAGACCATACCATATCACAACTCGGCTACAACTGTAAACTTTCAGTCTTCATATTTGGAAGCCTGGGTCATGTCCATAAGTTGGGTGTTAGAGGCCTTCAGATGGCCGGTCTTCCGAAGAGAAGAGCCAAACAATTAGCAAGATATTGCTCAGTGTCAGCAATTATTGGCAGCCGGGCAATTTGGAGAAGACGCTGCTATCTGTACCCATGAGCTGTGTGTTGATTGTCAGGTTCATCATCCATGTGTGTGCGTAACTTTGGTTGCCATTGTCAATTTGGGCACGACTGTATCAGAATAACCCACAATGTACAAGTGCACTGATAATATTTGTGTCCTTTAAACATTGTCTTTATGTGGACATAAATAAAGATTCTAAATGTGTGTGTGTGTGTGTGTGTTATGGTCTCACAAAGTCCCATTAATTGTCTATGGAGCAGCCCCAGATTAGACATCCCAGTGACCTCACACAGATTGGAGGGTTCTGTTTGGTTTCTAGCTTCAGGAGAGAGTGGTGTGTGTTCACAAATACTGACTGAACTGTCCTGGGGCACAGGAAGAACATATGTGAATTCTTAAAATGGGTGACATTCACCTTTAATGTTTAAAACTATTCATATTTAATTTGTGAACTAAACTCATCAATATATTTCTCTCCATACCAGGGTATATCGTCTTCCACACAACACTGATTAATCACTTATAATGATCTTACTCTTGGGGTGCTTTTGGAAAACCCAATCCTGGTAGTTTGTGCGTGCGTGTGTGTATGTGTGCATGCGTGTGTGTGTGTGTGTGTGTGTGTGTGTGTGTGTGTGTGTGTGTGTGTGTGTGTGTGTGTGTGTGTGTGTGTGTGTGTGTGTGTGTGTGTGTGTGTGTGAGTGTGTGTTGAGGTTCATGTTTCACCTGGTAGGTATAGGCAGTATAGATTAAGTAGCAGTCTTGTGTGAGTTAGCGGGTATGGTTACCAGTTTAAGTGATGGTGTGTACTGGCGCGTGTGTGTTTTCTTACCGTAGCCATTATCACTGTACGATGACGGGTGTTCTCCTAAGATGGCCTGTCTCTGCCTGCCTCTCCCACGCTCTAAAAGGCACACACACACACACACACACACACACACGCACACACACACACACACACACACGCACACACAAACATGCAGACACACAAACACATGCGCATACGCACATGCATGTACACACACACACACAAACACACACACACACACACACACACAAAAACATACACAGAAACATTGTTAGACTGTGTCCAGGTACATGTGCATTTCTTCAACTACTTTATGGGCTGGTTTCACAGCCATTGATCGAGTGTAGATTATATCAAGATTTGAAATGTTTGGCTAAATTAAATGATGTATTTCATCATTGAGCAACTAAAATGCATTTCAGAGAGTGATGTTAAAGGTGCTATAGATAAACTGTTCATGTAGAGTAATCTTTAAAAAAAAATTATTATAATACATCCACAGAGCTTTTAGAAATGATTCATTCATTCATTTATCATTTAAAAGAACTTTGGCGGGTCCAAAATTAATGTTGTTGTTTTGCAGGTATGTATCCCCCCTACTTCCCATTTCCCCACATGGAATGCACCTGATTGGATAAATGAAATTCTGGTGCTCTAGTGCAACAACTAGTGGCTGAATGTTATCTATAGCACCTTTAATTCGTGGGTTTCGTAAAGGTGTTTAGTGTAGGACTAGGCTTATTATGTCTGTGGAATCAACATAAATGGAATTGGTAAGTAAAGCTATGTACAGAGCATATTTATATATACCAGTCTTTTTGACATGTGATTTCCAAATAATTCTTGCCTTGATACAAACATGTTACAAAAAAACTTTTAAATTACATAGAAATGACAAATACATTTTTTACTGTTACTGACAAATAATGGTAGCCAATTTACCACTACCATTGGCTTCCAGTGTATCTGAAAATGCTAACATCTTATGTGTCACTTGTTTTCTGATTGTGATACAATACAGTATCTGAGGAAGAATTCCTTTTACTTTTAAGGCACAATAGAGAAACCTTTCTGGGGAAAAACTAAAACTTTTCATGTTAGCGTGGCAGTTTAGTCAGATGTGGTGACTTTCGTGGGTTTATGTGGTGTTTTTAAGACACATTTTCAGATACAATGGATGTGGTGATGTTGATGTTTGTATCAAGGAAAGAATGACTTGGATCCCACATGTCAAAAAGACTGGTACTGTAGGCTCCTTTAGCCAACAGGTAACAGAGTATCCTGCACAGTGGTGGAGTCACTAGCACCATATACCATACAGTGAGCTTCATTTTAGGAACTGTGAAATGGGGAGACCACATACAAAAACTGAACCTCAGTGAATGTATTCCCAGTGTCAGAAATATTGTGTCTATTACTAGGCTTGCTTAAATTGTGATGAAACAAAGGAGAATATGAATTATGATTTTTCTTTGCATCTTTGACAGTGAATAACACCATGCTAATAATGACCAAACATTAAAGACTGCCACTGGTCTCGTTCAGTACCTTCTTGAGACAAAAAGGCTAAGGAAATGAATAAAGGGAAGATGATTAAACAGAAGGTTCTGTAGATACA